>NW_024070195.1:6923519-7183915 GCF_014754425.2 Oryx dammah
GGCGGGTGGGGGCGGGGGGCGTCCGCCGCTCATGCCGCCCCGGCCGCTGAAGCCCCGGCCGCGCCGCCCTCCCGCCTGCCCGCCCGCGCCCGCCGCCGCCCCGCCGCCCCCAAGATGTGGCACAACGTGGGGCTGACCCTGCTGGTGTTCGTGGCCACGCTGCTGATCGTGCTGCTGCTGATGGTGTGCGGTGAGTGGGTAGTTAACACCCGCCGGCTCGGCTGGTCCTGCCGACTGGCTGGTTCTGTCTCTGGTTTTTAAAAGAGAAAAAAAGAAAAAAGACTGCCTGGGTGGGCAAGTGACGAAAACCCATGGGTTCTCCACTTGCCCCTCGGGAGTGAGCCCGGAGCTGGGTACCCCTGCCCACCGCAGAGGAGGGAGCCGGGTCCAGCGCTGGGCGTGTGGACTTGGGGTTAAGCCTGGCCGCCGCAGCGCCTCGATCGCCACCCTTGCCACAGATCAGCCCGAATCGTCACCTTGGCCTGTTTCTGAAGGTGCGGTGATCGGTTCGTCCTCTTGCTGTCTTGTTACATGTTCTGACTCCCGATGATAAAGCGAGGGAGGTTTCATTACCTTCCTTGAACCAGGGGCAGAAGCAAGAGTTGGCTTTGCAGCACGCGTGAGATTGTTTGCTTGAAGTTTAGGCGTAAGCTGAATTCCAAACAGCAGTGTCGAGACGAGGCAGAACTTAAAAAACACCGGCTATATTAAACTTCCAGGGTCAGGTAACCTAACTCTTAGTTCTGTAGAAATGGTGCTATTTTGTTCGCTGTGGTTTTTTTTTTCCCCCTTCCCCTCCATGGAATGAGAGGACGTGAAACTTTTTTCTCAAGGTAATTTTAGCGCAATTGTAGATTTTTTTTTTTCTAATACACAGTAACTGGTAGCTACCCAGCCATCTCATCCTCTGACACCCTCTTCTCCTTCTGCCCTCAATCTTTCCCAGCATCAGGGGCTTTTCCAATGAGTCTGTCGCATCAGATGACCAAAATACTGTTGGATGGCGTCACCAAGGCAATGAATGTGAACTTGGGCAAAATCTGGGAGATGGTGGGGAACAGGGAGGCCAGGCGTGCTGCAGTCCATGTGGTTGCAAAGAGTGGGACAGGACTGGGCGACTGAACAACAAACAACAGCAGATAGCCACAGCTCTCTTAGCAAAGGGGCTGAGCAATTGTGAACATTTGGGAAAGTGTTTACAACCAGATGTCAGTGAGTTTGCTTTTTCATAATTATCATATTGAAGTATGGATTCAGGTTGATGCAATAATTGGTTAGTATTCAAAATATGGGGCTTCTTCATTACCTGATTAATGCACCATGTGCTCAGTGTCAGCTGTGTTTGGAGACATTTAGGCATGTACATATATGTATATTTGTATTCATATACTTGTATGTGTATTTTAAATTTTCTTTTACATGACCATATACATGTGTATAGATAAACTTGTGTGTATATACTTGTTTGTATATTTTTAGTTTTCTTGCTTTTGCTAAGGCACTAGAGTTAAAGCTTCTAACTTACAGGCTTTTCTGATGATAAAGCAATCGGAAGGCCCTTGTCAGCTTCCTGCCTGTGATGTCAGGATTTGGGACTAATTATAGATGTTTAGGATCCTTGAAATAAGGAAAACCAAATCTTTGTGGTTTGTGTGGTTATGAGGAAGGAGGTAAACATGCTCTCCTTTCTGGTTTGAACGTGCAAACTACCTGGAGATGGCCCTGCACCATGTGAACCATACCCGCTTCCTTGTTGTTCGGTCGCTAAGTCGTGTCCGGCTCTTTGGGGCCCAGTGGACTGCAGCACACCTGTCTGTCTTTCACTGTCTCCCAAAGTCTGCTCAAACTCATGTTCACTGAGTCTGATGCCATCCAACCTTCTTATCCTCTGCCGCTCCCTTCTCACCACTTTATAGAGTATTTGCCAAACTTGCCTTTGAGACCTCAAAATTCCTATTTGCCACATATTCAGACTTGCTCTCTCATCCTCCAGTAGCCGTTTGACTTAAATTCTACTCATTTTTCTAAAAGTACCCCGCCTTTGACTTCAGAAAACAATGTGGAATGAGAGGTGAGGTGTGCTAAGTAAAAGAATGCCGTATTTTGATTGGAGTGGTCGAGACTAGTAGCTGTAAGAAGTAATCTGAGCACTTTTTTGTTGGGAGAGTGAATTTTGGGGTAGCTTCGTGTTTTGACTAGTGGGGGAGCCTGGGGCTTAGGGAGGAGGAGGGATGGATCCCACCACATATGAAAGAGAAACTAAGTCTGCTGTAACAATATAGACATTAAACCACAGAAATTTATTTTCTTACATCTGGAGGCTAGAAGTTCAAGCAGGGTTAATTTCCTCTGAGCCTCTCTACTTGACTTACAGATGACCATCTTCTCCCTGTGTCTTAACATTTCATCTGTGGGTGTGTCTATGTCCTAATCGTATGTAAGAAAGGCACCAGTCATATTGGATTAGGGCCCCACCTGTATCAATTTATTTAACCTTTAAATAAGCCTTTAAAGGCTTTGCCTCCAAATACAGTCACATTGGGGATTAAAAATCAATGACCTGGGTCTGCCCCAGGAAATGCATAGCCTGAAAGAACTCTGACCAGTTCTTTCACATAGTGAATTCTGATTTTCAAATTTCAGGATCCTTAGGGAGGTCTTCCTTCTATCTGTTGGTTGTACTTTCTTGCCTCTCATTCATTCTAAAAGTATTTTCCATCCCCACTATTCACTGAAACTGCTCTTGTCAAGGTCAGTCACAAATGGCCTCTGTATCACCAAGTCCATGGTCACTTTTGAGTTCTAATTCTGTTTATCCTCACAGACTCATTCTGTACAGGTGAGCATTCTTCCCAGGAAGCATTTCTTGTGGCTTCTGTACACTCTACCTTTATGGTGTTCTTCCTACCATAGTGGTTAATTGTTTTATCTTTTCCTGTCTTCCCATCCCCTAGAATTTAACTCTTTTTGACTAAATCTATGATAGGAAATGTTTTACATTATTCCCAGTACATTCATAAGTATGTAAATTACATGTATCAATCAGTTTATATGTACATGTTTCTATCTACCCATCAGCGCTCTTATCTCTGAATTAAAAATTTTACAGATTAGTACTTGGCCATTACTCCATGAGATGCATGCTATTTTCCTATATTACATTATATTTTCCTATAATACATTGTGTTATAGTAAAAATAAATATATGTTTCTGTTTTTACCTTCCATTCTGTCCCTTATCTAGTTCTAAAGATTTAAATAGTAATTCTAACTAATGACTAACATTGGTATCTCCAGCTATCACGACTCTCCCGCACCCTAGTTTCATGCCTCAGTACCCTGACTTGAAGATCTAATAACCATCTCAAACTAAACACATCTAAAACAGAACTTTTGATTTCTACAACCTGTTTGTTCCTCCTTGCTCACACGTTATCAGCAGCCAGGGACTTGGGTGTCATTCTTGGATTTGCCCTTTCCTTACAAATACTCACTCCATCTGGAAGTCACTTTCAGTTTTGTTTCTCTCTCTTTTTTTTTTGCCTTCCAGTGTTACTGAGCTATAATTGACATACGGCTGCTGCTGCTAAGTTGCTTCAGTCATGTCTGACTCTGTGAGACCCCGTAGACGGCAGCCCATCAGGCTCCCCCGTCCCTGGGATTCTCCAGGCAAGAATACTGGAGTGGGTTGCCATTTCCTTCTCCAATAAGTGAAAAGTGAAAGTGAAGTCGCTCAGTGTGTCTGACTCTTCGAGACCCCATGGACTGCAGCCCACCAGGCTCCTCCGTCCATGGGATTTTCCAGGCAAGAGTACTGGAGTGGGGTGCCATCACCTTCTCCGATAATTGACATCCAGCACTGTATAAACTTGGAGCTTCCCAGGTGGCTCAGTGGTAAAGAAACCGCCTGCAATGTTGGAGACAAAGGTTTGAACCCTGGGTCGGGAAGACCCCCTGGAGAAGGGAATGGCAACCCACTCAGATATTCTTGCCTGGAGAATCCCATGGACAGAGGAGACTGGTGGGCTACAGTCCATGGAGTCGCAGAAGAGTTGGACACACTTGAGCAACTTGGCAACAATTGTCGAGATCTAAGGAGTGCAACTTGAAAGATTTACACATATCATGAAATGATTATTTTTGTAAGTTTGGTGAATATCCATCATCTCCTCGATACAGAAGTAAGAAATAGAAAAAAAATTTTTTCCAGTGATGAGAACTCTTAGATTTTTTTACTCACTTAGCTTTCATATATAATATACATCAGTGTTAATTATATTTATCTTGTTGTACATTATGTCCCTAGTACTCATAACTAGAAATTTATCCCTATATTCAATCCCATTCCTCTCCTCCCCATCAGCCACAGATCTCTTTCTATGAATTTGTTTAAGTACTAATTGACCTACCACACTGTTAATTCCTGTTACAGGATATTGGGATTTGATATTGGTATACATTTCAAAAGTGATAGCCATGAAAGTCTAGTTATATCTGTCACTACAGAGATACGACATAGTTATTGACTTTATTCCCCATGGTGTACAGTTCATACCCATGACTCATTTACTTTGCAACTAAATTTGTACTTCTTAATCTCTCTCATCTACTTCTCCCTGCCCCACCCCCCTCTTTTGGCAACTATCTCTCTGTTCTCTGTATCTATGACTCTGTTTATGTTTAGTTATGGTTGTTCATTTGTTTTGTTTTTTAGATTTCACCTGTAAGTGAACTCATAGAGTGTTTTTCTTTCTCTGACTTATGACACTAACATACCTTTTAGATCTATCCAGGTTGTTACAAATGGCAAGATTTCATTTTTTAACCCCTATGGCCGAGTGATACTCCACTGTATATATATACTTTCTCTTTGTTATCTGTCTATTTCCCTTTGCACCAACCGTCTCCTCAGTTTCAGTCTGGTAGTCAGTTTTGTCTGTGGTGGTTTGACTCTTTGGCCATGGCACTCAGCGGTGCAGAGGCTGGCTGTATTTTATCTGTTTGTTTCCTCCAACGAGAGTGTAAGCTCAGTGGGGACATGGCCTTCTTTGGCTTGCTCATTGCTCTGTTCTTGGATCTTGGAGAGTAATGCCTGACATGTAGAGGGCCCTTGTATACCTGAAGTAGAAGTAAAGAAAGATTGCTCTGTATAAATTGTTAAACTCCTATTAGAAACACATGCTTAAGTGTATACAAACCAAGGTTGTCTCAAACTGGATAACCTTTGTATTCCTCAGTAAAATACACTTGTGAAAGTGAAGTCGCTCAGTTGTGTCCAACTCTTTGCGACCCCATGGACCGTAGCCTACCAGGCTTCTCCGTCCATGGGATTTTCCAGGCAAGTGTACTGGAGTAGGGTGCCATTTCCTTCTCCAGGGGATCTTCCTGACGTAGGGATTGAATCCAGGTCTCCCGCAATGCAAGCAGACGCTTTACCCTCTGAGCCACCAGGAAAGCCCCAAAATACACTTAGTGAACTCTTATGTTCAGGTGCTGTGGTGGAGGTCATGAGTATTCAAAAATTAATAAAGCACAATCCCCAGTATACTTTCTTAAATGTCTGGTAGTATTAATTTAGGTCAGGACTTTTCTTTTGGGGGAAGTTTTTAATTACAAACTCAGTATCTTTCATTTGGGCTAATGTTGGGCTATTCCAGTTAACCTGTTTTTTCTTGATTGAGCTTTTGAGTTTGTGTTTTTCAAGCACTGTCTGTTTAATCTGAATTAATATTCTCTTATCATTTATTATCTATAGGATCTGTGATGATGTCTTCTCTTTCATTCTTGGTATTGTGTTCTTTCTTTTGCTTATGGTCAGTCTGGCTAGAGGTTTATGAATTTTATTGATCTTCTCAAAGAATCTGGATCTTTTTGTTGTACTGATTTTTTATTTCTTTTTTGGGGGGTATCAAACCATTTTATTGAGGGGCTTTGGGGGGAGATTGAAAAGCTGGGAGGACAGTGACATCTGACAACCTTCTCTGAGCTATCTGCCCAGCTCCTCAGCTGCTGAAAGGCTGATTTTTTATTTCTTGTCCAAATTTTATTTCATTGGTTTATGTTTATCTTTATTTTCTTCTACTTATTTTGATTTTAATTTGTACTTCTAGTTTCTTATGGTAGAAACTTAGATTGTTGATTTTAAACTATTCTTATTTAAAAAGATAAAAATAGGTATTTAATGATGTTAATTTCTTTTTAAGTGTTAGTTTTGATTTTTTTTTAGAAAAACTTTATTTGGTTCAAAATGTTTTTTAGTTTCAGATGTGATTTCTCCTTTCAATTGTGAGTTATTTAGGACATTTCTTTTTTCCCCCCTATATATCATTTTATCATTTTCTAGTTAAATTTTATTATAGTGAGAAAATGTATCTTGTATCATAGAATTTAAGAAGGTTTACGCTTAATGGGCTTGCCTGGTGGCTCAGATGGTAAAGAATCTGCCAGCAATGCGGGAGAACTGGGTTTGATCCTTGGGTTGGGAAGATCTCCAGTATTCTCTGATATTCAGTGTTATCACTGTGGTTGATAGCATTGTTCCACAGTTCTGTTCAGCTATTCTGTTACATAGTAGGAATCTTAGGAGCTCTGAGATGGGTGAATTGGCGAAAGTCATTAAATCCTTAGTTTCTGGTACTTTTGGTGTGTAAGGCTTCCCTGGTGGCTCAGTAGGTAAAGCGTCTGCCAACAATGCGGGAGACCCGGGTTCAATCCCTGGGTTGGGAAGATCCCCTGGAGAAGGAAATGGCAACCCACTCCAGTACTCTTGCCTGGAAAATCCCATGGACTGAGAAGCCTGGTAGGCTATACAGTCCATGGGGTCGCAAAGAGTCGGACACGACTGAGGACTTTCCCTTTCCCTTTGGTGTGTATTGAGGGTGGGGGTTGGAGGATGGAAGTTGAATAGTTTGTGTGGGGTTTCTACTCTGTGTTCTAATACAGAAGAAACAGAAGAAAAAGTAGATAAGCCATACATTTTCCTTCCTTAAGGAACTTGTGTCTTGGGAGGAGGACTATTATTAATACAGTGACAGATGGAAGTGAATGTGAAATCCTAAAGTAATCACCCAAGAGAGTGTAATACTGAAAGGATAGTATAGTAGAAAGATGTAAAAATTATGTGTTGACGTTGCTTAAAGGGCTTCCCTGGTGGGTTAGATGGTAAAGAATCTGCCTGCAGTGCAGAAGACCCAGGTTCGATCCCTGGGTCAGGGTTGCTTAAAAATGGCAGTGATAGTGGTAATGACCCCATGTCTGTAGAGTTTGCCCTGGGTGGGGAAGAGACCACAGCCTAAGAGATGGTGACGATGGCTACCCTTTGATGAGTAATTTATGACATACAGGCATTCTCCTTAGCATGTGACACATATTCATTCTTTTTATTACTGTATTGTTTCTTTGAAAGTGTGTGGTGGTGTCTGCATTTTATAGATGAAAGTGAGACACATAGAGGTTAGCTTGCTCACATTTCAAGTGAGTTGTTGAATTAGGATTCATGGCCAAGCAGTGTGGCTGCAGCATGCCTCTGAGTTAAGAAATTGCAGTGGTAATCCAGTTGACAGTAAGGATGGAAGATGGCGCTGGGAATGTAACGAAGGAAGTAGACAGGAGAGGGTTTATTAGTGTAGAAGCCACAGTAGGGGAAGGCCATCGTGCTGGAATACCGTTTTCCACCTGAGGGGTGGGGAGGGGATACAGTACCCCTTATGGAAATATGAGCATCAGAAGAAAGAAATGTCAGATGGACATACTTTTTAAAGGTGTCTTCCAGCCAACGAGGTAGAGATTCCTTCCTGAGGTTTAAGAAACGGATAAAGTATGGATGAAAAATTTAGTCATATGTAAGAGAGCTCATATTTGGATCTATGGGACTGTTGTGATCGCTGAAAGGAGAGGAAAATTTTTTTAAAAAGAGGTTTTAAAGGGAATTTTAAAACTGTCCTTCATTTTCTGGATAACAGGGATTGAGGTGTGGAGGTATTTCGGTTCAACGTTGTGTTGGATCAGTGATGGTCCCCCGTGTATCTTTACAAAAGAGACATGCAGTAGAGGGAGCTTTGTGCGAAGAGTTGAAAGAGCAAGGTTCTGTTTTCACTTTGCCTGTGTCTTGGCCTTGGACATACTACCTTAGAAGTGAGCTTTAGCTGCCTTCTGTGTAAAAGAGAAAAAAGGTTACAGGATGGAACGTGGAAAAGAGCTTTATACCAATTGAGATTGGTATTGAGCCAGTCAGCTAACCATTTAGATATCATCATGATAGTGGGATTAAGTTAAGACAGTGGAGGAATGAGTCCATAGAGATAGGAGTTTTTTTCTACTGCACCCAGGCTTTTTGAACTAGGAGATCTTGGGTAGGCAGTCATGTTCTCATTTCCTGATTAGTGTTTTGTGTTTCAGCCATACTTTCACTATGAAAATATGAGAAATTTGATGCACTTAAGAAGAGAACTGGAGAAGGAATGGCAAACCACTTCAGTTATTTTTGCCTTGAGAACCCCATAAACAGTATGAAAAGGCAAAGAGTTAGGACACGGAAAGATGAACTTCCCAGATTGGTAGGTGCCCAATATGCTACTGGAGATCAGTGGAGAAATAACTCCAGAAAGAATGAAGAGACAGAACCAAAGCAAAAACAGCACCCAGTTGTGGATGTGACTGGTGATGGAAGCAAAGTCCGATGCTGTAAAGAGCAGTTTTGCATAGGAATCTGAATGTTAGGTCCATGAATCAAGGCAAACTGGAAGTGGTCAAACAGGAGATGGCAAGAGTGAATGTCAACGTTTTAGGAATCAGCGAACTAAAATGGACTGGAATGGGTGAATTTAACTCAGATGACCATTATATCCACTACTGTGGGCAAGAATCCCTTAGAAGAAATGGAGTAGCCATCATGGTCCAAAGGAGTCCAAAATGCAGAACTTGGATGCAATCTCAAAAACAACAGAATGATCTCTGTTCATTTCCAAGGCAAACCATTCAAAATCACAGTAATCCAAGTCTATGCCCTGACCCGTAATGCTGAAGAAGCTGAAGTTGAACGGTTCTATGAAGACCTACAAGACCTTCTAGAACTAACACCCCCAAAAGATGTCCTTTTCATTATAAGGGACTGGAATGCAAAAGTAGGAAGTCAAGAAACACCTGGAGTAACAGGCAAATCTGGCCTTGGAGTACAAAATGAAGCAGGGCAAAGGCTAATAGAGTTTTGCCAAGAGAATGCACTGGTCATAGCAAATACCTTCTTCCAGCAACAAGAGAAGACTCTACACATGGACATTACCAGATGGTCAACACTGAAATCAGATTGGTTATATTCTTTGCAGCCAAAGATGGAGAAGCTCTATACAGTCAACAAAAACAAGACAGAGCTGACTGTGGCTCAGATCATGAACTCCTTATTGCCAAATTCAGACTTAAATTGAAGAAAGTAGGGAAAACCACTAGACCATTCAGGTACGACCTAAATTAAATCCTATACGATTATCCAGTGGACGTGAGAAGTAGTTTAAAGGGATTAGATCTAATAGAATGCCTGAAGAACTATGGATGGAGGTTCATGACATTGTACAGGAGACAGGGATCAAGACCATCCCCATGGAAAAGAAATGCAAAAAAGTAAAATGGCTGTCTGAGGAGGCCTTACAAATAGTTGAGAAAGAAGAGAAGCAAAAGCAAAGGAGAGAAGGAAAGATACACCCATTTGAATGCGGAGTTCCAAAGAATAGCAAGGAGAGATAAGAAAGCTTTCCTCAGTGATCAGCGCAAAGAAATAGAGGAAAATAATAGAATAGGAAAGACTAGAGATCTTTTCAAGAAAATTAGAGATACCAAGGGAACATTTCATGCAAAGATGGGCTCGATAAAGGACAGAAATGGTCTGGACCTAACAGAAGCAGAAGAGATTAAGAAGAGGTGGCAAGAATACACAGAAGAACTATACAGAAAAGATCTTTAGGACCCAGATAATCACAATGGTGTGATCACTCACCTAGAGCCAGACATCCTGGAATGTGAAGTCAAGTGGGCCTTAGGAAGCATCACTACTAACAAAGCTAATGGAGGTGATAGAATTCCAGTTGAGCTATTTCAAATCCTAAAAGATGATGCTGTGAAAGTGCTGCACTCAGTATGCCAACAAATTTGGAAAACTCAGCAGTGGCCACAGGACTGGAAAAGGTCAGTTTTCATTCCAATCCCAAAGAAAGGCAATGCCAAAGAATGCTCAAACTATCACACAATCATGCTCATCTCACATGCTAGTAAAGTAATGCTTAAAATTCTCCAAGCGAGGCTTCAATAGTACATGAACCGTGAACTTCCAGATGTTCAAGCTAGATTTAGAAAAGGCAGGGGAACCAGAGATCAAATTGCCAACATCTGTTGGATCATCAAAAAAGCAAAAGAGTTCCAGAAAAACATCTACTTCTGCTTTAAGTCTTTGACTGTGTGAACCACAACAAACTGGAAATTTCTTAAAGAGATGGGAATACCAGACTGCCTAACCTACCTCTAGAGAAATCTGTATGCAGAAAGCAACAGTGAGAACTGGACATGGAACAACAGACTGGTTCCAAATAGGAAAAGGAGTACGTCAAGGCTGTATATTCTCACCCTGCTTATTTAACTATATGCAGAGTACATCATGGGAAATGCCGGGCTGGATGAAGCACAAGCTGGAATCAAGATTGCTGGGAGAAATATCAATAACCTCAGATATGCAGATGACACCAACCTTAATGGCAAAAAGTGGAGAACTAAAGAGCCTCTTGATGAAAGTGAAAGAGGAGAGTGGAAAAAGTAGGGTTAAAACTCACATTCAGAAAACTAAGATCATGCCATCCAGTCCCATCACTTCACGGCAAATAGATGGGGAAACAGTGACAGACTTTATTTGGGGGGGCTCCAAAATCACTCAGATTGCAGCCATGAAATTAAAAGATGCTTACTCCTTGGGACCAACTTAGACAGCATATTTAAAAACAGAGACATTACTTTGTCAACAAAGGTCCATCTACTCAAGACTGTGGTTTTTCCAGTAGTCACGTATGGATGTGAGAGTTGGACTATAAAGAAAGCCAAGTGCCGAAAAATTGATACTTTTGAACTGTGGTGTTGGAGAAGACTCTTGAGAGTCCCTTGGACTGCAAGGAGATCCAACCAGTCCATCCTAAAGGAGATCAGTCCTGGGTGTTCATTGGAAGGACTGATGCTGAAGCTCCAATACTTTGGCCACCTGATGTGAAGAACTGACTCATTTGAAAAGACCTGGATGGTAGGAAAGATTGAAGGTGGAGGAGAAGGGGATGACAGAGAATGAGATGGTTGGATGGCATCACTGACTCAATGGACATGGGTTTGGGTGGACTTCGAGAGGTGGAGATGGACAGGGAGGCCTGGTGTGCTACGGTCCATGGGGTCGCAAAGAGTCAGACATAACTGAGCCACTGACCTGAACTGGTGAACTCATTCCTCTGATTTGCTGATCCTGCCCTCTTCTATGGTGATGAGTTACTTTGAGCCTTTGTTTTCTTATCTAGAAAATGGGGATAATGATTCCTAGTCTCACTAGTTCAGAGGGCTAATGAGAGTATTAAATTAAATGTTGAATGTAAAAGCACTTGGTGAACTGAGAACTCTGTGATTACAACTGTCCTCTGGGTTTGTGGCGTGTTGATGGTGATGCTTCATTATTCGGGTTCATCTGCTGTTGCTACCGTTCTGCTGCCAGCACATGTATCTTGCATTGTTGTGTTAGCTGCTCAGTCGTGTCCAACTCTTTTCGACTCCATGGATGTAGCCCACCAGGCTCCTCTGTCCAGGAATTCTCCAGGCAAGAATACTGGAGTGGGTAGCCATTCCCTTCTTCAGGGGATCTTCCCAACCCAGGGATCGAACCCGGGTTACTTGCATTGGCAGATGGGTTCTCTACTGTTTGAGCCAGCCGGGAAGCCCTTTATCTTGCATAGAAAGGCAATATACAGTGCGTTTTCATGGAATGCATCCTCTGAACTAATGCTTGGGTACTGGCACACACAAGTTGAGTACTTCTTTGCTTATCCCAGGATACACAACCTCTGTTGCCAGCTGGTTTATCTAACAAAGAGACTTGCCTTTTAAACTGTGAAAAACTGTGGTACTTGTTTAACAATTAGTATACATTTTTGACTATAAGTGCATATAGTTTTGTTCAGTCCTTCTCCCTGCCCCCTCTTTCTGTTGTCCCTCCCTCCCTCCATCCATTTTTCTCTTAGAACCCCAGGACAAGATAGGAGACCCACGGTCTACAGAATAAAAATAGGTAAAGAGTTTCTGGTGTCTGCATATCAGGTTTGGGTGGGAGGAACTGTACGAGCTAAACTTCTACAAGAGGCCCTGTAGGCACCCGGTATTCTTGCCTAAAAAATCTCGTGGACAGAGGAGGCTGGCGGGCCACAGTCCGTGGGGTCGCAGAGACTTAGTGACTAAACAGCAGCAGCAGAGGAGCTATGAATACATGCGTGTTATGAATATCCCATCTCTCTCCTGCTCCTCCATTGCTTATCCTTTTCTCCTTTTCCTTGGCTACTTGCTGTAATTGATCTGCTGTGGCACTCATATTTCTTCTTCGCGTGGTCTCTTTTCCACACCTACCTGTGCATCAGAATCATCTAGGGAACTTAGAAAGGATGAGCAAGCACAATTCTGGAAACTGATTTGCAGTGTCCAGGATGAGTCGCTGGGAACCAGTAGCTTCCCAAGGCTCCCAAGCAGAGGATGGTGAGTAGCCAGTTTGAGTGATGCAGTGTGGTCATCGCATGTGTAGGGTCATTCCATTGGACAATAAATAAATGCTTTCAAAATTGCTTTCCACTTAGACATATTCTCCCTAAAAGGGAGAATAGGACTTCCAGCCTCGGCAGATCCTACCTCACCTGGAGGGAATGTGATGTGCCAGAAGAATGTAGAAAGACAGTGATAGTTAACAACAGTTTGGCTATAAATGATCCGTGCAGAACATCCCCTCACAGTACCTGTCCCGAAGTTAAGTTTATTGTGGTTTAGTCACCAAGTGTCCAATTCTTTGTGACCCAGTGGAGTGTAGCCCGCCAGACTCCTCTGTCCATGGAATTTTCCCAGGCCAGAGTACTGGAGTGGGTTGCCATTTCCTTCTCGGGGGGGATCTTTCTGGCCCAGGGATTGAAATTGTGTCTCCCACGTTGGCAGGTGAATTCTGTACTGTTGAGCCACCACACCAGGGAAGCCCAAAGAAAAAGCTGTTTTTATTTCCAGGTCTAATGAACATAGCCAGTGACTAGTAGCAGTTTTTTCCGGCACTGTAGTACCTCTCCTAACTTCTTCTTTGCTAAGTCACACTTTTCCACTCTACCTATTGGGAGTTTTAATCGTGGTTCTTTTTCCAAAATAAATGTTGTGTAGTTGTGTTTCCATTCAAATTGCCTGGCATTTTGAGTGTCATCCTCTGTTCAGACAGTTAACACTGATGAATGGTCTGTTGCCTAAGCACCAGCTCTTCCCGGCTCTAAGTGCCAGGAGATAGAGCCCCCTCCCCTGCCGTCTCCCCAGAATTACAGCTGTGTGAAAACTTAGTCTTTACTTGGAAAATAACTGGTGAACTTCCCCGAATCTAGCGAATACCCCTGCAGTTCTTGGTTGTTAGGGTTCACGCTACAATTTCCTTTTTAACTTTGCTTTCTCACCCTATCATTACAGTAGCCGTTGAGAAAGGCAGCACAGTGGATGTTTCTTTGGCTGCCCAGCGGATGATCTCCACGTCTGTATTAGGGAGAATTCTCTGCCTCACGATTTTTTGTGGGAAGCAGCCTCCCTACCTACATGCTCTTCCACGTGCAACCCTCACTCACACCCAGGCAGAATAGGGAGAAATGAGCTGCTTTTCAGGTTTGCTTAACTGCAGGTGAAGGTAATAATTAAAGAGGTGTGACGTGCTTTAGCTGGTGTGGTGGGGAGGGGAGTGTCGTGTGTAGAGGCTGTAACTTGCTACCCCAGCCTCTGGAGTCTCTCTGATTGGCTACCTCATTCTGAATTTTGACTTCAGATCGAATCCCTTACATTGTTTGGTTGCTGGCAGTGATTTTTTTTAAAAGTCTTTTGTTTGGGATGTGTTTTATTAAAATTGAGAAAGAATTCGTGGTCTCACTGAATGCTCTTTTATTTCTATCTCCCAAGACTGACTGCTGAAGCGGTCTCCAGTTCCTTTCTTGCAGATTCCTATGCTGGGGGACTTGACTTTCTCTGAACCATCCCAAGGGCAAGAGTATTTTATGGTGGGAGCCCCACTGGTGACAGCCCTTCCCTCTTCGGTCAGAAGAGTTCCAGTTACTTCCCTTTACATTCTAAATTTTTGCTCATTTTATACCTAATAACCACTGTTAGAATCTTTGATCTTTATGAGGTCAAGACTATCATCATCATTGATTGCGCTTGCTTATAATTTTCCTGATGGTAAATTTACCTCCATAACATCTATTTAGCACTTAACTTTTAGGTTGAGTTCTCATAATTAACCTAAGAGAGGTTTTTCTTAGTATCTTGAAATCACTTGGGCTTATTTAGGCCAATTAATGGTATTTGGGTATTTAAAACGAGAAGTCTACAGAGTTCAGTTCAGTTCAGTTGTGTCCGACTCTTTGCGACCCCATGGACTGCAGCACGCCAGGCCTCCCTATCCATCACCAGCTGCCAGAGTCTACCCAAACCCATGTCCATTGAGTCAGTGATGCCATCCAACCATCTCATCCTCTGTTGTCCCCTTTTCCTCCTGCCCTCAATCTTTCCCAGCATCAGGGTTTTCTTAAATGAGTCAGCTCTTCGCATCAGGTGGCCAAAGTATTGGAGTTTCAGCTTCAACATCAGTCCTTCCAGTGAACACCCAGGACTGATCTCCTTTAGGATGGACTGGTTGGATCTCCTTGCAGTCTACAGAGTATTCATGAATTATTTGTTGGTTTCTGATATTTTTCTCCTGATTTTTCCAATTGTCAAAACATTTTTCTATGTCCACTGTGGAAAATTTTTGATATGGACAGAGAAGTATCATAAAAAAGTATAGTTTCCCCCCATTGACCTACAGATTCAATACAATCCCTGTCAAAATTCTTGCAATTTTTTTTTCCAAAAATTGACAAGATAATTCTAAAATGACACATGGAAATGCAAGAGACTCAAATGCAAGCGACTCAAAATAGCCTTGAAAAGAACAAAGTTCGTGAACTTATACTCTTGATTTTAAAACTAAACACAAAGCTACTAAAATTAACATAATGTATGTATGGCATAAGGATAGGCAGATCAATGGAATAGATCTTTGTGACCCCATGGACTATACAGTCCATGGAATTCTCCAGACCAGAATACTGGAGTGGGTAGCTGTTCCCTTTTCCAGGGGATCTTCCCAACCCAGGGACCAAACCCAGGTCTCCTGCATTGCAAGTGGATTCTTTTACCAGCTGAGCCACAAGGGAAGCCCAGAAATAAACTATAACATTTATGAGCATTGGAATTTTGACAAAATTGCGAAAACAGTTTAATAGAGGGATGAATAGTCTTTTCAACAAATAGTTCTGCAACAATTTAGTATTCACATGCAAAAGGATTAATTTGGATCTTTTACACCAAAGTTAAATAAAATCAATCAAAGACCTACGTGTAAGAGCTAAAACTAAACCTCTCAGAAGAATGCATAGGCATAAATCTTCATGACCTTGAGTTAGTCAGTGGTTCCCTAGATATGGTACCCAGAAGCATAAGCAACCAAAGAAAAACAAAACAAATGGATTTCATCAAATAAAAACTAACTTAGGCTCCATCATAATTAAAAAACTATCATACTTCAAAGAACATGATCAAGACAATGAAAAGACCAGCCTACAGAATGGGCAAAAAATGTTTGCAGATCCTATTTCTGATAAACAACTGCTATCAAGAATATATTTAGAATTCCTACAACTCAATAAAAAGACAAGCTGATTATAAAGTGGGCAGAGAGGTTTAATAGACATTCCTCCAAAGAAGATTTACAAATGGCCAGTAAACACAAGAAAAAGATATTCAGCAAATTTAGTCATTAGTGAAGTACGATCATAAAAGCCACTATGATATACCACTTCATACCCGCTAGGATGACTATAATAAAAAAGGTGGAAAATTGAAAGCCTTGGTGAGGATGTGGAGAAACTGAGCGCCTCTTACATTTCTGATGGGAATGTAAAATGGCACAGCTGCTTTGGATAGGACTTCAGCAATTTCACAGACAGTTACGTGAAGGTTATCATATGACCCAGCAGCTCTGCCCCTTGGTGTACAGTGAACCCTTGAACAACACGGGTGTGAACTGTGTAGGTCCACTTATGTGTGAATTTCTTGTCCTAAATACATCTGCAGTTAAGTACATGATATGAGGTTGAATCATTGGGTGTGGAACCATGGATATGGTGGGCCTACTGTAAAGCTGCAGATGGATTTTCAAAGGTGAGGAGGGTCTAACCATGGCCTTGTTCGGGAGTCGGTTGTTATATCCAGGAGAAGTGAAAATATGTTAGTGCAAAACTTTGTACACTTGGTCATGGGCATCCCGTGTAATCCCAGAGTTTGTCTTTATGCCTTGTCCATAGTAAATGCTTGATAACCGTTTGTTACATAAATTGTGATCACTTACACCTTTAGATTATGCATCCTATTTTGTAGTGTACCCCTGACACAGAGTTAACTGAAATGCTCTCAGTTGATAATGCTGGGCTTAATAATTTTTCTGAGTGTTTTTTATCTCTCTTTAGGTTGGTATTTTGTTTGGCATCTTTTTTTGTCAAAATTCAAGTTTCTTCGGGAACTGGTGGGAGACACCGGATCCCAGGAGGGAGACCGTGAGCCTTCAGGATCTGAGACCGAAGAAGATGCTTCACCGTCTCCGCACAGGATCAGGTCTGCTCGCCAGAGGAGGGCCCCTGCCGATGAAGGCCACTGAGCCAGCCAGTCCTGTGATGGCAAATGACCAAGGGTTCTGGGAGTCTCTCTGTAATGATGGGGCTTTGCAGTTTGCTAAAGGAGTGAAGAACATTCATTCTTGGATTCTAAGTCCAATTCAAAAAAAGATTTACATGTAAGCCATATGCAAATAAAGGGAAGTTCAACCAAATCGGACCATTGCGGATTTCATCGTTAAGATAATTTTTGCTTATATGCTTAAACATATATACTTTTTCTTTGACCCTTGGGCTTCTTTTCTTGCACTGGTGTTAATCTGATAAATATTACAGGCTTGAAAATCCATATTTTATTAATGTTAGTTCTGCGCCATGTTTCCCCTCTCCCCTCCCGCCCCCATATCATGCCTTGTCTGAAATTGGGATATATCTCGCCGTTACAGTCAACCAGGCAACAGTCGTGATGTAATTACCCTCGTCTGGGCATGTGGACCTCAGGCTTGTCATAGCACCATTACTGATTGTTGGTATCAAATGTGTCAGGTTTAACTGCCTTTTAAAAATGTCTTCAAAAAGATTACACTATGATTCAGCCTTGAAACGAAAAGTTATCGTGTATGCAGAAAAGCACGGCAACAGAGCAGCAGGGCGCGCGTTCCACATCAGCGAGGCAAACATCCGTCGCTGGAGGAGCGACCGAAACTCCATATTTTCTTGTAAAGCCACCACAAAGTGCTTTACGGGACCTAAGAAAGGAAGATACCCGCAGGTAGACGAGGGTGTGCTACATTTTGTCAGTGAGACGCGTGCAAAAGGGCTGCCCGTCACACGCCAAGCAATGCAGCTGAAGGCCGGAGAAATTGCCAAAGCCCTCGGAATAGACGAAGCGAAGTTCAAAGCCACCAGAGGCTGGTGTGATCGATTTATGCGTCGAGCAGGCCTGTCCTTGAGGCGTCAGACCTCACTGCGTCCAAAGCTTTCCGCTGACGTTAACCAGCGGGTGGTGCCCGAGCGCCATTTAAAGCGATGCTCTATCACCAGGGCGCTTGACGATGCCCAGCGGGGTGTGGTCTGGAGGAACGCAGACGCCCATCTGAATGATTCTGAAGAGTTAGACTCAGACTACGACGTTATAGTCATCACTTAAGCAGCTTATTTCATCATGCACTTCCTGGACTTGAGCACAAGGTTGATCTGATATACCTGTTTGAAAGCTCTGTTTGAGTAAATCAGAAAACTAGACATTCTGCAGAATACAAAAGCATCCTGTCATAGTTGAATCGCCTGTGTCTTTTCTTAGTGATATTTATGGTGCATCTTCCCGTCGATGGTATCTTAGGTTACGGGGAAAAAAAATAGTCTGTAAATTTATTTTTATTCCTAGGATAGCAACTATTTATTGGGGAACTTAATTCTGACTCTTACCATATTGTTAAAATAGTTATCCTCTGAGACACATTTTGGAGCACCCTGTTCACGATTCTAGAATAGAAATGTGGGAATCTCGGCTCTGTCCTCTTCCTTCAGGAAGGGTAGGCTTCATTACTCCTTGCACATGGGAGGACTTCATGCTCAAGGCATGTGTTGAGGAGAAAATACTTCTTCACAGACAGCAGTTCAGTGACAAGGCCTCCTAGGTGCTTGGTATTGAGAGAGCGCGGGTGAAAATGCCTGCTTTCCTGTAAAGTGATTCCTGCCATGTTCCCTTGTTTGTCTTCACTGAACTTTGGACTGAGTGTTTCCTGGGGAAGAGAGCTATGCATTAAAGAACTTTCCCATTTAGTGTTGCCTGCTTTACATGAAAGTGAATTGCAAAGCCAACTTACTTTATTAATCTTAAGTTCTTTCTATTTTAAATGTTTGTTTCTCAAGAACTAGTCATTACAGAATATCACGTCTATTTCATGACTCTGTAATTTTGTTTGATACCTCATACTCCACGCTGATAGTTTTATTAACAGTTCATCTGCTCTGCCCCAAATTGATGAACACCTGTGCTGTCACTGTGGCCCTTTGCATGTACTAAAAGGGAATTTACAGAGTTTAACTTTACTTTTCAATATTTGCTAAGGGGAGCGGTCCCCAGCAGCTGAGAGCGGGGCACCGTCTTTGTTTCCTTACTGGATACAGTTTTTTCTCTATGTGACTATATTGTTCAAGCATTCATTTTAATGCTTTTGTACTAGCTAAATATCACATTAAAGTGCTCATCAGGTAGGGGAAAACCTCATGCTTCTTGGTGCTGGGAGGATATTTGAATTGGATTTTTTGCAGGCTGATATTTGGAGCTATGCTTTGTAGTGAATGTCTTAGGTTAGATAATAGTTGCTGACCAACTTTTTTAGTAGCTGGAAAGCTTCCTATTGTGTCAGTATTAAGAGTGATGGCCAACATAACCCCTAAAATATGCAAGGGTCATCCACAAATTAATCCATGTAAAGATATACATGTTGGTATTATTTATTAATATTTATGCTTTTATGAATGTCTTTAAAAATAGAATTTTAAGAAATATTCTGCTTAGCTTGCTTGGGAAATATGCCCAAAGCATATTAATAGCTCACACTCTGCCATGTTTTAACTCTTAGGAAAGTAACAAGAAGTCGCTGCTGCCAATATGAAAATTCTACAAACTGATTTCTTTGTTTGAAACATTTTTTCCCCCTATGCACCCTTTTCCTAATAGACTCACCATACCATATATATCTAAGGCCACTGAAGGAGGCAAGAGAAATAGTTAGCACAGAGTTACTCGTGTGATACAGGGTTTTTGCTTTTCCTGTTTAGTGCTTTTGTAGCTGAACTTACAGAGCACATCATAAGTGCATTTCCAGTTTCTTAGTGGCCTGTGGCTGATGTTGAAGCTTGGAGGGTTCCGAGCATGAAAACAAAACAAACAAGTATTAGTCTTGTCTGAATGCTCTCAGACAGTGATGGTGACCCCAGACGCCCTCGTTGGAGGATGAGTTCTAAAACGAGAGGACTCTAGTGGGTGCTTTCATTTCTGTCCAACCAACCACTTACAAATTGTTTTTCTTCTTTTGCTTCTGAAACTTCTGTGATAATTCCGTATATCAGATTTATTGGTAGCATTGCTCTGATTTCAAGGCCAAAAGACACTAAATATTTGTGTGACACTGTTAAAATTTTTAAGATTTACACTCATCCAGTGGCTCTCTGTAGTGATGTTTTCGTGGTGGGAACATCGTTTTGTGGTGGATAGCCAATGTACATGCTGACCCATTTCTTTAGATGTTATCAGATTTAAAAACAAGTTCAACCTGTCATTTTAACTGAAAGTTGGGAATATAGTAGGTAATGGTTTCACAAAATAGGGCATTTTAAACCAAAATGTGTTGAAAGATTTGAAAGTAGTGCATTTTTACTTTTTAGAGTTACATGCTGCAGTATTTTTAAATTCAGTTTTTTTTAAAAGCTATGTTTTAATGTAACATGTAACCAGTGTAACATTAGCTTTTGACTGGTAAACTTGAAGTGCTTTTATATTTCAGGTTGACTTTAAAAAGCCAATGAGCAGTACTCAAAGGTTATGGGTTCTTAAGCAATTAATGGAGTAGTATTTTGATATGGAGTCTAAAATGAAAGCACCTTGTATTGTCTGCTTTTAAAGTATTCTATAGTTTTTAACTTAAAGCATAAAGAGAAACATTTTATCTTATATTAATAAAAATTATCATTTTCACTTATTAATGTACATGTATCCCTTGCTTTATGACCAGTGTTCATTACCCTTTAAGTTCTATGCATAACCATTCACCAAATACTGCTGCTCTGGTTTCTTGAAGGAAACGTTCTGTGCTATGCTATGGTATATTGTCATCTTGCTGCTTGACAAATAGGTTTATAAGGAATTAGAACTGTGTGTGTTCATAATGCCTTTGTATAACGAGATGAGGAGTCCGTGTAAATGTTATTCGCTGTAAAACAGTTACTAGCTGTTAAAACTGGTCAACGCTATGTCTAAAGCTTCTGTGGTTTCTGTATGATGTCACTTTACAAAGAATAAATTAAAGTGAAAACAAAAGTTGTGTTTGTTTCACTGATGAAGTATAAGAAGTGTGAAGGGTGGCTTGGACATGAGGGATTGGAAACCAGCCATTTTTACCGGTGGGCTCACCCTTCACCTCATTTGTCAAACTAAACCTCTACAAGAATTAGGACAAGTTAGCAGTAACATTCCTAGTAGATGAAAAGAATGGACTTGAAACCTAAGGACATACAATGTCAGAACTAGTTTACATTTAACGTTTAGCCCTTTTTCCTTCTCAGGCTTCATCCCGTATCCTCAAGATTGTTTGGAAGATCTGTTCACCATAGGTCACATCTCCCGTTTTGTTGGTGTTAACCACCAGGAAGACTGGCTGAGGAGACTGATGAAAGCCAAGTAAGAAGATGGAGGGATGCCTTTGAAACCCATTTGAGATGGGGAACCGTGAACTGCTATGGCTGGGTGCCAAGTTTTGATTTTTGCTCCACGGTGCTCAGCTGCCAAGAATGTAGAATGGAAAAAGTGGCCTGTGCCAGGGTCAGGCTTTGTAAGGTAGGGGTGTCTCAAGGGCACGGTCGCTCGAGATTGCTGGAGGCCGGCCATGGGGTCTTGGCTGGATCATAAGAGAAGCCAGATCAGTAAGCACCAAAGTGGGGCAAGTGGGAAGGCATGGAGGTGGGAGGTAGTAAGATGCGTGAGTGTAATCGAACAGAAAATTGGATTGGAGGCTAGGATTTTGGAGGGGAAGCAACCACAGAGAAGGGGAATCTGAACTGTGACGCATCCTAGGGTGTCGTGAGGGCCATCAGCCTGGCCACGAATAGTTCTGCCTGATGGCTGGAGTCAGGATGGAAAAGGGGACTGGGTCAGGGACGCGGAAGACTGATCTTCAGGTCTGGGAGGTCAGGCGGCTCTTAGGAGGGAGTTTGCTGAGAATGAAAGAGGCGTGTTCTTGGGGAGCTGTGAGAAGGCTTTGTCTTCAGCCTGTCCCTTCCCCCCGACCCCAGCAGCTCTACAAGCCAGAGCATGAGTGTTACAATTAATGTGCTTTGGTTATAAAAGTGATCACTGTTGATGAAGAACTTCCTTGGGGATAGGGAGGACAGAAGAAGGGAGGACAACAGAAGCTTCTCAAAGAATCTTAGCGGGCGGGGGGAGTTTATCAGGGAGAGGACGTGAAGACGCTTCTGGACAGAAAAGGCTGAGGGAAGGTGCCTGGTTTGCAGAACAGTAGGTATTACGGTTGACTGTTCTGGAATGGAGAATTTGACTGGGGTGTGATGTTTTGGAGCTGGAGAAGTAGGAAAGATGAGGTCATCAAAGACCTCATATGCAGTGTCAGCGGCTTTACCATCTTGCGTGGCTGCAGCACCTGGACCGACTGCCGTGGCTCAGGAAGTTCATGCTGACTGCACGAAGGAGTCCTCGCGTGAAGATGCAGTGGAAGTGGTGCTAGACAGCCAGCGGTGGGCTGGGAGGGAGTTACAGCCCTGGAAGTTTGAGGATGAAGCATCCACAGGGCTTGAGGCTGGGTCGTGAAGGCAAGTGACTAGAGAACTGAAAGACGGTTTCAGCGTTGGAGGTCAGCAGTACTGGGATGTGTACAGAAGAAGTAGGCTTGAGGTTGGTCCAAGGGAGACGAAAGATGAGAGTCCAGGTTGGGGCATACCTATCTGAGGTGCTTACAGCCTCCTGGGTGGACAGAAATAATCAACAGTTGTAAAAATGGTAGGAAGGTCATCCATGGTCATCGTTGTAGTAGCAACTGTTGGCAAAAACAGGATCTACCATGAGAGAAGCCAGAATCGGAGACCCAAGGAGTTGCCCCTAAGGGGCATTGATATTTAAGAGGCTGGGAAAAAAGGCCACCAGGGGCACTGAAAAGGACTGCTAAGAACCAGCAACATACCTGGGAAGAAAGCAACATGCTCGAGGCAAAATGAAAGAACTTGAAGGAGCACGTGTTAAACTGGTACATATTAAAGAAAGTTGCTGCTCAGAAACTGGCCAGCTGATCCTTGCAGAAGTCCAAGCAAAAGAAGGACGTAAATCTCTGCAAGGTGATGGTGGGACAGGCGGAATAGACGTTGATGGGGTTCAACTGGATGGGGTTTGGTGGTTGATTAGATACGGGAGGTGAAGGGCAAGGATGAACCCTTGGTGGAGGCTGATAGAGGATGTGGGGGGAGAATGTCTGAGAGGGTTAGTCCAGGTGGATGGAAATGACCAGTGGAAACGGCCACTCTGAGGATTCAGGTCAGAACCGAGTTCCTACCCAAATGCTATAACTCGATAGTTGGCAATTACCTAACCTTTCTGTTCCTGGTCTGCTGAACGAGAATGAGAACGTGTACAGTAAGTGAGGAGTCAGTTTTTAAAAACACCTCTTAAGCATGGGCTTCCCTGGTAGCTCAGGTGGTAAAGAATCCCCCTACGATGCGGGAGACCTGGGTTTGATCCCTGGGCTGGGAAGATCCCCTGGAGAACGGAACAGCTACCCACTCCAGTATTTTGGCCTGGAGAATTCTGTGGACTACAGTCCATGAGGTTGCAAAGAGTCGGACACGACTGAGCGACTTTCACTAATATATGGCAAGCAACCTGTAACTTCACCCCCCTTCTCTTCTTTCCTCACTTCTTGCTCTCCTTTGTAGCAAAGGAACCCTTCTATTGACAGCTTGGTCCAGGAGTTGTCAGTTCACTAAAAACAGTTGAAACAGGGACAAAGCATTCACATTCATCCTGCAGTATTTTGAGGAAAAGTCAAGGCTTTTTTCACCGACTATAGATCCCCGAGTTCAATCTCAGTTTCTTTGCAAAAGCCAGTTTTATAACCTGGTGGTCTCTAGTTTCATCCTCTTTAAAATTGGAACAAGAACAGAACCTTGCAAAGATTTTAACTGGAGTGTTTTTCTACCTTTTACAGTTGCCTGGCTTGCCCCCAGACGGAGAAGACTTTTTGTATCTTGCTGTTATTGCTGTTTAGGCATTCAGTCATGTCTGACTCCTCTGCCACTCCATGGATGGTGGCCTGCCAGGCTCCTCTGTCCATGGGATTTCCCAGGCAAGAACCCTGGAGTGGCTTGCCATGTCTTCCTGCCCAGGTTCTCTTCCTTGCCCAGGGGTTGAACCCAGGTCTCCTGCATTGCAGACAGATCTTTAGCATCTGAGTCACCAGGGGAGACCTCCAAGTTTTTCAAAACATTCAACTAGGTTTTCATAGAAACAGCAACTCTCTTCTCACACTCATGGCTTGTTGTAATATTTAATTACATAATTACAAGATCTGAGATGACTGACCTAAGCAGGCTTGGAAACCGTTTGGGTTAGAAGTCATTTGGTGACAAAAATATGTGAACCGTACAAGATTCTAACCCTCTATCCTTAATCATGTAGCCCACCCAGGGCAGGGACGGTGCATCTCACATACCGGAGCAAATGAAAGCCTCAGCGGGTATCTCCTCCCCCTTCCTGCATGGAACCTTCGCACCTGTGTGCTATCTCTTCCGACACCACCGCGCCCACCACCCCCGCCCCGCATTCGAGGACAGACCCCTCCTCTGGTGTGAACTGAATTTCTCCTCCGGCACTCTGGATCCCCTTCCACCTTTTCAGCAAAGTAACACTCAGTTATTCTGTACCCTTGATGGCTCTCTGTCACCTGGGTCATCCTCTTCGACATCCAAGCATGTTCAATAAACACTGCCTCGAAAGGAAGAAGGAAAGGCCCCTCCGGCTCTCTCCCCTCACCACGTCACACGGGACTTCTCTAAGGACGTGTCTCCATGACCCTGGCGCCAAATCTGAGGGACAGTTTCCAGTCCTCAGCTTTGCCTGACTTCCCAACAGCATTCATGTAGTTGGTTGCTCGTCCCTTCTCTTCCTTGAAGGCTTCTCCTTTGGATCTTTATTTGTGTATTTATTTGGCCACGTTAGGTCTTAGTTGCGGCATGTGGGATCTCCAGTTGCAGCACGTGCGGTCTAGTTCCCCGACCAGGGATCGAACGTGGGCCCCCTGTATTGGGAGCACAGGGTCTTAGCCACTGGACCACCAGGGACGTCCTCCTTTGGTTTTTCATGGCACTAGATTCTGGCTCCACTGATCTTAAGCCTTCTCTCGTTTGCAGGCTTATCCTGCAGTGGCCTGTCCGAGCTCGCTGGGGCTACGTTCTCGCCCGCTTTTCCTTCCCATCTCCCCGGGCAGTCCTGTTTGTGACTTCAGCCTCCGCCTCTCCCCCAGTGGAGCCACATTCCTGGCTCCTGAGACAGCGACCTCCTCGGCATCTCCTCTTGGTTGCCTTGAACAGTGGTCCCACCCCGCGTCTTCAACCGCCTCAGACACTGGCATCTTACCAGCTTCCCTGTTGACTCTTGTGAAGCCGACAAACCAGGGGTCACTCCTGACCCATCTTTCAGGTCACTGATTCAGCCCATCAAAGTCTGGTTGATTTTGCTTCTGAAATAGCTCTTGAAACCTTCTTACTTTTCTCCATTTTTTTCCCCCACTGTCTGTAGAAAATGAAGTGTAGTAGCCAAGAGGGTGGTCTCTGCAATTAGACCTCTTCGTGCCTCATTTTTCTTCTGTACAATGGGTGTAGTAATTGTACCTGTCTCATAGGGTTTCTGTTAGGATTAAATGAGTGAATGCACACAAAGCAAATAGAATAGTGCCCAGTATGTGGGGTTGGAGAACGAAATGGCAACCCACTCCAGCATTCTTGCTTGGGAAATCTCATGGACAGAGGAGCCCGGCAGGCTGCAGTCCATGGGGTCGCAGGCTGCAGTCCATGGGGTCGCAAGAGTCGGACACGACTTGGCGACTAAAGCACCACCACTACAGTATGGGGGAATTCCCGCCACTAATGCCCACCTGGACCTGCAGAGCGGCTTCTCAGATTCATTACAGTCCCTCTGCAGCCTTCTCCTTGTCACCAGAATAATCTTTTTGAAACTCAACTATGATTCTGTCGGCTCCTTGCATATAGCGTGGGAATGGCTTCCTGTTGCCCCTAGAGAAAGGGTGGAAAAGCCTTCACACACTTGGGGACATGGCAGGACTTCACTCACCAGCTTCTCCAGCAGCATCAGGCACCCCTGCCTTCCCTGAGCCCGCACTCTGCCCTGGGCCTCCTCTCAGCTCCACAATCACTTTGATCACCTGCACCCCTGTTCCTGGGTCCCTGCTCGGGCTCTCGTCCCTCCCCTCGTCTCCTAGTCATTTGTCCGGTTGCAGCTCAAAGTCGCTTTCTCAGGCAGCATCTTTGAACACCACCCAGACCATTTCCAGGCAGTTCCTTGGTTACACAGAGCAGTCCTCCTCTTTTCCAGACAAGAGTCGGACACTTCTTGGGCTTCTCTGGTGGCTCCGTGGTCTAGAATCTGCCTAGCATTGTAGGAGACACGGTTCAATCCCTAGGCCTGGAAGAGCCCATGGAGAAGGAAATGGCAACCCACTCCAGTACTGCCTGAGAAATCCCGTGGACAGAGGAACCCTGGTGGGCTACAGTCCATGAGGTTGCAAAGAGTCGGACACGACTGAGCGACTAAACAACACAGTGGATTTATTTAAGCTCCATTTAATTTTCCATATCCCCTCTGTTGATTTAATCAATAAAGCAGTATAAGATAGAACTTACAACTGCATATTCAATCTTTTGGTTGGAATCTGAGGGACTTAATTCCTGCTCTGTCAGCATCTCCTGAAAATGGTGGTGATTTTGTTTAATCAACAAACGCAGAAGTGTATGTTACTGAGATGCTTAGTTTTCAAGCCCCTGACTCCTGTGCGTTTTGTGTCTATAACTCCTCCATCCCTTCTGAGAAGGTTCAAGAAGCCCGTCGAAACGGGCGGAACAGCAGCTTCTGACCACAAGATGGCGTCAGATTTCAGGAATTAGCCAGAGTCCATTGCCTGTCCGGGGTGTGTTCCTTTAAGAAGACGTTAAAGGGTTGATAATTATGTGGCACCCTGTTTTGCGTCATAGGTATTTAGCTTAATCCCCTTTACCTAAAGCAGCTAAGTGAGCGTATAAATCTTTGATCAGACTGGAAGGGGAGGGTGGTTATTCATTGCTAGGTCAGGACAGATGTAAACCAGGGCTATTCGGGCTGCCCAGGGACGTCTTTCCACTCCATTCAGAGCGGAGGCCAGCCAGATGACAATGTGTTTACAGCCCCTCCGATGAGGGCTTGAAGTCAGAGACAGAGGAGCCCTCCCAAACAGCGCCTGAACTCCACCAACAAAAGTGTGACTCCAGAAACCAGTCAGTTTCAAGAGGGGTGGGGAGAAGGATGCTTGGCCCAAAGGCCCCCATGTTTACTTGTGGGTGCAGCATCCTTACCTTGGGGAGATGTCTTAGGACCATAAGGGCTCTGTGTAGATAGGAAGTGCCTTTGATTTGCCGAGGAGCCTGGCGGGCTATAGCCCGTGGGGTAGGTCACAAGAGTCGGGCACGACTTAGCTCACTAACAACTGCAGCTTAGCTAACTGAACAGTAGCAACAGCAATTTCATATCTTGCGTTCCTAAGCTCTGTGGGAGTGAGGAAGGCAAGGGACATGTCACCCCTCCTTTATAAAAGAGATTGAGGTTCAAGGGGGTGAAGCACCTCGGCCGTGGGTGTGATGGTGCCAAACCCTGGACCCCCGCCTTGTTGCTTAGAGAAGGGAAACTGTTTCTTTTTAATTTAAAGCATCCAAATCACCTTAGGTCATTCAGCACATAGGAGAACGCGTATAACTTCAAATACAAACATGGGACGCAGCCCACATCTATATAAGAGCCTGCCCAGTGGGATGACCTCGTTGAGAAAGTCACCGTGTGTCTTTCCTTTCTCCTCTGCGCTCCAGACGGCTGCCAGCCTCTGTGTCCTGTAGGGCTGGCCTTCCTCACTCCAGGAGGGGCTCAGCAAGCTGGGCTCACTGGGGTTCTGATTGTCCAACAGGGAGAGGGACCTGCAGTGGGTCAATGGGGAAGAGACCCTTGGGGAGAGTGACCCAGTTGGCTTCCCAGAGACCAAAGGCAGAGCTGTGTGTCCTGTTCTCATGCAGCCCTGGGAGGTGGCAGGCCTCCGATGGGGGTGATCTGCGGGTTGTGGGGATCCGAAGGCTCAGCTCAGGGTTTGGAAAGTGCAATCAGCTTTCCTCCGGCCACGCTGGGGCCGGGGAGTGATGCTGGGAGTGGATCTCACGGGGGCCGGATGGTGAGCATCTCAGAGGCAGTCCTGAGGGACTGAAGAGTGAAGGTTTCTTTTGCTGAGGTTCTGGCTCTCAGGGAGGGAGCTGGGTTGGCCCGTAGTGACTAAGACTGAATGTCTCACCAGCCATGGTGGAGAGGCTCAGAGTCACAGCTCATTTGGTTTAGACAAAACAATGCAAGACAAAACATGAGACGAGTCTTGCACTGAGCGTTGTCAACTTAACCCGTCCTCGCTAATGATTACAAGTAAGAACAAGCTTGCAGAACGCTTCCCCAGACCAGAGACAAACACAGGGAGAACCCCACCACCTGGGCTTTCTCATATCTTCCTTTGCATCTCGCATCTTGGGTCCTTTGGTGTAGCTGAGAGCCAGGCTCTGTGCTCTCAGACCCAAACGCGGGTCACCTTGCCTGGTCACCTCCTCTGGCCTTTAGTTCCCCCCTTCCCACTCACCTCACTTCCTGATTATCTGACCTGCTAGTGCCCACACAGTCACCAAGATGCTTAAATGCAGACTCTGGGCCTCTTCCTCATTTCAGTTGACTTGACTCAGAGTCTCAGGCAGGTCAGAACTAAGAGTCTGTGTTGTTAAATATTCCCCCAGCCTTCCCTGGTAGCTCAGAGGGTAAAGTGTCTGCCTGCAATGCAGGAAACCTGGGCTCGATTCCTGGGTCAGGAAGATCCCCTGGAGAAGGGAATGGCAGCCCATTCCAGTACTCTTGCCTGGAAAATCCCACGGACAGAGGAGCCTGGTGGGTACAGTCCATGGGGTCGCAAAGAATCGGACACGAGTGAGCGACTTCACTTTCGCTTTCTTTCCAGCTGCTTATGATCCTTTTTATTTAAAACCCCCAATACTGGGTTGAACAGTGACCCTCCAAACTTCGTGTCCACCTGGGACCTGTAGATGAGGCCCTCTTTGGAAATAGGATCTTTACAGGTTAGCATGAGGTCCTTCTGGGTTAGCTTGGGCCCTAATCCGGTGACTGGTGTCCTTGTAAGGAGAGGGAGTAGCTGTTTGCGGTAGATGGGAACGCCTGCATGCATTGCCTTGGTCTGTTGCATTTCCAGAAAAGATTTCTCATGGTGGACATGTATTTTCGAACCTCGGAAGCCCAATGTACAGCACCTCGGGCCTGGTGTGAAATAAGTCCATCACCCCGTCACCCCTACGGTTGTCATCTTCAGGGGCTGTCTCAGCCCTGTCATTTCCATTTTCTGCCATTAAATGTCAGATCCTGTTCCAAATGCATTAGCCAGCCTACTTCCCAGGTATTCAAAACCGTCTGGGTAGCTGCTTTTTACACTTTAGCAAAAGTAGTTGGTTCAAACTCTTAAGTACCATTGTTAAACCTCTGAGGCATGCTTTTGAATGACCTGAATGTACATGTGAGGAATTCAGTTGAGAAAGTTGAGAACAGAGTACTCCCCCCAACAAATGTGTGGTTCAGTCAAGAGATCTTAGGTTTGGCAAGACGATTAAGGAGCATCAAGCATTTTTTGTGTCAGAACGGTGGAAGCACATCGTGCTTTGGGGTTTTTTTGTTTGTTTGTTCATTTCTTTCATTTATTTTTTCCCTTGTGTATGTGAGGAGAGTGACTCCTCTGGAAAAATGTGCTTAGTCACTAAGTAAGTATCAAGGCAAAGCTTAGCATTTTCTGAGAAGAGAATTACACCTGTGCGCCATAAGGAAAACTGAGGAGAGCTTAACATGATATGTAAATGTAAGGTGTGACTATGAAGTTACGCTACTTTGGGGGGCATGTTACAGAAATAGATTTTACTATCTTGTTACATTTTTAGTCATAAAAAGTTTATGCTCCTGTTTGTGGAGAAGTACCTTTTCTAAACGATAGTTCAGACGCACCTAGAAACTTTTCGCACGTTGAAAAAGGGTGACTTCAAAAACTGCTTCCTCTGTTTTACCTCTATTTTTTTCAAACTCTGGGATATGGCCCATTAGGTAGATTGTGACATTATTTTAGGGTCACAAATAAGCTGAAATGTATGACATCACCAATATTTGATTTTTTTGATGACGGCACCATGCAGTGTGTGGAATCTTAGTTCCCCGACCAGGGTCAGAACCTGCAGAGGGAGGGAGGAGCCATAACTTCTGGACTGTCAGGGAAGTTCTTCTTTTTCTTCTTTATTGCTTTTAAATTTTACCTCCCATTTATTGTCATCAAATAGAGTTGCTTTTGGTAACAGAAGAGGTGGGGATTCAGACCAACCCTCTTGCTAAAGATAAAGTAAAGCTAGAGAAAGTATAAAATGCAGTTTTAAAAATCATCAAGGTGGAAGAAATTAATGACCAAGATCAGAGAAGACAGAAATCAAGAGAGTGAGGCTAGTATTGGGGGCCACTCTTGGCCTGGATCAAGCTATGTCATCAAATCATTTCTACAAGTGATTTTTCAAATACAAATGTCTAGCACACACACACACAAATTAGCATGGAAACACTTTTTTTAAACCCAGTAAAATGTGTGTGTGTGTGTGTGTGCAGTCCAAAAGCCAGCTTCTCACTCAATTGTGTCAAACACTTTCAGGGAGGCATTTCCTTCAAATCAGGAGGAAGGCAAGAACGCCTGTTACTTCTCCAGTTATTTAACATTGCATTGGAATGTTAGCTAATGCAACCAAGCAGGAGAAAACACGCTTGTAAGAACTGGAAAGGAAGAAACAAACTCTTTGTTGACAATATAATTACATATCTAGAAAAACCAAAAGAATCAGTGGAAAAGCACTGCAAACCATAAGATAATAAAGCAGCAGGACATAAAATTAGCCTAGTAAAATTGCTAGCCTTTGTAAATATAAACTATAAGCCACTAGAAGGTATAATGGAAGGGAAGACTCTGTATACAGTAACAAAATTTTAAACGCCTAGACAGAAACCTAGTAAGAAATATGTAAAAATAATAAGAAACCTGCAAAACACTAGTGAAAGATACAAAAAGAACTTTGAACAAACTGAGTAAAAAAGCACCATAATCTTGAGTAGGGAAACTTAACATCATAAAGATGTTATTTCTCTCTAAATTAGTTTTATAAATTTAATGCAATCTCAATAAAAATTTCCTCAGGTTTTTTTTTTTTTTCTGGAACTAGACAAGTTGATTATAAAGTTTATATGAAAGAATAAACAACCAAGAATAGCCAGGAAATATTTGGAAAGAATATTTAATGCATAGCTAATCCTATTAGAGTTAGCAAAACATTTAACGTCCTCTAAATTAAAACAGTGAGGTATTGGCTCAGGAAAAGGCTTATAAACCAGTGGATCAGAATAGAACGTCTAGAAATATACATAAGGAAAATTTAGTATATGACAAAAGAGGCATTGAAATCAGAAGGAAAAACTGAATAGTATTGGGGCAAATGAACTTCAGTAAAGAAAAAGAAAAAAATTAGATCTTTTTCTCATAATGTATTCCAGGAGAAATTATAAATATATTAGAAATCTAAATGAAAACAACAAAAAAGAAAAATACTAGAAGGAAAAATGGGTAAATCTTTTATAACCCCAAAGTGGAAACTTCCGACTAAAAAATCTAGACAATAAAAGAAATTTGACAACTTTGCAAACAACAAAATAAGTCACAAGATAATTGTTCAGTGGGTCATGTCCGACTCCCATGGACTGCAGCCTGCCAGCCTTCCCTGTCCTTCACTATCTCCTGGAGTTTGCTCAAATTCATTTCCATTGAGTGTGATGCTATTTAACCATTCTTGCTTGGAGCATTCCATGGACGCAGGAGCCTGGCAGGCTACAGTCCAAGGGGTTGCAAAGAGTTGGACAACTGAGCGACTAACACTTTCACTTTAACAGTTAATTCAGTTCAGTCGCTCAGTCGTGTCTGACTCTGCGACCCCGTGGACTGCAGCATGCCAGGCCTCCCTGTCCATCACCAACTCCCGAAGTAATTACAAATTGGGAAAATTTTCAACTTATATCACCAGGTACTTACTTAACCCACATCTCCTGTGTCTTCTGCATCGCAGTTGGATTCTTTACCTGCGCAGCCATCGGGGAAGCCCTTAATATAATAAAGATTTCCTAAAAATTGAAAAGATCTACAACCTGACTCTTTAAAAGATTAGCAAAGGTATGAATAGAGAATTCTCAGAAAAGGTACATGAATAGCCCTCATTCAAAATAAGAGCAATGCGTGTCAAAACTACTGAGATTCATCTCTCATCAGTCAGATTGAAAAAAAAAAAAACTCCCAAGTTTGACAATGTAAATTTTGCAAGGCTATATGAAAATGAGCACTTTCATACACTGCAAGTGTGGACCCCAAATGGTACAATTTCTATGAAATGAAATTAGCATTATCTAGCAAAATTGTATATGTCTGTCCTCTTTGATCCAGCAATCATATGTCCAGGAGTCTATCTCAAATATTCAATTGCAAATATATGAAGACATATGCAGAAAGCTTTTCACCATGACCTTATTTGTTACAGCAAAAGGCTAGAACAACTCAAATGTTTCTCAGTCGAGAGTTGGTTAAATAAGCTATGGTGTATCCATGAAGTGAAGTACTATGAAGTGTAAAAAGAAATGAAAAGACAACCCCCACTTCCTATGATAGAGTAGTTAGCAGAAAACTGTCTCTTCCACTGAGAACAACTGAAAAAGCTGGGAACAATTAAAATTGATCTGTTTTAAATTTTCAGAGTCACTACAAGAACCTGAGTTGAAGGATCAAGACACCAGAGAGAGGAATTCCATGGCAGTCCAGTGGTTAGGGCTCTGTGCTTCCACTGCACAGTGCACGGGTTCAATTCCTGGTCAGGGAACTAAGATTCCTTCATGGTGCGTGGCAAGATACCAGAGGGAAGGGAGACTCACTGAAGTGGGCCTTGCTTCCTGAAGCTGCTTTTCTCCTCTTGGCATCTTGTAACTCTTGGCGCTGAGAAAGAGGCTGAGAGGTTCGTGGAAGCATCACCACTCCCAGCAGCCTTATCGGTCTGAGGAAATAAAACCTGGAGCGCGGGGCTCCCACGTCAGCCAGGATTCCAGAAGCAAAGGTTCCAGAGAAAAAGGGAGGTACAGAGAAAGGAGCCTGACATTTGGTGGTTTTCACTTTGAAGTCCTTGGTGAATCTTAGTCACATAAAGTGAAAGGCTGAGACGCCAAGAAAAGCAGCTGGAAAACAGAGTGGAATTTTTGGCAGTCTTATGTTATTGTGGAGATAAAAATTGGAAACCAGGAACTGACCAGGAGGCTGCACTCCATAAATGCTGTAGGCTTTCAGCTGGGGTCCTAAGAGAGGGTGCCTGAGCGTCAACCAAGCCTCACTACAGCTCAACCTTGAATCACCTTAGTTCCTGGCTGAACTGGGAAAAGCTCCCCACCGGACCAGAGACTGAACCTTCTCTGAAGTAAAATAACTTCATCCAGAACTTTCTCTCTGGCACAGGGGTGAGCATCCCATCCAGAATTATCAGGATCCCAGGCATTGAGCCAAGGGAGAAAAGCGAAACAGATATATACTCCACAGGTTTCCCAGATTACTGCCCTTACCAGACACAGATTTAAAAATAATTGTAATCAATGTGATCGAGAAAATAAAAGAAAAAACCAAAGACTAGAGAGGTGGAATCAATATTTTCAAAGAAGCAAATAGAAGTTCTAGAATTGAAAAATATAAAATAATCAAAGTTTGAACTAAAATGTGGCATTTAACAGCAGACTGGGCACAGCTGAAGAGAGGACTGCTGAGCTGGACAGGCTGCAGTAGAAAATACCCTGACTAAAGTACAAAAAAAAAAAAAAATTAAAAAGATGGGAACACAGAAAAACGTACGAGATGTGTGACATGGTCTGTCATATCAGACGTTCTAGCAAATGGAATTGGAGTCCCAAAAGGGAAGAAAGAGAATGTAGCAGAAGCAATATTTGAAGAGATAACAACCAAGGGAATTTCCCAAAAGGGATAAAGAAATTTGAGTCACAGGATTAAAAATTACAAAGAACCCCAAGCAGTATCAAGGCACCAAATCTTACACTTTGACACAACATAATCGAATTAATCTAAGCAACCTCTGCGAGATAGTGGAGGGCAGAGGAGTACTGCAGTCCATGGGCTCACAAACAGCTGGACACACAGCTGAACAACAATCGAACCCGAAGAGAAATTGTGAAAGTACGTACAGGAAAAAACGCTTTACTTTTTAAGACTAAAAGCTACTTCTCAGCAGAAATTATGGAAACCAAGTGATGAAATGACAGCTTTAAAAAACTAAAAGGAGATAAGAGGCAGTTTAGAATTCCATATCTGGTGAAAATATCCTTCTAAAGAGGAGGCAAAATGAAGAAATTTCCAGGAAAAAAAAAAAAAAGCTGAGGGTATAGATTCATATATTTCGCAGGTAGACATATTAGAAAAGTTAAGGGTATAGATTCATATATTTCGCAGGCAGACATATTAGAAGAAGTAGTAAGTGGAGTTTTCGTGTTTTGCGTCATGACTGTGGTCGATTCTCCTGATGCACTGACGTACGTGATTCTTTTAATTTACTAATTTCTTGTTTAGGCTCGTTGCATCTGTTGCATTCACTTAGACTATATTTCTTTTTTTCTTTTTGGTATTAAGATTATGTAAGATGAATTAGAAATGCATCTTTGTAGTCTGGAATATTCTGGAATAGTTTACTCACCTAAGGACTATTTATATCTTTTTTGATAAGACTCTTTAAAATCCACCTGAATCTAGTGTCGTATTTGGGGCTTGTACTTTGTAACTTGTTCAGTTTTGTTTTTTTTTCCCCCAAAGGATTAGTTTTCATGCAAGTTTCTGCCTCTTCCTGATTTTGATGATTTAAAATTTCCAGGAATGTCCTACTTCATCCAGATTTTCAGACACATGGGCAGAATTGCATATAGTAGTCTTTCCTCTATACTGTGATAATTTCTCTTTTCCTACCTCGTATTACAGATTCATGTTTCTTCTTTTTTTTTTTTTTCTCTTTTCTTTCCTGCACACAGTTGCCAGGGATTTGTCTTTTTTGTTGGAACTTTATTTATTTATTTTTTTTTAATTAATTAATTTATTTTTAATTTTTACTTTACAATTCTGTATTGGTTTTGGCATAGATTGACAGCAAAAATCTTGATTTTACTTATTAATTGTACTTTTTTTGTTGTCTAATTTATTACTTTTGCTTTTATCTCTACCAATTCTTTTTTTCTCACTTCATTTTGACTTATTTTGTATTCTTAACATTTTGAGTGAAGATTAGTTTATTTATTTCCTTAATTCCAATTACTTTTTTTTTTGAGGTTCTTTATTTAAATGTGAATTTGAAGATAGATGTCCTCTCAAGAGAACTGAAAACATCATTTCCAAATTCCAACTGTGGTACTGCATGAATTGTTATCTCTTATTTAAGGAATAAGTCTGAGAGATTTCACATGAAAATATGAAGTTAGATATACAAGAGAGAAAAAAAGATTGTCGTTAGCCTTGTAAATTAGAAAGATGTGTCTTTATGAAAACATTAAGAAATGTGAATGACCATGTTTCTCTTCTTTTATTCCTACTTGAACCAAGGATTATCCAAATTCCCATTTCCTAAAGTTGCTATTCAAAAAAGGAACACCTTTTTTGTTCCTTTTTGAACAAGGAACATCTTTCCTTTAAAAATATCATCCTCTTTACCCCAAGTCTTGATTATTAATATTACTTGTCAGATCTCATTCCTTTTTGACCAGCCAGTTCTCCAAGTTCAACCAACTTTGTTCAGAAACATTTATAATTTTTTACAATGTGGAAAAGCGATTCATTTCCATTGAAGAGAGCCTTTTCACAATTCCCAAAATGAAATTTGAGCTTACACAAAGAGAGCCTCAGACAGAAAGGGTAATTTTTCATAAACTACTGAAAATGGGATGCAGACTGGATGCTTGTCTGTGACCTTAGCCTTGTGGCTCCCGCCACGGAACTGAAGGGCTATTCTTCATTGTTCTGTGGCTCAGCCTCATGCATGAATACTTGTGTATGACAGAGGCATCCAGCAGGGCAATTCTTCACTGGTTTAAATTGTTTGTAGTCTCTTTTTTGTGTATAATTCAGAATTTAAACATCCCTCTAAGTGCATTTGTTTGTACGTTACTCGAGCTTCACACTGGGGCTTGAGACGTTCCTGCGTACTATTTCTCTGTGAAATGCCTGCTTAGCATGGATGAGAAGGCAGTAGTGGGGTGGAGAATATGACCCGAGGCCCCGAGAACATGCCCAAGGGACCCAGAACGCCTGTGAGAACCCAGCGGGGAGAATGAGATGCTGAATGAAGAGGGGGAAGTTGGGGCAGCGGCATCGGGACGATACCCAGGACAGAGCCTGCTTTCACGAACCGCACAGATTCATGGGTGATGGGTGATAAGGACGAATTAAGAAGGAACGTGGTGGTCGTGTGCCTGGCAGGAGAGACACAGTGTGAGAAAGCTGGGAAGGTGCGGGGGGGCTGGTGTGTGCAAAGGGGCTCTTCACGAACACCCGAAGCAAGCGTGGGCAGGATGCAGGGACTGAGGTTCCCGGCAAGGAGGGCCTTGAACGTCTCCCAGCTGGGCACTGGAGTGCCCCGGGGGGTGTCCTGATCACACTGGGACTGGATGGAGGGAAAGCCAACAACGGTCCGTCTAGTCAGGCTATGGTGTTTCCAGTGGTCATGTATGGATGTGAGAGTTGGCCTGTGAAGAAAGCTGAGTGCCGAAGAACTGATGCTTTTGAACTGTGGTGTTGGAGAAGACTCTTGAGAGTCCCTTGGACTGCAAGGAGATCCAACCAGTCCGTTCTGAAGAAGATCAGCCCTGGGATTTCTTTGGAGGGAATGATGCTGAAGCTGAAACTCCAGTACTTCGGCCACCTCATGTGAAGAGTGGACTCATTGGAAAAGACTCTGGTGCTGGGAGGGATTGGGGGCAGGAGGAGAAGGGGACGGCCAAGGATGAGATGGCTGGATGGCATCACTAACTTGATGGACGTGAGTCTGAGTGAACTCCGGGAGTTGAACTGAGGCAGCCCTCGCAGTGACGTCGCTGGTACCATGGTAACTGGCATCAAGGGACTAGCCACAGGGATGATGGAAAGTGGACAGATCTGTGATAGAGGCAACATTCTATTACTCTCGGTCACTGGTTGGATATGGGGCCTAAAGGAACAGAATGACTCGTGATAAGCAGGCTTCACCAACCAGGTGGCTGATGATGTCATTCACTGAGAAGGACCACAGCCACCAAGGTCATCTGCAGAATGTGAGCAGAGCGCTGATGCATGTTGGAAGGCGTGAGGAAAATGGAGACCACCTGAGAACCACTCAGGACATCTCAGAACCCTGAGCTGAGTGCCTGGTGCTGTATCGCAGGCTCCCACGAGCTATCTGTTTCACACGTGGGAGTGTATTTATGTCAGTCCTAACCTCCCAGTTGATACCTCCCTTAAAGAAGATGTGTTCCATATTTACAATGGAATATTACTCAGTCATAGAAAAGAATGGAATTGGGTCATTTGTAGAGATATGGACGGCTCTCGAGTCTGTCATACAGAGTGAAGTAAGCCAGAAAGAGAAAAACAATAATGTATATTTATGCATTATGTGGAATCTAGAAAAATGGTACAGATGAACCTATTTGTTGGGCAGGAATAGTGACTCAGACGTAGAGAACAGACGTGTGGTTTTTAATAAGGGGTCCCCACTGGTGGGGCTGAGTGGGCTTGTCCTGTAGTGTTCCCCTTGCCCTGCTCGCCTTGGCTGGGCCTGGGCCCCAGCCTGGGATGAGGACTAGATTTTTCCCATTGCCCCCTCTTCCAGCACTGATTCATGGGAAGGGCTTTGCTCTCATCACCCCTGATTGGTCCATCACCCTGGGGGCTGACGCTTCTTGTTACCTGTATGACTCTAGCTCCTAATATGTAACAAAAAGCCACCTGGAGGATTTATTTACACACCACTGCATGTTATTGAGTTGAAGGAAGCTTAGCGGTCCATTCAGCCCTGTATAACTGCTTTTTAAGATGACCAAGACAGATTCTTAAAATGGACAGCCAACAAGGACCTTCTATACAGCACAGGGAACGCTGCTCCGTGTGATGAGGCAGCCTGGAGGGAGTTTGGGGGAGAATGGGTACACGTATATGTATGAGTGAGTCCCTTTGCTGTGCACTTGAAACTCTCACACTGTTGTTAATCGGCTATTCCTCAAAACAAAATAAAAAGTTTAAAAAAATTACACACACACACACAAAAGATGAGCAACTCAGGGTAAGAGGAAAATGAAGAGAGAGACAAGAAAGGCCAGAGTAAAGATGAGCTGAGTGCTATGAGGTCTGCTGGGTGTAGGAGGGAGTCTTGCCTTTGACCTTGAAAGTCCAGGGGTGGTAGCTGGGAGAGAAACACTCATGGTTGCAAAGTCTACGAAGTTCCGAAGACTCATTCAGTAAACGCTTGGTGGCTTATAGCCATGCTAGGCACTATTTTTGCCTCTGAGATCACAACAGGGGCGAGACAGAAGGATTTCTTCTCTCACGAGATCACATTAGGTGGAAGCAGACAGACTATAAAAGGCAGAACATATAAGAGCTATTAATTAGAATTCAGAGAGGATTAAGCGAAGTGAATGTGCTCGAAGGTGGCCTGGAGGTGACCTTGAGGTCTGGGTGACAATGGGGAGCCTGATCTTGACCATCTGGGAGGGGAGCCCATGGGCAGGGGGAGAGCTGGAGCAAAGGAATGACTTCGTGTTATTTGGGGAACAAAACAGAGGCCTCCGTGGTTGGGACATGGAGGGGTCAGGGCAAGCATGGTCTGAGCTGAGGTCAGAGGTCAGCAGCAATCACAATGGGCTTTGCAAGTCAAGGTTGGAGTCACAGGGCAGAGAGGAGGCCTGGAGTGGGGCGGGTGGCTTCCAGGATGTAAGTCAGGTTTTCAAAAGGTCGCCTTCTGTGTGGTCTCTGCACCGTGGATGCGCCCGTGTGAAACGGCGAGCCCGGTCAGAGAGAGACGACTGTGGCTCCAATGAGGCCGATGAGCCGGGGTGAGACCCCGAGCAGAGAAGAGACAGATGGGCAGGGAATCTGGTGTTGTCTCGGTGATGGGGAGACCGGCTTGGGGTCTCCCTCCTGGAGGCACCCCCATCTGCCTGCTGCTCCCCTGGCGGTGTTGCCTGTGATCAGTCCGCTCTGTCAAGCAGCTGTCTGATTTCTTCACCATATAATCACTGTTTTCCCCTTGCCACTCATATGCAGTCTGTGAGCAGACCTGAGGAGCTATCTCTGCCACGGGGACGCAGCAGTGACAAGGTGGAAGGAAGTTCTTCCCTCCTGGGGGAACGTGAGGAGCATGGGGCTTGAGCTCCATCCACCTGGAACTGGGACTGCCTGCCTCTGAGTTGCGAGCTTGCAGGTGTCACAGGGGGATGGGTTAGGGCTGAGGGAGAGCCCAGTAAGGGGCTTTGATGTTTCCAGGCAAGGATGACGCAACTTGCATCCATGAAGTGATAAGGTGACTGGCATTCCTATGGTTTTTCCAGTGGTCATGTATGGATATGAGAGTTGGACTATAATGAAAGCTGAGCACTGAAGAATTGATGCTTTTGAACTGTGGTGTTGGAGAAGACTCTTGAGAGTCCCTTGGACTGCAAGGAGATCCAACCAGTCCATCCTAAAGGAGATCACTCCTGAATATTCACTGGAAGGACTGATGTTGAAGCTGAAAGTCCAATAGTCTGACCACCTGATGCGAAGAACTGACTCATTTGAAAAGACCCTGATGCTGGGAAACATTGATGTCCAGAGGAGAAGGGGACGACAGAGGATGAGATGGTTGGATGGCATCACCGACTCAATGCACATGAGTTTGGGTAAACTCCAGGAGTTGGTGATGGACAGGGAGGCCTGGCATGCTGCAGTCCATGGGGTCGCAAAGAATCGGACACGACTGAGCGACTGAACTGAACTGAACTGAACTGAATGCCTCCTGCAAGAGACATGAATGGGTTCTAATCCTTAATCTTATCTTTAAGAGTTAACTATTTGATACCTGTCCGAGACCACGTTTCAGGAAAGGGCTTTAGTTCCCCAAGGGGAGACTGGCAGCACGAAAAAGGGACATCCACACTGGTCTCATACCCAAGCCTGGAAGAAGCTGCACCAGGAAGATTGATCTGGGGTGTGAGAAAGAGCCAAGAGAGGAGCTGGCCCAGCCCAGTCCCCTGGTGGCCCCCTGGCGTCGGGCGTCTGTAGACGAAATCCGACGATGAGCCCTGTAGGACAGGCCCCGTCCATCCTCCTTGGAGCATCTTGACCCCACAGAGGAAGAGGTAATATCGATGCTTCTGTATACAACCCATAAACATCCAAGCTATTATATGCTCAAAATATTATACATGAACACGTGTGATCTTAAAGATATTACGTAAAAAGAGAAGAGAGGGAATACTTAGGTCAAAAGGATGAGATGAAGAGAAAAGTTAGAACCCAGATATTCAAGCCTTAGATTAGTAAATAGTTACTGACACTGGTTACTGCATTTGTCTTTGAACTCCTTGGCAGTAAAGGCAAAAGTGAAAACATCAGGTAGTTACAAAAATCTCATTTCCATGAGAAAAACCTTGTCTGTTACTCAGGAGAAACAAAACACACCCCGGCGTTTAAATATGAATACGTCTGCCGATAATTCGCTTACTGGTAATAAAGCTTTTCTTCCATTTAGCCTTTTGTTAGTTTTCTCTGTAATTGATTTTTACTTGTAGGAGCCATGGTTAAAACATCTGTAAATGCTGGGATATGCTCAAGATCTGCGTATCAGGACAGGGAAGTAACAGGAATGTTGAGTTGTTTTGAGAGACCACATGGGGTGATGTAACATCACAGTTATCCAAAACCATAGATTCTGAGTCCAAGGACTGAGGGCTTGGTCCAGTCACACCAACTCCACATGGGATTGCACTGGAGCTGGCCCCGTGGGGTGCTATGAAACACAGATTCTAACCTCAGGAACCAGCAACAGAGAAATCACTAGACATCCAACAGCAACAAAAAAAGGCACTGCAGAAAATGATGGGAAATTGCTTACATAATGTGAAACAATACAACAGTAACTTATGGACACTCTCAATCCTGCCCTTTGGAGAGATTTCAGGTCTTACTATCTTTAAGGATTCTGCTAAGTCCTTTTGTTTCAAAGGGCTCCTCCAAATGTGGGATTAGTGGGGGTACTTGGAGACTGGATTCATTCACTCGGTCAGTCAACAGACATGACTTGAGCTCCTTGTGTGAGCCTGGTCACGAAACGGAGAAGGTGAACTCAAGATGCTCTCCAGTCTGAAATGTACAAGAGCTCAGGGAGATGTGCAGGCAGAGCAGTCCTGGTACAGCGGCGTGTTTGCAGAGCACTTAGGAATTATTTTCGATGCTTATTTTCACATTGTCGAGCAATGTCTGCTTAGGAACCTCCGTTTTATGTGGCAGAATCTGGCAGAAAAACCGAATTGTGCTCTTGGGCTATCTTTCCCCACCAGACCACAAGGGGGTGCTGTGTGAGGCCCTCCTGAGGGGTTCCAAGAGGACTCTGCTTTAGAGCCAAAAAATGCAGGACCCTTACGCGAGAAACTTTGCCACCATCCTAGGAGGGGCCCACATGAAGGCATTACTCTCTGGGGTGAGGGGGTGCCGGCCAGTCGCCCTGGGGGGACGTAAAGGACTCTTGAGGGACTCCTTTTAACCACAGCAGCGGCCTGGGACCCTTACTTGTCCACCCCTTCTGGGGAACTTTGCTCTAGAAAACTCCGCATGGCAGGCCCAGACAGGCCCTCTTCTTAATGCTCCTTGCATTCCTTTTGTTTCTTGCTTATTGATTTTTCCTTTTGCAAACAGGATAGGGGTACCCACTACTCAAGGAAATCCTTCTTTTGTCAAAGCTCAGGCCTTCTAGTGTTGACTGGCTGTCTAGACAGAGAGGTAAAAATAATTGCCCTAGGGCAAGGACAACCTCAACTTCGTCTTCCATTTGCATTTTTACATCTTCCTGAAAGTACACCTGCATGTCCTTTGTCTTGGTGTTTTGACACTGGGCACGACCCAGGCAGCTGGCCCGTTCACAACCATCCTCTTTAGACAATTCACCGCTTTTTACTAGGGTTTTAGGGCCCTAAATCACAAAGGGTGACCCTGTCAGGCTCCCTGGGTCATAAAGGAGACTCATAAATGGGTCGGGGAGGGCTGGCTGCTCCCGGGAGTCTCACAGCATCCTGACTGCCCTGCCGGCTAGAGAAAATTACGGGTATGTTTTCACTGAACATCATTTCTTGCTGATGCTTGTCTGCCTGGAAAATTATCCGTGAGGAGACGGACTAAGGTGCCCTTTCTGTTAGCTCAGTTTTCTTAATGATAGTTGTTGGGAGATGGTTTAGACCATGAGAGCTTTGGTTGTTTTCCCCACTCCCCCGGCCCCTCAGCTACTGGGGAATTTTAGAGGCTGGTAATAGTCAGCTCTGAGATAAAAGTCAGTGTGTGCTCGGGGTTTTAGTTACCCCTTTTGAGAGGCCTTCTCCCCTGCCACAAATGTTGGCCTCTACTCATTAAATCCCTTTCAAGATTGTTTTGCTCTTTTTTTTTTTTCAGCCACAAAATAAACCTGTGCCTACTTGTCCGGGGCCCAGGAAGAAGGAAGGCGGGCCTAACATGGCCTCCTCCTGGTGCAGTTTTCGTGTTTTTTTTTTTTTTTTTAATTATTTATTATTTTTTACTGTGCTGGGTCTTCATTGCTGGGTGTGGGCTTTCTGCAGTTCTAGGCGGGCTTTCTGCAGCTCTAGGCGGGCTTCTCATTCCCGCGGCTTCTCGTTGCAGAGCATGGGCTCTGGGGCTCGAGGGCTTCAGTAGTGGTGACACAGGGCTCAGTTGCTTCCTGTCGTATTGGGACCTCCCCGGACCAGGGGTCCCTTGCCTGGCAAGGCGGATTCTTAACCACGGGACCAGCAGAGGTGTCGCTCTCTTGCCTTAGATTTTTCCCCAGCAGCCCCGTGTCCCGGGCCTGGTGGGGATAGTGCAGTAAGCGTGGAGTTCACGCAGGCTGGTTCCATGGAGACGCCGAGACCGTGGTGCTTCCTAGGTCAGAAAGGATCCACACCCAAGGAGATGCCACAGGAGGAAACCGCAGCCCAGCTCCCGCTCCATCAGATCCCCATCCAGCTCTTCCCGGACCGTGCTGACTCCCCTCCGGCAGACCTGGAATCTGTCCACGTCTACCTCTGCTCCTCCTTTTAAATCCAGGCTGCCTTTGCCTGTCGCCTGGAATGGACGAAAGAGCTTCCAAACTGAGCTGATCGGATCCACAAGCGACAAGGCCCCTCCTCTCGTCCCACACTTCAGAGGGCTGTTTTCAGAAGAGAGTGCATACTTGTCTGTATCACTGTCGGCTCCCTTTCAAGAAGCCTTCCCATGTATTAAACACCTCTTAACCTACGACTGGATTGCTCTTCCCGTCTGTACTGCATTTTATATTTCTTTCCCTTTCTTGTGTCCAAGCTGCAAAGTCCTTTTATTTTGCAAGCATCTCATATGACATATATACTATTGATACCAGGTATAAAATAGATCCCTAAGGAGAACAGACTGTAGGGCACAGGGAACTCTGCTAAATGCTGTGTGATGACCTGAGTGGGGAGGAAAACAAAGAGGGAGGGGGTACATGTGTATGGATGGTTGATTCATTTTGCGGTACAGAGAGACTAACACGACGTCTCATTTGCACGCCTCTCAGCCTTTTGAGGGGGGAGTAAAACAAAGATGAACTATCTGAATATCCTTGACCAGCTTTTCATAAGTGTTAAGAGAAAAAACGGAGAAGGCAATGGCAACCCACTCCAGTACTCTTGCCTGGAAAGTCCCATGGACAGAGGAGCCTGGTAGGCTGCCATCTATGGGGTCGCACAGAGTCGGACACAACTGAAGCGACTTAGCAGCAGCAGCAGCAGCAGCAAGAGAAAGAAAAAAATCTCATCTTAGGGTCAAAAAAATTTCAGGTTAACGGTAGACAAGACAGGTTTCTCTATTGCGAGACTCTGTTGAGGCTTTACTCCGCTCCCGAGTTTTGCTATGTGCTCAGTGATGTTTTCCAAAATGACAAGACAACAGCCTATCTACTAACAATTTATTTCTCAAGCTATCTCCAGAACCTAGACTATCAAGGAGCCTCAGATAGATTTTTAGAATATCCATTTCTTGAAGTTCATATTTGCTTTGCTGCCCCTTTGCTTTTTTTAAAAATTCAATTCTTATTTTGTATTGGGGCGTAGTTGATTTACAAGGTCGAGTTAGTTTCAGGTGTACAATGAAGTGACTCAGTTATACAGACAGCCACTCTTTTTCAGGTTCTTTACCCGAAGAGGCCATTCCGGAGTGCTGAGTGAGAGTCTTTTTCGGCTCTTGGTCTCTCCCCAGCCCTCTTTCTGCCCACATCTCCCCTCCTCTCTCCACTCTCCTGCTTTCGCCGGCCTTCACTGTCTTTCTCATCTCTTTTATCTCCTCTCTACCTCTTCTCCCGCTCGCTCCCCTTTCTCTTGTCTGAAAGGGTGTGAGCTCAGCGTGAAATCCCTGTGCGGTGGAATCCCCCACGTCTCTGCCCTGCCCTCCCCTCCTGCCAGCCTCAGCTGGCTCCCCCCACACCCCACCCTCCGTCCATGCTGCCAGCCCTTCCTTTGCCCTCAGTTTCCTTCAACCCAGAGAGGCTGTCTCCCCATCCTGCATCCCTCTGATGCTCTCTCTCCCTGAGTCCCGAGTCTTTGCCTGAAGCTTTCAGCTGAACATTGGTTCATCCCCTGCCTCGACTTGTGTAAGAGGCATGTTTCCTTTCCGTTCTCAAACAAAGAAGAGCAGAGAGCAGGGTTCCCCTTCCCTCCTGCCCCTTGGGTACCCAGTGCGCTGCTGAGCAGAGACCCTGGCTGTGAGATGAGGGTTGCTGCTCGGATGGGGGCACCTGCCGTGTGATTGATGGACGGGGCGGGCCTGTCTGCTCTGCTTGGCCAGGCGGGAAACCTTCAATGAATAAACCAATCCTTCTTTCTCACGTCCTCTGGTGAACGGCAGCATTTTTTTTCATCATAACTCTGCAAACACTGGGAAGAATGTAGATGTGGTTTATGGGGAATCATTTGAAGACCCGACTGCCTTTCACTGACCAGGGAGGAGGAAACCACGTCTGTCCCCAGGTGGGTCATGAACTAGCCCCGATGGACAGTTTACAAAGCTGGGCTTTCCGAATGGCTCTTCTTTTGCAGGCCCTCCAGGGTTTCTGTGAGTCAGTGAACGATCATATTGATTTGAAATAATATCAATTATATTAATATCAGCATTAATATTGATTTGAAAACAATGAAACGTTAGAGTCGGTTGGGAAATATTTTTACCTCTTTTCAAAATCAACTTTATTCCTGCTTGACTCACATACAGTAAAATGTACCCACTTAAGTGTATATTATGCAAATATTGGGGCTTCCCAGGTGGCGCTCGTGGCAAAGAATCTGCCTGCCAGTGCAGGACACGCAACAGACTTGGGTACGATCCCTGGGTCAGGAAGATCCACTCGAGAAGGGGATAGCACCCCTACTCCAGTATTCTCGTCTGTAAAATCCCATGGCCAGAGAAGTCTGGCAGGCTACAGTCCGTGGGGTGCAAAGAGTCAGACATGACTGAGAGACTGAACACATGCAAATATTTGCGTTCACATAATTACCCTAGGAATCAAGATGTAAATACAGTACTGTCCACTATGATAGCCACTCACCACTTGTGGCTATTTAAATTAAAAGTAGCTAAAATGAAAAATAGTTCCTCAGTTCATCACATTTCAAAATCTTAATGGCAACATGTGACATTATTGGCTACTGTATTGGGCAGTGAAAAGTACAAATGCACACACATCTGATATAAAACATGTATATATATAGCATTGAGATAAAACATATCCATCACACCCAAAAGTTCCTTTGTGCTCTTTTCCAGATAATTCCAAACTCCCAACTCTGATTTCAGGAAATCACAGATTTGAGCTGCTACGACACATTAGACCTGTGTTTTCTAGAGCTCCATATTTATATGTAGTCTTTATTTACCTGGCTTTTTCTCAGCATAATGATTGTAAGGTTGATCCATTCTTGCTGTAAGATCTGTAATTAGTTCTCTCCTTTTTATTTTTTAAAGTTAGTTAATTAATTTTGAGGGCTGCACCTTGCAGCTGGTAGAACTTCCCCAACCAGAGATCCAGCCCACACCCAGTGCAGTGCAAGCATAAAGCCTTAACCCCTGCAATGCCAGGGAAGCCCTCATTCCATTCTTTTTACTGCTAAACAGGATTCCACTGTATGCAGAGACCACAGTTTATTTATCCACTCACCTGTTGATGCCATTTGGATTGCTTCCATTTGGGGATTATGCTAAATAAAGCAGTTAATTTTGTGGACATTTATTTTCTTTTTCAAAAAAAATTTTAAATGAAGTATAGTTGATCTACAATGTTGTGTTAGGTTCAGGTGTATAGCAAAGGAATTCTTTTTTTCAGGTTCTTTTCAGTTATTACAAGATAGTAATAACCTGTGCTATTCAGTAGGTCCTTGTTAATGGACATAGATTTTCATTTCACTTGCCTAAATACCTTTGGAATGGCTGGGTTATATGGTAAGTGTATACCTAACTTTGTAAGAGATTGCCAGATTGTATTCCAAAATGGCTTTACCATGTTACACTCCTACCAGCAATGTAGGGGAGCTCCAGAGAACCCCAATTATTACTGGGTTTTGTTTTGTTGCTGTTGTTCAGTCGCTAAGTCCTGTCTGACTCTTTGTGACCCCGTGAACTGCAGCACGCCAGGCTTTCCTGTCCTTCACTGTTTTTTATTTGTTTGTTCTATTAAGTACTAAAAGAGAGTATCTCCAGCCTAGAATTGAATACTGTAATTACTTTCTGTTTCTCCTTTCAGTTCTCTGTTTTTGCTTCACTATATTTTGCACGTTTGTGACTAGGTGCATTTGCATTGAGGAACATTTTATCTGCTTCGTGAACTGATCCTCTCATGATGATGAAGCCCTGTTTGCCCAAGTTCTGAATTCTGCTTTGTTTGCTGAGAAAGCCATGCCAGCTTTTCTTTTTAAAAATTAGGATGTGCATGTTATATTTCTCTCTCTTTGCTTTTAACTTATCTGTGTATTTTTACTTAAATTGGGCATCTTTTAAATAGCATATAATTTAATCTTGCAGGGGGTGGGGTGGGAGGGAGGTGAGATATATGTATGCATAGAACTGATTCACATGGTACAGCAGAGACTAATACAACATTGTAAAGCAATTATACTCCAATGATGAAATAAATAATATATATGTTAATAAATAAATAATTTTATAATAAATATAATTAATTGATAAAATAAATACAATTAGTTTATTTAAATTAAATATAATTTAAAAATAATTTAAATGATTTAATTATTTAAATTGAATAATAACATTAAATAAATAATTTTAATAAAATAAAATATAAATTTAGTATTTCTTTTTAAAAAAATCTAGTTTGAGAATCTCTGACATGTAATTGGAGTGTTCAGACCATTTGTATAAAAAAGATAATAACCAACAAAGAATAAACTGTGTTCATTCCAAGTGTGCAGTTTGAGGAGTTTCAACATGCGTGTACCCGTGAAGCCATCTCCACAATTGAGAAGCTGGGCATTTTCATCTTTGCCCAGATCCTTGAGCTCCTTGGTAAATTGCCTTCTCCCTGACAGTGGCTGCCTGCTTCCTGCCACTGCAGTTTGCATTGTGGGGAGCTCTGTATAAACGTGCACTCTGTGTGCCCTTTCTTCTTGTGTGCATCAAAACGACTCTGAAGTTCATTCATGTTGTTTTTTGTTTCACTTGTTTCTTTGCTCCTTCCGTGTCTGTGTAGTATTCTGTTGTCCACACAACAGAATGTAACAGTGTTTTTTCATTCATGTAGACATTTGGGTTGTTTCTAGCTTTGGGCTATTACAAATAGAGCTACTATAAACATGCTTTTTGTGTGAACCTATGATTTTATTTTTCTTGGGCAAATATCTAGGAAATTAATTCCTAGGTCCTATGGTGACGTGAGGGCTTCTCCGATGGCTCAGATGGTAAAGAATCTGCCTTCAGTGCAGGAGAACGGGGCTTGATCCCTGGGTTGGGGAGATCCCCTGAAGGAGGTCATGGCAACCCACTCCAGGATTCTTGCCTGGAGAATCCCACGGACAGAGGGGTTCAGCAGGCTACAGTCCACGGGGTCACAGAGTCAAACACGACTAAGCGACTAACACTTTCACTTTTCTTTTCATGGTGTCATGGGGCTTCCCTGGAGGCTCAGTTCGATCCCTGGGTTGGGAAGCTCCTCTGGAAGAGGAAATGGCAACTCCCTCCAGTATCCTTCCCATGGACAGAGGAGCCTGGTGGGCTACGGTCCACGGAGTTGGAAAGAATCAGACATGACTGAAGTGAATTAGCATGCACACATTATTTTTTAAAACTGCCAATCTATTTTTCAAGTGTTTTGCACTCTCCATAGTAGGGTATAAGAGCTCCATTTACTCCAGTTCCTTGTCAACAGTTGGTATGGCTTATCTTTTTACTTTAATAATTCTATTTGGTGGGTTTGTATTTCACTTACTTATTGTATATTCATGTCTTTTTCTTTTTTTGCTAGCTGCTTGGCTTGTGAGATCTTACTTCCTGATCAGGGATTGAACCTATGCCCCCTACAGAGGAAGCTTGGCACGCTAACCACTGGACCGCCAGGCAAGTCCCTCACATGTCTTCTTTTGTGAGATTTCTGTTCAAAATTTTTGCCCAGTTAAAAAATTTAGTTATTTGTATCCTTATTCTAATACATATCTTGGGCTGTGAGTGAACTGAGTGAAGTCGCTTAGCTGTGTCCAACTCTGCGACCCCGTGGACTGTAGCCCACCAGGCTTCTCTGTCCATGGGGTTCTCCAGGTAAGAATGCTGGAGTGGGTTGCCATTTCCTTCTGCAGGGGATCTTCCTAACCCAGGAATCGAACCCACGTCTCCCGCATTGCAAGCAGACGCTTTAACCTCTGAGCCACTGAGGTGGTACAAATATTTTGTTGCTGTTTGTGGTTTGACCTTTTGTTTTCTTAATAGTCTTCCTAGAAAAGTTTTAAATTGTGATGAAGTCCAATTTATCAATTTTTTATGATTTATGTTTTTTTTCTACCTAAGGAACTCTTGTCTACCTAAGGTGACAAAGATTTTTCTCCTGTCGTTTTCTTCTAGAAGTACTAAAGCTTCATGTTCAGGTCTATTATCCATTTGAGCACTTGAGTTAACTTCTATGTAGAGTGTAAGGTAAATATTCTGCTTTTTCCATGCAGAGATCTAGTTTTTCAAGCACCATTTTTTTTTTTTTTCCAGAAGACTTTCCATTTCCCAATAACTGCCTTGACACTTTCTTTGGAAATGTTTATAGATGTGGGAAAAGAGTATATTCAAGGTATATTCAAATAGTTTATCTGTAACTCTCAGTAGGATAGCAGAATGAAAGTGGGCCAAGCATTAAAGATAATTTATGTGGTTATGAATATATTTTCATCAAATATAGTTTTCTTTTAAATATTTCTTGATGTCTATTCAAGACTGCATTGAGCAATTCGCTTTGATTCTAAAATGACATGAATAGTACATTCACATTATGACAGCAGATACCATCCCACCTACCATTTAAATATTCAGGCTTTTTGGTGAAGAGAAGCCTTTTTCCAGACATTTGGGTTTGGTAATGCTCACAAATTCCAGAATTTTCTTCAAATGCAATACATCCCGAAGTGACACAAAATGAACAAATAGCTCTCAATTTTACTCAAAAATCCAGATCTATAGTATTAATAAACTCACCATAATTTAACTTTCTATGTTAGGAGTGCCAAAATAAGCTAACATTTAACTGTGTGACAAAGAAAGAAATGGAAAAAGAAAACCCAAGGCCTATGAAAACAGACATCCAAAATTTTAATGATTTAAAAATAGCCTCTATATACAGTACGGGAAAGAGATTAATACAGATTGAACATTTTGGTTTTGAAAACATGAAATGTCACCTCTTAGCATAGAACAAGTCATCTCCTAAGAAATACACGATACAATGAAATCTACAAGGACACTTTTTCAAACTCATTGCTGATTTTCAGCAACCCCCTTCCTCCACACACATTTGGTTATCCTACAGCAATCTGACTTCTTTTGGCAGAATAGAACGTTGAGAACTACAACACTGATTCTGAAAAGAACCTCCTGGATAAGTTTCACTGATTTTTTTTTCTTTAATCCCACTTAGATCATATATCTTTCTTTCCTAAATCCTCTCCTGTTCCAATAATTTGGTTGTCTAAAGTAAGCAAGCTTAATTAAGTCAAGGCATATTTTGCAAATCAAACATTTTCCAATTGACTGGAATGGGATCATTAAATGAAAACTGGACTGATAAACCATAAATAACTTGCTTCTTGACTTGGTGATATGTGAATACATTTACCCATTGGGTTGGAACGGTTTCATCTGCCCCATGATGAATCCGACGGCTTGTGATGTGTTTGTGCTATGCCAACCCCAGCATGTATCAGAGGACAGACTGTGGAATGGATGCTGTGCTGAGCTGGGGGACAGTGAATGAGCTGTTCATGGGGTCACTGGGCAGACAGAGCTGTAAAGCCTAGATGGGCTCCTGACAACTGCTCTGAGCGCTGGGTCTGCGTGTGCACGTTTTAGGGAGGGTACAGGATCAGGCCACGACTTCTCTTAAGAGTAAGATGTAGCCTGGAGGCTCTAACCTTTAGGTGATTGAGGAACTGGCCAGCTTCCCTCAGGTACCAGGGATAGGAGCACCGAAGAGGATGATGACAGTCAGAAAGGCCTCCACTTACAACTCAGGTGGAACCGTCCTTCTTTTGTGGATGATCATTGTCCAATGTGTTTTTAGGAATTCCTGCTGCAAACAATATGCTTTTTTGCAAATCTGAAAATGTCCTTTGGAAAATCTCATGGCCAGATTATTCATAAATGCCGATGATCAAAAAGCCCTGGGGATGGACTTCCTGGGTGGCCCAGTGGTTAAAGACTCTGAACTCCCCATGCAGGGGGCATGGGTTCCAACCCTGGTCTGGAAACGAAGATCCCACATGCCACCTGGTGGGGCCATAAAAGAAAGTCTTTGGGGAACACACGGTCCTCTTTTATTGGGACAGCGTCCTCTCTGTGTTGAAACAACCCAGCGCTAATCAGGAAGCGGCCTCAAAACACACGTGTCTCTCCTCTGGCACCTAATGTGTCAGAGTTTGGGTTAAGATATATCAAGACTTTCTGAAACTTTCTAAGAGGCTTTTTTTTTTTTAACCAGAAGTGAGGCATCTTGCAATAACATGTCCGAGACGGCCAATTCTGGAAGGGCTTTCAAAAAGGAAAACAAGGTATTAACCCGCCTCCTTATGGAAGGTGAACACTTGCAAATACACTGTACTCTCAGACTTGAGAGTGACAGGCTCGAACAATCACGAGTATATGTAGAGCAATATTACAACCAGCTGGTAGGTTTTTCTAAAAAGAAAATGCAGCATTGGGAGGTGCGTCCTAAGGTGCTTCTTATCTCATGGTTCTTAATGGAATGTATCAGACAAACATCTGCAAACAAATGTGAACACATAGTCACACACACATGGATAAGATTCTGTACAATTTGTGTCTCAGATGCTTATATGTGTACATAAGAACAACATGGGTGGCGGGGGGGAGCCACACACCACCCCCCCGCCCGGAGTTCCCTGAATTTCTGAATGCCATCTAACCCATGAAATGTGAAAGTCTTTCACTTTTATACAAAAATATCTACAAAAATAGACAAGATTTACAAAAACCAGAGAGTGTTTTCCAGTTTTCCTCAGTAACCCAAGGCACTGCCCCCTTTCCTGCGTCTTCCGCTCAAAACGTGGCCATCTCTAGCAGAGAGCGCTTGAAGAGCTGTGCATTCCTGGACAGGTCGGTCACCTGGTGGACCATCTCCTGCAGGGCGGGGGTACTGGGGTAGTGGAGCGCGGCCGTCTTGGTAGCCAAAACTATAGTCTTGAGCTGCTCACACAGCTGGTTGCTGGAGTTCATCACTTTGTTGCGAACATCCTGGGCGGCCACCTGCCGGGTCAGCGTGTCTCCGATGAACACCAGTTTGTGGGCACTGAGGATGACAAACTTGCTGTGGGCCACGAAGATCCTCGGGGGCTGCGCCGAGCTGAGGCAGCTGAAGAGTGCGTCGATGGCATTGAGCAGGGAGATGTAATGGGTCTCGCACTGGTCATAGTAGAAGCAGAGGAGCTGCCGGTCCTGCGCGCTCACGCCGCTGCTGGTGGTTGGGAGGCTCTGGGACGGCTTCCACTTGGAGATGTCGTTCTCCACGGGCTTTGTGATTTCTTGTTCCAGCAGCTGGAACTGACTCAGCTGCAGGGGAGAAAAAAAGCCCGACTTAGTTAAGGACAAGGCGGTGTGTGCCGAAGTGGAAACTAACCAGGGCTTGTAGCTGTAAGGCAGGGATGTTTACGTCAGGTGGTTTTTTAGATGCCAGGCCTTGTCAGGTTGCCTGGCTTTCCTGAGTTGTAAAATGCAGAGGTTGAGAAAGAGGATGCTTAAGGAATCCTCCAGCTCTGACTTCTGCAACTGGACACGATTGGTGTCTTCTGTCCTCAGAAGGGAAGGTAGGGTAGGGTTTCAACCCAGCTCCCTTGGACAGAAAAGAGATCAAACCAGTCAATCCTGAAGGAAATCAACCCTGACTATTCATTGGAAAGACTGATGCTGAAGCGGAAGCTCCAATACTTTGGTCATCTGATGGGAAGAGCCAAGTCAATGGAAAAGACCCTGATGCTGGGAAAGATTGAAGACAGGAGGAGAGCGGGGCAACAGATGATGAGATGGTTGCAGTCAAATGCCCTACCACTGAGCTACACACCCTGATGAGATGGTTGGATGGCCTCACCGACTCAATGGACATGAGTTTGAGCAAACTCCGGGAGATAGTGAATGATAAGGAAGCCTGGTGTGCTGCAGTCCTTGGAATTGCAGAGTCAGACACGAATGAGCAACTGAACAACAGTTACCTACGTCTTCACGAAGGTTAAGTGAGTTAACATTTGCAAAGTGCTTAGAATAATGTTTGGTATTATGTAGGCTCTAGGTAAATGTTTATTGAGTGGTGGCTAGGAAAAGCAAACATAGGGATCTCTTTGTCAAGTCAGCCACTGATGTTGGTTGCTCCTTCTAGAGGAAAGCCTCGACTTTGTCCCTTTCAGACACTTACATAAAAGATAATCCATGACCCTTTTTTATTTCTCCTACTCTTTCTGTCCAGATTTATAAATGTCATTATCCAGCAACACAGGGATGACTAATGCATATAAATAAGGCTTACCAGGTGACTCAGTGGTAAAGAATCTGCCTGCCAATGCAGGAGACTTGAGTTCGATCCCTGGGTCAGGAAAATTTGCTGGAGAAGGAAATGGCAACCCGTTCCAGTATTCTTGCCTGGAGAATCCCATGGACAGAGGAGCCTGATGGGCTACAGTCCATGGCGTCACAAAGAGTAGGACACGACTAAACAAGAAAACAGCAAATGCATACAAATACACGTGCACTGTGGAAGAGATCTTCTCTAAAGGATCTGAACACTGATTGGGCTCATAACACCTAGACCCTCAACACTGTCTAAAGGAAGGGACCTCACAGCAGGTCAGACTCAGTGTTAACTTTCTCCCTTCTCTCATTGCTCCTAGATGGTGTATTATTTAAAATGCAATGATAATAATTTCCAGCTATTGCACCAAGTGTCAGGAGAGACTCTCTTTGGCATGCAAAGACTATCCATCACTGGAGTTTAGGAGTCAGTCAATCTCCTGCCCTCAAATAGGGTTGAGTCTGAGCATGGCTAACCTCACCCAGCTTCTCCCCTGAGAAACACACAGTGAGCTTTCCTTTTCCTTAGACTCTGGTTTCTTCTTAGGAATTACTATGATTCCAACAAGTCCCCTAAAGCCCTGCAGTCTTAACTTGGCCAAACGCCAAAGCAAATATAAACAGCGTGATGCTTCAGCATAGTTAGCTTATGCTTTTCCAAGTATGTTCATAAACATATCATCTCATTAGATGGAGGGGAGAGGGATTTTCTCACTTTATAGAGAAATAATTGATGTTTGGGGAGATTAAGTGACTTGCCTAAGGTCACATAGTTGGTTGGTGAGGAAGCACAGATTGGAACTCTGGTTTCCTGAGTTCTGTGTGCTATTTCATGTCTCTGGACACCATTTCAGTTCATCTTAAAAGGCCTAGAAATCCTCGATCCATTTCTTGTTTTTTTTTTATGCCCTTACATTAGCAATACCCATTATTACTTGCCGCACTCATGCCCAACTTTTGAATCAAAGTGCCTTGCCCGAAGCCCTTAGTAAATGGACTTGGATATATTTTGAAAACATTGAATCCTGCCCTTCAACCCTTAGACTGGACCAAGGATAGCCAAGCCATGGGCTTGAGTGGGAGAGACAGAGGGAAAGAGGGGAGAAGGAGACGGACAGATGGATATGGCTCAGACTTTCTTTTGGCGGGGATTTTATAAACCACAGAAGGAGTTATTAGCTTAGGAAGCCGAGATGAAAACCTATCTACAGAAAAGACTTTGAGTGGCCCTTTATGGGTTCTGTAAAAGTTCCAGGGAAGCCAAATGAGTACAGAAGCAGAGGAAACTGCCAGCAAACAGAGGCAAAGGAAGTCAATTGAGAGAGAAGCAAAGGAAGTACAGAAAGGAGAGGGAATGGACAGTCCTAGTTCTTTCAGATGTGGCTCTACCTTCATTTTCTGTTCTTGAGTTCTCCCACTAGGGCTTTACTATAAAACCCATTTGCTTGGGCCAGTTTGAGTGGGTCTTGCTCCTTGAGACCAACTGCCTTAACCCAAGCAGTCCTAATGTGTTAGACGTACAGGCTTGGCCTGGAAAGCTGCTATTTGAACAGAGTGCAGGTAAACCCAGCTGGATTACCAAGGCCATAAAACCTTCTTTTTGTTCTTATACCCTATTTTTGCTAAAGTGTACTGGAAGGATCAAAATCACAATCTTTTGAAGCCGTACCTTTCTGATTAAATGGGAAGTCTTTTCAACACTGAATAGTTTTTGTTCCGATTGAACGTACCTGATGATGTTCCAGCTGCATCTTATTCTGTTTGATGATATTTTCTTTTTCCAAGAGCTCCTTCTGTTGCCTCTCGAACTCCTCCTTCCCCTATTATTTTTCAACGTAAACAAAACATTACATCACCACTATGATTCACTTATGCTAACAGCTTCATTGACAAACATACATATTCTCTGCTCCTTTCCACTGCTTTGGAAACTTCCTGCACGACCGGTTAGGGTCTCATCTGGACTTCCAGAGTCACTGTGTAGATCAGAAGTGAAAACGAAGATCCATTTCCATATGGGGCGCCATGCTCTCCGCTCCATTTACCATTTTTGTAGGACTATTTATGACCCCAACTCCCCCCAACCTCCTTAAGCAGTACTTTTTCTCAGGGTTCTTTCCTAATAGATTATTTGCAAACCCATAAACCTCCTGCTCAGTTGCTTCAGTCGTGTCTGACCCTATGTGACCCAATGGACTGTAGCCCACCAGGCTCCTCTGTCCATGAGATTCTCAAGACATGAATACTGGAGTGGGTTGCCATGCCCTCCTCCATGGGCTCTTCCCAACCCAGGGATCAAACCTGCACCTCTTATGTCTCCTGCATTGGCAGGCGGGTTCTTTACCACTAGTGCCACCTGGAAAGTCCCAAAGTGAAAGTGTCAGTTGCTCAGTTGACCCCACGGATTTTACCCTGCCAGGCTCCTCTGTCCATGGAATTCTCCAGGCAAGAATATGGGAGTGGGTGGCCATTCCCTTCTTCAGGGAATCTTCCCCACCCAGGGGTAGAACCCAGGTCTCTAGCATTGCAGGCAGATTCTTTACCTTCTCAGCCACCAGGGAAGCCCCTGCAGGTCTAAATGTGGGCCACATTACATTTCTAGTCTCTTCAAATTATGTGCAGCTCTACACCAAATTAGTATTTTCCAAAATGCAGAGTGGGTCAACCAGCTGGGTGAATGGCATTTGTTGTTATTGTTTGTTTGTATCTTTTGGCCCAGCCACACGGCATGTGGGGTCTTAATTCCCTGACCAGAGACCGGAGCTGTGCCCGCTGCACTGGAAGTGCCAAGACTTAACTCCGGGACTGCCAGGGGAGTTCCTGGAGAGGTGTTTAATGCCTCCATCTACTCTCGCCCCACACTGCTCTTCAGCACAAGGTGTGACTCTGCTCTCCCCTCCCCCTGCTGCACACAATGGAGCGATGTTCAGTAGTCCTTGGGACAATCCATGGCTGTCAGTCAAATGAAAAGAATAGCGGAATGAGATAGTAAGCCAAATTCTAAATAACGGATCTTGTAGAATGTTTTAATTCCCTGAAGGGAAAGGGCAAGCTGTCATGATCCTGGGTCAATCTGGTAGAACTGTCACTTGTAGGAGGCAGATTGTGATGGCCTGACTTCCCATAAGCAGGTTAACTTCTAGATCAATTGGTAAATGCCCAGTGGTCTTCAAAGTAAGTCTACGGTGGGGTTAAGTTTCTCTGTGAGTAATTACATACACACACACACACACACACACACACACAGATTACAGAGCTGAAGGGAACTTAGAAAATTTTCTAATGCAGAGGTTTTTGAATCTTTTTTTCTAAAACAGTGAAGCACCCCACTCCTCCTCCTCTTTTTTTCTTCAAATTAAATAACCTGTAGAACCATACAGTGAAATGTGAATATAAGTGGAGCTGGCCTGACTATTCAAGGGCCCAATGCTCTACTTGGGGCTTCCCTGGTGGCTCAGCGGTAAAGAATCTGCCTTCCATGCTGGAGCCATGGAAAACTTGGGTTCAACCTCTGGGTTGGGAAGATCCTCTGGAGGAGGGCATGGCAACCCATTCCAGTATTCTTGCCTGGAGAATCCCATGGACAGAGGCAGCTGGCGGGTGACGGTCCATGGGGTCACAGAGAGTTGGACACAACTGAAGCGACTTAGCACTATCCTACTTGGGTCGGAGGTGGCTGGTCTCTTCTTGCTTGCCTGAGGCATATCAATCAGATCTAATTCAACTCTGGGCTTCATTCATTTGGCAAATGAGGAAGTCAGGTGAGTTTACATAAGTTGGTGACACAGTCAGTGTCCTGGAAGTCTAGAGGCCTCTGGATCCTCAGACCAGTGTTCTTCCTACTGGATACCACCACCTCCAGACTGTGAACCACTAACTGTGTTCCTGAGCCTTTAATTGTGGTCTCCACTTCAATGGTCTAGTCTACATCTTACAGGTGTGAGCCCCAGGCCCCTGCATGTGAATATCGGTGCCTTAGGAGTCTGGAGTCTTTACCTGCAGGTGGACATAGTCATAGTCATCCATCCAGCTCCTTTCAGAGCCATTGCTGCTGCTACAGTCGGGGGGCTGCTCCTTGCCCAGGCTGGGGGGCAGTGGCTTGTTGAGGGCGGGGGCCTTGTGGTCCCCGGCAGGCAGCAGCTGCCCCGGGGAGCCGGCGGGCGGGTACTCAGTGGAATTCGTGACGCTCTCCGGCCCGCCCTTCCCGGGGCTGGGTCTGAAGAGGGCCTCGGTGTTGGTGCTGATGGTTGTGGTGAGCTGCTTGGCGTCGTCCGGCACGGTCTTGGCCACCATCACGAAGCGGTCCAGGCTGTCCCACTTGTTGTGGGGCTTGTGGACGGCCAGCACGTTCAGGGACCAGCCGCACTCACTCAGCTCGTGGCTGGTCTGGCCCAGGATCTGGTGGGAGTCCTCCAGCCTCTGGAGCTCGCGCTTCACCTTGTGGTGGAGGACAAGCTCGGGGAGGCAGGCGGCGTTCGCCGAGGCGCCCTGCGCGAAGTGCAGGTAGTCCCTGAGGGCCAGCTCCACCCTGTCCACGGCGGCGCGGACCCCGTTGACATGCCGCTCCATGTAGCCATAGCTCCGCCAGTCAGTGGTGACCAGCGCCATCAGGCTGGAGACGGCCCCATCCAGGGCTTGCTGCAGCCGGAGCAGCCGCTCGAGGGCTGCGTCAGGGTCCAGGAAGAGCCTTCTGTCCTGCGCCGGGGAGGTGGACAGCGAGGACTCCTTGGAGGTGGTGGAGGACGTAGACATGGTGCTCCGCGTGCTGCCCGTGCTGGAGAAGGACAGCCGGTTGATGCCGTCCACCACATCCGCGGGGCCCTTGGCTTCCGGTGGCTGGTGCAGTGGCACGTCGTACACCCCGTCCCTCTCTTCCGGGCTGGCCTTCTCGCCAGTCTCTGCTGGCGCTTCCAGAAACTGGACGCCCCGGGGGATGTCGTAGGCATCGTTGTTCTGGGAGGCCACGGGTGGGCCCGGCTGGGGGGCCGGTTGGGTCAGGGATGCGCCGTGTCTCCGTGGGGCCAGCTCAGCAGCTCCGGGGGCGTCGCCGTTGTACTTAGGGTGCAGGTCCTTCCCCAGGGGCTTGGCGCCTGTCGGGGGGATGTCGTAGACACCCTCGGGCCTGCCCGCTTGTCTCATCGAAGGCGGGAAGTCGTACTCTTTCTCCCGGAGCCCGGCCTCGTCTCTGTAGCCGGAGGGTGGAGTGGAGTATCCCTGGGAAGCAAGCGGACAAGGACGCTGTTATCTGCTGTGCTGGTCTAAGCGGCAGTGCAGAAACCGCGCGGTGCGTCCCCACGAGGGCCAGCGGTCCTCCCGGGTGCCCCCCCCCGCCCCCTGCCCCTCTGCTCCAGGCACTAGGTGTCTCCCGAGGCTGCACAGGGCTCTCGTCCCCACCCTCTGTGGAGGGCGCCCTCCCCTGGACACCCCGCTGCCCTGTGTGGACCCTCCTGCCTCAGCTGCTCTCAGGGTTCCTGGCCCACGTGTCAGGAGACCCGAGGTCTCCTCCCGGACCTGCCAGTGGGGGTGATGCTCAATCAGCTGCTGAAAGGGTCTGAGATGCAGTTCCCTCTTATGTGGAATCGGGATAACTGTACTTCCTGTGCCGGCGTAGCCCACAGTGACTCCAAAGCTGTATGCGTGTACACAGCCTGAGTCATCTGTGACGTCCTGTATAGACACGAGCCATGTGACATATAGGCTTTCCTGCTCACTCAGTCGGTGAAGAATCTGCCTGCGGTGCTGCCTGGGTTCGATCCCTGGGTCTGGAAGATCCCTTGGAGGAGGGCATGGCAACCCACCCACGCCAGTATTCCTGCCTGGAGAATCCCATGGACAGAGGAGCCTGGCGGCCTACAGTCCATGGGACTGAAAAGAGTCAGACACGACTTGGCTACACCACCACCATAGGACATATTTGAGTTGCTTGCCAAACAGAATTGATTGCTTTTCCTTCCTACTGGCTCGCCTTATTGACTGCCCCATTTTCTTACGGGGAAGGGGGTTAAATATGGAATCCCTACAGTCATCTTTGTTGTCTCTTCTTACGCCCTGGCTCCCCTTCCCTCCCTGTTCTTGCACACAAAGACAAGTTTTTTCCTCTTTGGATTATCTCAGTGTGTGCACGCTTATACACACACGTGCGCGTGCGCGCTTTTGGCAGCTTCTGCAGTAGCTCACTTACCCCTTTGCTAGGAGGGATGTCATAGACCCCTTGAGGCTTTATCTCTCCCACAGGGACAGAAAACACAGGGCCCTTCACAGAGGACGGCGGGATGTCGTACACCTGGGGAGAAACACCTGAGTTAGCCAGCGTGGAAATACTTGTCATTTTTATGTTTTTTTTTTTTTTTTTAATTTACACATCTATTTTCGGCCGTGCTGTCTTTCTTGCTGCGTGGCTTTTCTCCAGTGATGGCGCGAGGAGGCTGCTCTTTAGTTGCCATGCGGGGGCTTCGAGTTTTGGGGGCTTTTCCTATTGCAGAGCCCCGGCTCTAGAGCATAGGCTTGGTTGTGGCTCACAGGCTGAGTTGCTCCGTGGCACATGGGATCTTCTGGGACCAGGGATCGAACCCATGTCTCCTGCACTGGCAGGCGGTTTCTTTACGACTGAGCCACCAAGAAAAGTACTACTTGTTATTTTGTTATGTACTAACCTTTTAATGATGGATATGTTTACCAGGTTATGTATTCCCTTGCTCTTTGGCTGAATTCTATGTAATAAAAATTGATGGAATTTTTCAATTTTGGATTCTTTGACTTAGATTGAGTATAAAAATGATCTTAGGTGAAAAAAAAATCTGCCCTGTGTGCACTTTATTATTTTTTAAATTAATTTAATGGTTTATGGCTGCACCACACAGCATGAGGGGATCTTGGTTTCCTGAGCAGGGATCCAACCTGTGCCCCCTAACCTTTGGATCTCCAGGGAATCCCCAACACTGTCTGTATTTTAAAGTGTAGTTTAAACTTTACGCTCCCTGAGAAAATGGTAAGCAAGAAAAGCTTTGTGAGATCAAAGCCTGGGATTCCTTAATAAAGCAAATCCAGAAAACAAGTAATCCTGGCCCCTGGATAGACAACCTAAATAAAGCTTAACATGAAATGTGCAGATTTTGTGAACTTTCCTTTCCTCTGGAGCCCAGAAAGAAAGCTGCCCCGAGGTCCCCCCCGCCGGGTTACGACCGTGTTCTTGGTACGCACCCCGTGAGCCGTCTGGAAAGGAGGGACATCGTAGACGTCCTTTTGATATCTGGTCGGGTACTCGTACACATAGCCATGGCTTGTCCTAACCGGCGTGATCACCTGTGGATGGCGAGACACGAGTAAACTTCCAAGCCAAGTCCTGAGGGCGTCGCAAAGCCTCGTAATCAGACGCTCCGCCCCCATCTCTCCCTGACTAGGGAGAAAAGGAAGAGGGAGGAGACCAAAGGAAGGAGACGAGGAGACACCAAGCCAGTCAACTTTCAAGTCCCTCTTGAATCCCAGGGAAGAACCAGGCCCTGAAATCTCTCTGCCTTCCTCATGCTAATAAAATCACCTCAAAGGTGGTCAGACCAAGTCCTGATTCCCAAAAGGTACTTGAAGGGAGTTTCCTTTCTCATTCGCTTCAGTTGTTGCCAACTCTGCGACCCCCTGGACTGTAGCTCACCAGACTCCTCTGTCCATGGGATTCTCCTGGCAAGAATACTAGAGTCGGTTTCCATTTCCTCCTCCAGGGGATTTTCCTGACCCAGGAATCGAACCTGCATCTCCTGCATTGCAAGAGGATTTTGCCCACTGAGCCACCTGAGAAGTCCCTTTGAAGGGAGAATTGTGTTTAAATTATGAAAGTCCCAGATCAACCCTCAGGAGCACAGCATAATGAAAAGAAAAGATAAAAAAAGGCGGGGCTCTGAAACCATTTGTAAAGTGAAGAATGTAAATACAGTTGAACCACTTAAAATTCCTCTCATACCTTCCCCAGGAAGCTTCTTCATCTGACGTGATTATGATTACAACTAAAATTCCATACGCCATGAATTCCATAGGTTTATGAAGCTAAAGCTTGCACAGCACTGTCCTGAGAAGCCTCCAGGAGCTTTCATGCTAAAGAATGAAATGCATGAAATATTGAGTCCTGGAGCTGACCAGGAAGAGAGTTCAGGTCTAATCGTTTTCCCATTTCCACCAGGGAAGCAAATGTCCAGACGGTGCCCACAACCAAGTGATGTCAGATGTCAGACACACTCATCGCAGCCCAGCATCTGGAACTAATGTCAATGAAACAAACCTCACCCGCCAGGCTCGTATTTTCATATCTACACGCCCCACTGTGTCCTAAGCATGGGTAGAGAAATGACTGGAACTTGAAAATATAATCCCCCCCCGAGCTTCTAAATGACCAGGGTCTTGTGTCTGCCTCACCCCTGTGGGGCGACATGCTAACAGCACCCAGCTCAGTATTGTCTGGGACATTTGTGAGAACAGACATCACAGATTAGGAAGAGCTGGTTGTTCCCTGAGAAACCATCGTCGTTTATCCTTTCTCTAATGTGAAAACTCTGGCGTCAGGCTGCCTGCGAAAGTATGCGAAAAATGCTCATATCCATCTTACCCTGAAATGGGTGGAACTCAGCCAAAAGTGCCAGTGCCCTTCTCCCTGGAGGCTCTAAATGCCTGGGTTCAATTTGCTCTTTAAATCCCTGGTGCTTGTAGCTGATTATGTCTTGCAATGAAGGTAAAAGAGATTAGCATGCAGCCACCAGCCCAGCCCATCTCTCCACTGCCTCGGTTTGAAAAAGGAGTCTCCTGCTTTAAGGTTTGTTGGCACAGAGCATACAGAACCGTTTCACAAAGTGGCTACTGTATCGTGCAGAGCAAGCCTTCCTTTTTAAAGCAGGATGCTGGTCCCTCAAGAAAGATACACTGTGTTCCCCATGCCCTTAGATGATTTTTTTTTTTTTTCTTCACTCACTATTGTCCAGGAGAGACATGAAGTACCTTCTCTTCCTCTGTCTCATCAGCTCCTCTATTTATAGCTCTCTGTTTTGGCTCTTTAATAGGACCTACTCACAACCCTGCTTTTGTTCAGTCTACAAGCTTCTAAGAGTGGATTCTATCCAAGGCTGCCAAGTTAGTAATAATGCTAATGGAAAATCAAGGCTGGTTATGCTGAAGGCCAGCCGAAGGGTTTCATCTTTAGTTTGAAAAATGGAGGGGGGGCTGGGAGACAGATGGGGTGGTGCTGGTATCTGAAAATAGCCCTTGGTACATGTAAACAGGAGGTGCCGTCTCAGGAAGGCGGGTCCCCTGCAAGGCTTTGCCTTGCCTGTGCGGATGGTCCCTGGCAGAGAGCATCCGAGCTCCCCAGTATCTAACGCCTCACTTCCTGACAAATGTCACTGAACTCCTGCATGCTCCCTCTTTTTCATTTAGAGGATGCCTGTGGTCATCTTTTTTTTTTTTTCTTCAACTTTGCATTCCAAACCAGTCATTTTCTTTGTTTATGCATTAAAAGAAACAGATGGTGAAAACCACAGGGGCGAAAAGCCAACAAAATACAGCCTCCCTCGACGTGACCATCCAATTCACATCGGTTCTCAAATGGCACGGAGAGGGGACCCGGGCGTGCATCTGGTCAGACGTGGGCGGAGCATAGCGTGAGGTCCCCTGTGCCGCCTGGGAGGACGAGGAGCTGGACGCCTTCCCCTTCTGGACTGTCTCCTCCTCACCCCACTGCTTGGGTCACTTTCATGCCAATTGCGTGTTCTCTCCTCAGAGCAAAGTGCTGACTGTTCTGTACCTTACAAAGTATCCAGTTTTGTGGTTTAAAAGGCCAGTTTCTTTCTGCTTGACAAAGCCCACAAAAACCTTTCTCTTCCAGGATCACTGAACCTCAACCTAGGAGGAACATCAAGGTCTGGCTCAGGGAAACATATATTTGGGGCGAAATCTCCTGGGCGTTTGCACGGCAGGCAAGGCTGCCAGTGGCAAGGATGCCACTGCTCCACACAAAGGGTGTCTTAAAACTAATTTTCTCAATGAAATCAGGTCAGGCTTTTCATTTCCTTTCTCCCTCCGTTTGTTTTTCTTTCCTGCATTCCTTTCCTTCTGCGTACTTATTTATAGTTACAAGGGCTTAGCCTTAGGAATTACCAAAGTGACCTCTTAATTCCTTAGTGATGCCACAAAGAGGGGGCAAACTGTGGGCTTCCCGAGGCTCTGTGACCAGCTGCACCTGAAACTGTCTTCCTGGTTCCCCTGCAGAGGGTTTTCTGTCCAGGCGAGAAATCCATCCTTCCTGGGATGTTTGTTTGTATACCTGTCATTCGCGTCAACTAATGGAAGAGTCTGAAGATGGATCTCTGAAAAGAGCTATGGTGCAAAGGGCAGACTGTAGACATGTAGAAAGGGGACAGTCCATTGAGTAAATCTCTAAGGCTGGATCCCAGTAGGGGAAGATCAAATATTTGGAAACCAGGGTTATCTTAACTCGCTACTAATTTTTTTTTCAGATTTAAAAAAAATTATTGGAAGACAATTGCTTTTCAATGTTGTGTTGCTTCCCTATGACCCAGCAATCTCACTACTGGGGATATACTCTGAGAAGACCATAATTGAAAAAGACACATGTACCCCAGTGTTCATTGTAGCACCATTGATAATAGCCAGGGCATGGAACCAACCTAGATGTCCATCAACAGATGAATGGATAAAGAAGTTATGGTACATATATACAATGGAATATTACTCAGCCATAAAAAGGAATGCATTTGAGTCAGTTCTGGTGAGGTGGATGAATCCAGAGCCTGTTATAGACAGTGAAGTAAGGCAGAAAGAGAAAAACAAATATTGTATATTAACGTACATATAATGAAATCTACTAATTCTGCTTGTAGAAAAGGCAAGAAAATGCTCAGGGCTTACCCTGTCCCAAAGTTTAGTTCACGTCATTTTCTGCTTCAGATTCTGCCCAGCATGAGCTCTTTAGAGACACTATTAAGACTTCCATGTCTCAATTTTGAGACCCGTGCATGCTGAAATTTGAAAGATGGGGTGTGTGTGTCTAGGGTGGCAGTGAGAGCGAGGGGACACTGAAAACCACTAGGTGTGCAAGTCACTGGCCCGGGACGGAGCCTGGGTCTGTCAACCATGTCTCTACATTCCGTTGGCCCGAGTCTGCACCTGTAGCAGGGCCCAGGCCTGATGCTGAGCTGCCTGTGTGCTGAGCAGGTCGGGGGAAGGGAGAGACAAGCTGAGATCTTGGGCTGGGAGCACAGAATTCCTCCCCTTCTGAGAGGTGGCAGCCAGTCCTCAGCTCCAGCCAACTGCCATCTTGAAAAAAATACTCCCTGGGTTGCCAGATCTTTCCAATTTTCACGAGAAGCCAGAAATCTGGGTTTTTATGTGATATCTGATTTTCAAAACTGGCTCAACTATTTCAAACAGCATCTTTGCCCATGACACGTGCCTCTGGCCCCCAGGTGCCAGTCCTGACTTTCATCTGTGTATTTCTTCCTCCCTCACCCGCCTCAGTCTGAGGGTAGAAGCCAAAAGCTCTTCACCAGCTCTGTGCTTTGGCGAGGCGGAAGCACTCCATTTTTCACAGGAACCCTGTGTGCCACACCTCTGAGCTTTCACTCATGCTGTGTCTGTACAAGATGCTCGACTTTCTTTCCTCCTCTGCAAATTTTATTCACTTTTTGGGGCCAACCTGAGTGCCCCTCTCCCACAAAGCCCTTCCCAGACAGATACATTTCCCTCCTTGGAACTGACTGTGTGTGTACTTACATCTCTAACAGCGCTTATCCCTTGAGGTTTGACTGTTTCAAACTATCTCATCTCTTTTCTTCTCACTGTCGACACGGAGACAGGGCCGAGAAAGTGCTTTGAACATAGTAGATCTTGGATAAACGTATGGACTGAATATAGCTTCCCTCATAGCCCAGCTGGTAAAGAATCTGCCTGCAATGCTGGAGACCTGGGTTTAATTCCTGGGTCAGGAAGATCTCCTGGAGAAGGAAATGGCAATCCACTGCAGTATTCTTGCCTGGGAAATCTGATGGACAGAAGAGCCTGGTGGGCTACAGTCCATGGGGTTGCAAGAGTCGGACACAACTTAGCGACTAAACCACCACCACCATGGACTGAATATAGTCATGAACTAAAGAGAACTCGAGACTTTTCTTAAGCAAAGGGATGTGTCTCTGCAGAGGGGAGTTACAGAGGATGAGGCTGGTTTCCAGATAGGTCAGCCCTGGGGTGAGTGGGACCCGTGGGAGGAGGGGCACGTCTTATCAGCCATGCAGGGCAGTGCTGTGCCAGTGGGGTGGCAAACAAAGCAGGGGGAGTCTTGGGTAGAGGTGGCCAATCAGAAACCATGGAAGCATTTTATCACCTGCCCCACTCTCTGGCGGTTTCCTTTCCCCCAGTCCAGAGCCCGCATGTGACCCAAACACCTGCATTCTTCTCAGCTGTAAGCCAGAAACATATGCGGGAGCTTTGCAAAAAGAAATGAAAACAAACTCTGCCTTTTGCCTTTACATCAGAAAGAAGATACAGTAGAACAGGGGTCATGCTTTCTCTAGTTCTGAAAATAGGGGACAGGCCCATGTCACATGAAACCTCGGACCGAAGGCCAAGGTCACACTGGGTCTCTGGCCCGTTGAAAGGATCAGGTCTGACGAGGGGAGTGATTGAGAACATAGGCTGGATGCAGGCAGAGCTGGGTGTGGACCCTGGTTATGCCGCTTAGCAGCCATGAGAGCATGGCCAAAGCATTTGCCCTTCTAAGCCTGTTCCCTCACTGCTGTTTGGTCGCTAAATCGAGTCTGACTCTTCTGTGACCTCACAGGCTCCTCTGTCCATTGGATTTCCCATGCAAGAATACTGGGAGTGGGTTGCCATTTCCTTCTCCAGGGGATCTTCCTGACTCAGGGATTGAACCCACGTCTCCTGCATTGCAGGCAGATTCTTTACCACCTGAGCCACCAGGGAAGCTTGCTTCCTCGTTAGTAACACATAAATGATAATACTTATAGGCTATTAGGAGTATTAAGTGACATCAAGTACATAGGGGTACCTGGCATAGCCTAAAATTGTAAGCCTCAGCTATCTTTATCATAATCGTTACCTAGGTTATGCAGATTTTACTTTTGGACTTAAATTGGGCACTAGGTAATTCAGATCAACCATCCTAATGAAGACAGCTTTAAAAAAGTGAGGAGATGATATGAAAAATCCTCTGAGGTATCAAAAATTAAAAGATAGTAAAGAATTACCAGGTCAAAATAGAAAAGTGGAGAAGGGGCAACTTCCCTGGTGGTCTAGTGGTTAAGAATCTGCCTTGCAATGCCAGGGGTGCAGGTTCGATCCCTGGTTAGGGAACTAAGATCCCACATGCTGTGGACCCACTGAGCCTGCCCCCTGAAAAGGTCCCACATGACGTGATGAAGATCTCGTGTGACACAACTAAGGTCTGGTGCAGCCAAATAAATTTTAAAAAGAAGACAAAGAAAAGGAAAGAAGAGAAGAAATTCACAAAGAGAGGCCTGAATTTTGAGGTTGCTTTCTTCTGGGCATTTGCTGACCTAAAATAGGTATGAGAAGATACATTGTGTTTTTTCAGCTTCTATGGGTGAGGGGACTTGAGAGCTTGTCAAGGTAGAAACCATGAAAACCATCCTCCAGTTTGGGTTGGGATCTTAATGGCTGCATGGGAAAATAAGGATTAACTGGAAGAGAACCTACCCTTGTACAGGCCTGAGCTAGGTTTTAAGTCATCATGGTGGGGAAGAACATCTCAAAGCCTGAGATCAGATTTATGTGCGCTTGTGAGGCTGGCAGAGAGAAGTGAAATCCTCTCTGAAAGTACAGAACATCTTTATAGGTCTTCGATTATTTCTACCAATATTTAAAAAAACACAATGTGCAACACACAATCAAAGATAACCAGGAATGCAGGAGACAGGCAAGAGAAACAAGAACAAAACAGCCAATTCCTGCTTCCTTCCTAATAGGATCAGGATGTCTGGCCACAAATCTCAAAGCCACTTGCTTTCAAAATGTTACATGACTAAACAGTAGGAGAAAACCAAATTTAATCATCCTAAGATCGAAGTCATGTAGAAAGACACTGACCTTCGCAAACGTATAAAGTGTTCCCGAAGGGGTCAATGAGGCCGTGGAAATTTCACACTAAAGCAGGACATGACAAAGACTTTGGCCCTGGTGATCATGAGTGGATTTACTGGGATTACTGTTTTACTTTGGTCATATCAGTGTTGCCATGGTCTCAGTTATCACAATCACAACAGCACAAGACACACCGGTAGGAAACCCCAAGAGAAAGCGTGCTTTGTAATCTGAGAGATGTAGAAATTTATCCAAGAGAAAAACAGCAAAGAACCTAATCCAAGAGACTATTGAGTTTCTCCTCGGTGGATTTCTTTTCAGTGGGCTGGGTCTGTCAACAGGCTCTCACGGAGAAGTGGGGCGCATATGCATGAGGAATGTTCAGAAGCAAAACACTTCCTTTCCAGACAACTTCTGTTCACAGGGCATCACTTGTACCAAGGTCTCAGCGAGTCTCCCTGGAGGCACTGCTTCCCATGGACATCCACTGAACCTTCTTAAAGCAGAGCTGGTGGGCGCTGGGGAGAGGGCGCTGCAGAGCAGAGGCCCTGTGGTTAGGGGAGCTTCAGCAAGACGCTAGCCATTCAGGGGCCGCGAGCAAAGTGGGGAGAGAGATGGCTGAGGCGCAAATGAAGGCAGATCCTGCCCGCCCTCAACCCGGTGAAAGCCCATTAATAGGGTCTCAGGCCCCCTCACGTTCTGCACTCCCTTGCCCCAGCCCATGTACTTACCACAAATTCTCATCTCCCTCCGCCAACCAACTCACGCTCCTGTTTTGACTCTTTCCCTCCTTCCATGCTCCCAGCAACAGGAAGGAAGAACAAAAAACAGGAAAAAGGATGCAGTAAATTCCTCCCGCTTGAGAGAAAGCATTGAGCGGAGTGCATGAGAGCCCAGGCCGGGATACGGAGGAGCACAAGGAACTTCAGCACCATCGGTCCTGTTCTTGTAGCTTTTACTAACTTTTTATTTTTTAGTTTTTGATGTGGATCATTTAAAAACTGATTTTAAAATTTGTTTATTTTTGGCTGTGCTGGGTGTTGGCTGCTTCGTGCAGGCTTTTCTCTAGGTGGGGAGTGCACGGGCGGCTGTCTCGTCGGGTGCGAAGGCTTCTTTCTCATTCTAGTGGCTTCTCTTGTTGTGCAGTGAGGCCTCACGGCATGCAGTGCAGGCTTTAGTAACTGCAGCACGTGGGCTCACTGGCGGCTCCCAGGCTCAATAGCTGTGGTGCCCCGGCTTAGTTGCTCTGCAGCATGTGGGATCTTCCCCGACCGGGGATCAAACCCATGTCTCTTGCATTGGCAGGCAGATCCTTCACCACTGAGCCACCAGGGAAGCTCTGATGCGGACCATTTATAAAAAGTCTTTGTTGGATTTGTTACAGTATTGCTTCTGTTCTACGTTTTGTGTTTTCGGCCGCAAGGCATGTGGGATCTTAACTTCTCCGCTAGGGATCGGACCCACACTGCCTGCACTGGAAGGTAAAGTCTTATAACCACTGGATGGGCTCCAGGGAAGTCCCCTAATATTTTATTACTGTTATTGCTATTATTATTTATGGTTCTACAGTTGATGTATGTATTTATAAAAAAATCACAAAATCGCAAAAATAGGATTTAAGTTTTAACAACATTTTAAAAAATAATAAGAAATTCCACTTGGAGGGGTAGGAAGGAGTCTTCTGTAACTGAATCTCTGTGTTCTATGATTTAATTCCGTGTCCCTCTCTACAGTCCAAAGCAACATTAGGAATGGTCTGAATTCCACAATCCCTTGCTTCTGATACCCAGATAACACCTCCCTGGTGGCACTAGTGGTAAAGAACACGCCTGCCAATGCAGGAGACGTAAGAGATGTGGGTTTGATCCCTGGGTCGGAAAAATCCCCTGGAGGAGGGCATGGCAACCCACTCCAGTATTTTTTCCTGGAGAATCCCATGGACAGAAGAGCCTGGGGGGCTTCGGTCCATAGGTTTGCAAAGAGTCGGACACGAATGAAACGACTTAACACACACAACGCCTCAGTAATGGACCAGTGGAGCTGACCCTTGAAAGCAGCAGAGCAGGAATGTGTGTGACCAGCTCCTGGTGCTCTGCCCTAAGGCCTCAGCAAGAACTGGGCAACCCAGGTGGTGCTCAGGAAATGTAATGGGTGACTGATGAGAAGTGAAAAAGCACCATAGTGGTTACAGCACATATTCATCACCCTGACGCTAACAGCACCAAAGACCGTCTGAATTCAAAAGCAGCCCTCACCGATTAGCAGTCCTCTTTTTGAATTTTCCTAGATATATACAGAAAGTAAAATTAGATGGCTTCCTATCTTTAATCCCTTGACACCGTGTTTTATTTATACTGTCTCTGGGACTTGTGCATTAACAAGGGTATTTCGATTTCAAAAACTGTCTGTTGGAAGGGACTTATTTCACCTAAATGCCCTTAAAAAGCATTAACAGAGCCACCACAATATTTATTCCATCTTATAATAACCTCTTTGTCTTAAAGCCCATGGACGGTGTGACCCGTTCCCTTTAAAGAAAGCCCCAGGAAAAGAAACATCAGTATTATCAGTGTCCGCTCATGAGAGCTTGGATCCCATTTTCAGAAACTGCAAGGTTACAGGGGTTTGTCTGTTTAAAATACAAGATGACTTCTTGCTTTTCTCCGACTGGAGGAAATGCCACAAGTTGCCTACGCTGGATTTATTAATTCTCTATAAATTCTCTCTGCTCCGCTTGGGTGTAGCAGTGAGCTCATTTATTTACTCGCATAGCAACAATATAATGAAAACTGAGTCTGGCCTTAGAAGTACACCCTCCTGGGCCGTGTCCATGGTTAACCCTTCCTACTGCTCCTCCCGTGTGCATCGAGAGCTCTCCCCCTGTATTTGGGGAGGTGATCGACTTTCCTTCAAGGACATTGGATGTCTGGTTTTAGGCTAGAACGAAACCTTTTGCTAGCCACGTGAAAATCACGGCCGGGTCCTTTTTCCAAAAGAGAAAAATGTCACTGAAACTCAGAGGTGGAACGGCGCTCTTGGGTCCTGCTCCTTTGACATGGCGTTTGGACGGCAAACAACTCTGTGCAAACAGTGGCCCGATTGTTAGACCCCAGCACGTCTCCCCGCTGCTTTCAGGAAGCGCTTTGTGTAGCAAGTGCTAAAGCAATATTTAGTTATGCAGTGACCAAGTGCCAGAGAGCAGCTAAGAGCATTTAAACGTGAAAGAACACGATGGGAAATGACGTCCGGTTTTTGCAAGTGTTTGAGGTCTTTCTCTGGACGGGGCTGAATACAGCCCACAACAGAGCTGGGCACAGCACAGCCATTTAAAAAAATATATATATATCCCGAGGCCCGAAATGTTCTTTGAGTGAAAACTATAAAAGGCGCAAGCATGTTGGTTCTTTTCTTGTCCAAGTAAATTCAACAATACACGAAGCACGAAATCTAGATTTTGACTTGGATTTTTCAGAGAGGTGCTCACAGACTGCCTGAAAGGGATGTGATGATGGGAAGAGGGAAGGGTGAGAATTTCTGCACCCAGATGCCTCTGGGTACCATTTCCTCCTAAATAGGATGAAGGAAGATGCTGTGACTTAACTGGGAGAAAAAGGTGATGGCAGGTAGAGGCGGCTCACACGGCAGAACCTGGTGGCAGATCTGAAAGGCGCTGACCCAGGGCTGTGGCAGGGCTGTTGCTTCAAAAGGCACCAGACCCATCAAGGGCCCCCGCCGAGCCCGGAGGAGTAAACGGAAAATGGGCAGAACATGAGTCCCAGGATGACACTCTCTGAGTTCTTGGTAACAAGGCAGCCATGAGATGCTCCTGGAAAGTGTTCTCTGTATGGGACTAACTCCACTGCCCCCTGGCTCCCCATCCTGCCCCCTACCCCGGTGCTCCTGTCTACTCCTTGCTCTTTAAGACATGGTTCTGCCTTCTAAGGGAGACTGGTTTCCAGATAAGAAGGTGGGTGGGATCCTAAAGGAAGGGTGTAAGAAGGACCTGCCCAAAGGGAGGCGTCAACTGAAACTGACATCAACGCCCAGCTGTCTTTTCTTCTTTCTTAAGAATCTTAAGGCCAGGTCATGTAATTAAACTTTTCAAGAGACTCTGGGAAAAGAATCAGATGAGGATATCTGGGTCATAAAATTTTAGCTAAGACCATTAAGCGACAACCCAACCCTACTCCCCATTTCACAGCCGAGGGGACTCAAGTTCAGAGGTTATTCAGCTGGGTGATGACAGGGGCGTGCCCTCCCCCTCTGCTCCAGGCCATGGAGACTGCACAGTGTTCACAGGCTTCACAGCGAACAAATGAGACATTACCTCTCTAACTTCGGGCTTCCCAGGTGGCTCAGCGGTCAAGAATCCGCCTGCCAATGCAGGAAATGTGGGTTCGATCCCTGGGTCTGGAAGATCCCCTGGAGGAGGAAATGGCAACCTACTCCAGTATTCTTGTCTGGGAAACCTCCATAGACAGAGGAGCCTGGTGGGCTACAGTCCATGGGGGTCGCAAAAGAGTTGGACACGACTTAGCTATTAAACAACAACAACATCACCTCTCTAACTTCACAAATAAATACTTCTAAAAGAAAGTTACTTCCTTATTCGAGAAGCAAAACTTGAGATCTGGGGAGCTTGTTTTGGGGGGTGCCCCTTTCACTGGCAAGCCGGTTCTGGGAGATTTGACTGCATCTGCTTAAATGAATTTATCCACTTGGAGTGATTTAAAGTCATTAGAAAAGATGGTGTTTCCAATGGCAGAGAAAGCCATCACGGCAGTGTTCTCAGTGGTATCCGGATGACCCGCTCAGAGCTTCTAAGGGTCAGCCTGCCCTGGAGCAGGAGATCCTGGGTCCTTGACTCCGACTCCCTCAGCCTCCAGGCCATGCTCTGGATCCGAGGTGGCAGCCTTTGGAAATGACTTTCATTCTTTCTGGCCAACAGGATGCTTTTTAGCACCCAGGGCTCTGGTGAGCTGGAATTGCTCAGGAATGTTTAAATATGCCTCTCACTTTAAGGCTTGGCAGCATCAGCCATTAGCTGGAATGTGAAAGTCATTAGCTTCAGAGTCAGACAGACGTGGGCTCAAATATGAACCCGATGTCTTCCTAGAACTACATCCATCAGCGAGGTCATGTCTCAGGCCTCAGAGCCCACCCCTGGAAAGTGGAGGTGGTGAGGAACGCCTTAGGAAGCCATTAGGGGAACTACATGAGATTATGTATGTAACATCCCTAACATGCAACCAAGCTCCAAGGGATCCCCGGTTACCACAACTTTAGATCTAAAATGATCTTTAAAACAATGAGTAACTTAATAACATGCTCAAGGTTAATTGGTGGTAAATGTGAAAACAAAAAACTGTTCTAAGAAATAGCTGGTTTAAGTGTACCATGCTGTCAGGAAACCAAGGACCATAAGAATGATTCAAGTAAACCAGATGTGAGTATGGCCTTGCTAAGGGATTCTCTGTTCCAAAAGCGGATCTACTGTGGGATCCCTTTAAGGGGAGACTCCTTGAGCTCTTCACACGTTGCTGGAGTCACAACTTTGAAGGAAGACATACCATCCTGAGTCACACCTGGGCAGTGAGTCACACCTGGGCAGTGAGTCACACTTAAGACAGGAGGAGCAGCCTTTCTCTCTGGATGGGGGGGACCACGAGGTTTATGGCACAGCTATTCAGAACCAAGTGCATTTCTTCCTTTTTCTCCTATTTTTTGGCCACCCCTGTGTGGCATGCAGAATTTGAGCTCCCCACCAGGGATCAAACCTGTGCCCCCTGCAACGGAAGAGCAGAGTCTTAACCACTGGACTGCCAGGAAAGTCGCCCAGGTGCATTTCTGACTACACCTACCTCTGTAAGCACAATGTACTCAAACTAGTCTGCCTTTGAAGATGTGTTCAACCAATAGTGTCTCAATTTTACCATCAAATCACTAAAATGTATGTATTCTTTCCTCTACCTCACAAATAAAGCATTGTCTACTGGGCCGGACAATACACTACCTATGATGCTGACCCGTTCTCTCCGATAAGCAGTCACGTAGCATGAAGTCATTCTAGAAGGACGAATACTACTTCTCTTTGCTTTGGTGTGAGTCTGTAAGAAGTGACTAAATCATTCCTAGAAATATGCATTATCTCTGAGCTTTGTAACCAGTTGCAACCGAGTTTGAAGGCTTTGGCACTGACCAAACAAAAAAGACCTTTGTTTGAAAGAGGTGTTACAATTTGCTCACCCCACTGGTGTGGGTGACTTGACGGTGAAGAAATACTTTTGATTTTTAAAGTGATGTCACAGAATCCTTGAAATGCTCAAGGACTTCCAATTTTGTGTAAGATTTAAATTAAAAAAAAATTATTTGGTTGCATCAGATCTTAGTTGGGGCATATGGGATGTAGTTCCCTGACTAGGGATCTAACCTGAGCCCCCTGCCTGCCTTAATCACTGGACCACCAGGGAAGTCCCTAAAGATTTAAATTTTATCTTGACTTTGAAGGTAGAGATTTTAGGTGAAAGCCCACTTTTCTGCATACCCCAAAGAGCCATGTATTAAGGGGGAAAATTCATTAAATTAGAACTATCTTTATCTAGAAATGCACAATTCTGGAACAGGGTCATATTTTATTGAATTTATAAGTGAAGAAACTGAAGGTACCCTTTACCTCGTCAAACTCTGATTCTCCCCAATATTATTCAGGGTGTGTATGTATGGTTTTGTGTGTGTGTGTGTGTGTGTCCATGTGTCTGTCTAGGAAGTGAACAAAGGAAAGTGAGGTGGAGTCCGAGTTCATCTTCTCTATTTCCTTTTAATCTATTTTTACTTGTTGGTAGACAGGTCATACTGCTAATAGCAGCTAGCTGGCTGGTATCTGAGTGCTATCCTGGACAACCAGATTTCACAATGCTTCACATCCCAATAAGGGAAGTCCTCTGCCCCTAACCAAAGGCTTCGGGGGGGTGTGAGCGCGGGTGTGTGTAATTTATGATGACTCAGCGTCTAAGAAGGCACAAACATTGTAGCTTCAGCTATTTATGGTTCTTATATTACCTTTCAAGGAATGGGCCTGGAAGACCTGGCTAAAGTCTCTGAATCATTTCCTGCCAATACTGGGCTATGTCTCATTTTGGAAGGTAGGAAGTAGTCTTTATAAGGATGTTGTCATGGGGTTTAGATAAGTCTTAAAGGTTACCTGAGTTTTCTGCGTGCTACCTGGAAGCAGAACGTCCCCCAGCCTAGTCTATCATACACAGTATAAAGGTGGGCTGTTTCAGTGTGCTTGATCACTACCAAGGTGGTGAAAGTGAAAGTGAAGTCGCTTAGTCGTGTCCAACTCTTTGTGACCCCGTGGACTGTAGCCCGCCAGGCTCCTCCGTCCATGGGGTTCTCCAGGCAAGAATACTGGAGTGGGTTGCCATATCCTTCTCCAGGGGACCTTCCCGACCCAGGAATCAAACCCACGTCTCCCGCATTGCAGGCGGACGCTTTAACCTCTGAGCCACCAGGGAAGTAAGAACGCGCCTGCCAGTACAGGAGATGTAAGAGGCTTGGGTTTGATCCCTGGGTCAGGAAGATCCCCTGGAGAAGGAAAGGGCAACCCACTCCAGTGTTCTTGCCTGGAGAATCCCATGGACAGAGGATCCTGGCTGGGCTACAGACCATGGGGTTGGTCTCAAAGAGTCAGACGTGACTGAATCGACTTAGCACACACGCATGAGCTCCCTTAAGATTAGGGGAAATTTACAACATATTTTGGGAGCCTCAAGAAGGGAGAAATTGCTGGGGTGCAGAGAAAGCTTCCCAGAGGAGATGGACATTGAAATGGGTTTTAAAGTATGAATAGGAGTTCATGGGTAGCACAGAGAAGGGAAGGTGGTAAATAGCAGCATATGCAAAGGAGGCTCTGTTCCTCAGTAGGAACAATTTGGTTCTCCTCTTTCAAGACTATACGAATGTTAACTTATCCTGTTGTGTAAATTCTCCAAAATACATACAAGTTACGCCTTCAGAAAAGCTGAATGTGACCTCAGTCATGCTTCAGAGGCTCACTGGTTGTGAACAGATAGTTATGATTACAGAAGACAGATGATGACATTCTCCAAGACCCTCCTGGGGGAAAAGGACCATGTATTATCTGACATGTGTCCTAACAGACTAATGCACTGGATGCAGGATCTGGCTTGTGTGTGCTGGTGAAGGGGTGCTAAGATCAGAGCCACCGTTCAGTTTATTTAAAGGTCAACTCAAATTAAATGCCTCCTTCCTTGCTTCTGCCGTGCATTCGCTCATTGGCTGTTATCTGTGTGCTGATGGTTTGCTAGGAGCTTGGCCTACTGCTGTACAGAGGCAGCCACATCAGCCTGGATGGGAGGGCAGTCTGGGGGAGGACGGATGCATGCATACTCATGGCTGAGTCCCTTTGCTGTTCACCTGAAACTATCACAGCACTGTTAATCAGTTATACCCCCATACAAAATAAAAAGTTAAAAAAAAATAAGAGAGCCAGCCGTGGCCTCTGCCTGCCTTAGTGGAATTTATAATTTAGCCCAAAACTGATTTGAGAAAGATGCAAAGGAAATCTAAATCCACCAGTTAGTAAAAGCGATATGTTCAAAGAATCAGAGAAACACACGTAATTCCCTGTGAAGATCAGGCAGAAAATGGGTGAACTCAGGTGGCAGGTTTTGAGCTCTGAGGCAGAGAAATCTACCTCTTAGACCTTAGTAGACCTTGTGCTTCTAAAGTGTGGGTCTAAATCATCCCCTCTAAACCACAGAGCCCCATATTAAGGACAATTTTGCCTTGAAAAAATCGAGGACACTTTTAAAAAATATAATTCAGCTTTTCAAAAGCTTGGACTATGAGTAACTCATTTAATTTAGAAATGCCTGTGAGTTCTTGGCAATCACAGAGCATATTTAGAAGTCTTTGCAAAGTGAGAAGAATCTAACCTACAGATTGCTTTCACATGTAATGAAATAGTTATGACATCTAAACCGAACAATTAATGAGGTTGACATTGTGTTGTTTCCGGCACATTTGTCTAAATGTTTACTAATTTCTATTAATTTCTATTTTGCACTTTTCGTATTTTGGAGCCAAAATTTTTTATTCAGTGCTCCAAGGTTCCCGTAGACACTGGGCATTCTGCCCACAGTGCCGAATGGATATAGCGGCCCTGCACACAAAACCCAGTGTGAGAAAGATCAATGAAATTAAGTCAAGGTGTCAATGTGTATAGTTTCCAGATAATCTGGGGAGTTCTTTCCACTCTGTGCAAAATTTCTGGAGAACCAAAGAAAGAGCCACACAATCAATGGGAACAGCATAGACACTAGCAATCAAGTATTTGCATATTCAGTGCAGAGTATAAACTCTGAGAAAGGAAAGAAAATGCCAGGGAGAGGCACTGGTTTTTTAAGGCCCTGCTCTGCAAATCCCTTGCCCGGCCCTCTCCATGCTGTGCGTCATTCATTCTTACAGCAGCCCTAGCAGGGCCTTATGATTATTCCCATTTGACAGACGAGGAAACTAAAGTCTAAAGAAGTTTGGTCACTTGTCAAGAGATTTACAGCTACAGAGAAACAGAACCAGGAGTTGACCTCCCCCCGGAGCCCAGGCTCTTTTCACAACACTCACGATGTCTTCTTTCAGGAAAGGGTGGGGATGATATGATTTTCTTTCTTTCTCTAACCACTGATTTAATAAGTGACGAATGTCATTTTCTGTGGATGGGATGCAGGAAGCGGGGTGGGGGCTGGAGTTTCCCAGAGAGCAAGGCTGAATTGATACAAGGCAGAATTCACTCTTTTTTTTTTTTTTTTTTTCTGAATGATTCATTAGTAGAAAAAACTGTGGTGGATAAAACTTCTGAAGCCCACAGGCTGTAGCAGCGTCAAGGGAATCTTTAACTGTGGAAAGTCCCAAATCACAGGTTGGAACACGTCCAGCCTTCTTCGTGGCCCTGTCACAGCTTGTCTCCAAGTGCAGTCCTGGACCACCCTCCTTGGCTATCCCAGGAGCTTCCCCAAATCCCCAGCTTTCCCCGGGCCTGGGAACCTGCATTTCAACTCCCTTTCCCTCTCTTCCTTGCTGAGAGGTAAATTTTACACCACACTTCAGTGGTTTCAGATTTTAGAACTACACTTCAGTGGTTCAGAGCCAGATTCCCCTGCCTCTTCTTTCTCTCCTTTAAGAGATTGTAAGGACTAGAGCGTAAGCCACCAGGAATGGCCAGTTCTGGGTTCACCACCATTTTGCAGCCAGGAAATTAAAAGAGAAAACTGGATATGGGGTATTTAGTTAAGTCAGGAAATGAGAACTATCCAATGAGAACTCAAACAAACAAAACCCCTGCAGGGGGTTTATCTCGGTACATCCTTCCATGTACTGAGATAAACTCTTGGAGCCTTGGCTGAAGTCATCAGTATGATTCTCACCCAGTGAGAAGCTCCTGAGTCAGAGGAGATTTTTTTTTTAACAAGCACAAAAAAAGTTTTGCTTTATTCTTCTAAATCCCAAAGTGACAAAGATACTATCAATTAGCTTCAGGGTAGCATAGAAGTATGCCAGTATTTTTCTCACACTGAAAATTTGAAGGAAGAATGAGTATTTGTTTTTTTTCTACTAGCTTCAAAAATTGAAGAAAAATCTGTGGCCAAAGCTCAGACCAGATGGGTGTGTATGTTTTTAACAAAATAAGTTAAAGAAAAAGTTAATATGTGTGTGCTACAGAAAAAAAAAATCATACCTCTTTCCCTCATGTGTCAGGAATTAATTCAATGATTTTAAATTTTTCCACAAAAGATTATCTTCTCACTTTAACGTGAGAAAGCTGAGTGTAAGCAAAATTGTATTTCATGTTTCATTCTTTGAAATAATCAATCATAAAGTTACTTTTCAACTAGATACAGTAACAGAGCATCACAGACAAGGATTCTGTAACTGAGGGAGATGCTGATGGAAGTTTTTTAAAAATTATTATTCTTATTTGATTTATTTATATTTTCTGTCTGTGCTACACAGCATATGGGATCTTAGTTCCCTGACCAGGGATCGAACTCTCGCCCCCTGCACTGGAAGGGGGACCACTGGACCATCAGGGAAGTCCTGATGGGAGTTTTTAAAGCAGCTGTTGGTACTCAGAAGATTAAAATGACCTGTTAGCAGCCAGCCCTCCCCACTACAACGAAGGAAGAAAGGAGGGAAGAAAAAAGGGGCGAGAGAGAAAGAGCAGGAGGCATGGAGGGAGGGACAGGAAAGACAAGAGGAGGACAAGCCCACTCCCGTGGGGTACAAGCGAGTGGCCCGGTGGGCAGCATGGAGGTGGCAGCCCAGAGCCAGTGGCACTGACGACTCGAGGTGAGGCCAGGGGTCTCACCAGGTGTGTGGCTGAGAAGAGCCCGGGCTATGCCTCCTGCCTCTGGACATGAACAGCCTCAGACCTGGATGGCTCGAAGCTCCACCCTCGGGGGTTTGTCTGCCTCTGTGCTCCGGAAACCTCCCCCAGGTCTGCAGCATCCTCCACGAAAGGCTGGCAGAAAGCGTGCCCTTCCAGAATCCGACTTCCTCCTACGGAATCACATGCCTCTTGCTTAACCACTGATTTCAGAATTAAAGCAACAACAACAACAACAACAAGTGCCCAAGGGTAACCTCAGCACCCCGACCTCCATCCAAGGGAAGGTGCGTCAAAATCTCTCCCCTTTAAGTGGACAGAGGGTTCAGGAGTCAAGCTGCGAACAGTTACAAAACGGAAAGAAGTCCCAAGTTTCAGACTTTTCGGGCTTGGGCCTAAAAAGGTTTGAGTCTGAAAACGAAAACACCTTCCTGCCAAAATAAACTGTGATGGACGCTCAGACCCCACCACCTTTCAGCCAAGCATTTCCTGTCCTGCCACAGCACCCCCACCTGCCTCACACCAGCTCTGATGAGGGAGGGCTATTTTTAAGATGCCACAGCCAGGACCAAGAATGAGAGAAGTTATTTATTTATAGTTACACCTTTCAAGCATTCTTTCTCTCCCTTATCTCCAGGAGATACAGGCCTGGCTTGACTCTCCCTTTGAATTTAAAATCCCTGGGATAAGAAGGACTATGAAAGGTCACAGATGCCATCCATGACCTCTAGACTGGGATCATCATTCTGGACAATATACAAGTTGGAAAACTGTTCACTCCTTGAGGAATCCATCCTACCCCAGGCTTGTGCGACACTGTGCTTACATTCGTGGCTTTGTAATTTAAAAGATTCCAACAGTAAACACCCCTACTTTTTTTTTTTTTCCCAACAGAGGATTCCATTATCATGCAAATAGACATTCCATTATCTACCTGGGATTATAAACTCAGACCCTTGTACTGGGTTTTTCGAGGCAGGGCGTATGTACACATCAGGTTCTCCGCATCAACAAGCTCTTTCTGGTGTCTAGCTGCATCCTTTCATGCATAACTCAATGATCTTTTCTCATTCTGTTAAATGAGCCCCTTCTTAATACCAAGACTTCACAGGACCCATTGCAGATCCTTGGAATTTGCCAGTAAACCAAACAGAAACGCCCTCCCTTGTAAAGTGCACACAGAAGTTTCATCTTCCAGTTGGCTCCTACTCCCACCCACCTCCACACACACACACACACACACACACAAAGTTCACGGCCATTATTGTCTTCACAGCCGTTTCCCCACCTGACATTTGGTGTTGACTGATGTCTCCCTGGTGGCTCAGATGGTAAAGCGTCTGCCTACAATGTGGGAGACCTGGGTTCAATTCCTGGGTTGGGAAGATCTCCTGGAGAAGGCAATGGCAATTCACTCCAGTACTCTTGCCTGGAAAATCCCATGGAAGGAGGAGCCTGGTAGGTTACAGTCCATGGGGTCGCAAAGAGTCGGGCATGACTAAGCAACTTATGCCTATGACTATGATGTCTCTCGCTACAGTATAAGTGTTGTGGAGGCCACATTCCCTCTTGGATTCATCACGCTATCACAAGCATCGAAAATATGCTAGATGCTTAAAACTCCTTCAATGGTCTACTTATCTCAAATTCTTACAGCATTTGGAATTACAGAGAGTGCTGAAGAGGTCTTTTTTTTTTTTTTTTTTTAAGATTTTTTGGTGTGGACCATTTTTAAAGCCTTCATTGAATTTGCTACAATCTTGCTTCTGTTTCATGTTTGTTTGTTTTTTCTTATCTGAGAGGCATGTGGGAATCTTAGTTCCCTGACCAGGGACAGAACCTGCATGTACCCCTTGCATTGGAAGGCGAAGCCTTAACCATTGGACCACCAGGGAAGTGCCCTCACCTTTTTTTTCTTTTCTTTTTTTTTTTTTTTAGTATGATGCCTTCCTAAATACCCTAGCTCCACTATTTTTACCCACCGCCTCAGGCATTGTTATAGGAACTACTAGAAGGACAAGAGGCTGGCTCTTCTCTGAATTCACTAGTCTGCGTGTTAAGTGAGTCGACCTTGAGGCTGATGGCTCTCCAGAACACGGTGGTTGGTTTCACCCACTCCCCCTTCCTTGCGGCCTCGACTTCTCGTGGGTTCGTGCAGCCAGCCGTGTGGCATCATGGCCGGTGGGGTCATAATTTAGCTTTTAGTGAAAGGAGAGTCCTTGCTGCCTCACTGTGCTTGTGCAAAGTATGGTGCCTTGTACTACTCAAGGGAGAAAGAGAAAAGACTGGACTGTGGAGTGCAGAGCCCACGTGTAAAAGCAGGTCTATCAGAAAGACGGAAACACTTGACGATGCGGTATAACCTGGCACAACTCGGGAACCTGTAAGGGCTATGGATCAACAGTACCTGGCATGGGGTGGGTGTTCAAGAAGGTTTTACTGACCAATGAATGGAAAAATGACTTCCCCTGTCAAAAAAATGTGCAAGCTAGAGTATTCAGATAGTCTTACTTCTTGGAAGATTTACTTACTTCTTCAACGGCTTCTTGGAAGCTCCAAGTTCTTATTTTAGGAGCACATAGACACATATTTTGATTGCAATGGAAAAAATTAAGTAAGAACAGAAATCCAGCTGTTGTTCACTCACCTTTTTACTTAGGTGGGGACCGTTAGCGGCCCCAGCGCCTCTCTGCCCTGAGGGTGGCACTTGATACACATCTTGTTCCTGGGTCCCATGGCCGGTGGGGACTTGGTAAATTCCCTGATTTTGGTAGGAAGGCGGCACTTGGTAGACGGTGTCTCGAGGGGCGCCCTGTGGGTTTGGTATTTGATAGAGCTTCTGTTGGCCAAAGGGCGGCGGCCCCAGTCCCGAAGTGGGCAGGTCCTGATTGGAGGAGGTCTCCTGCACTGGGCCAATCAGAAGCTTCACCCGGTTGCCAGGGACAATGCCCTGCCGGCCGTGTAAGGAGCAGAGCCACCACCCCTCCAGTCCTCCTGTGTTCTGCTCGATGACAGTCAGGATGTCTCCCTTGCGGAAAGCCAGCTCCTCGGCACACTCCGGGACATTGTCGTACAAGGCTCGGGCCATAAGATTCTAGGCAGGAAAGAAGAGAGGGGAAACGCAGGTTAGCAGATGAACTGAGTCCTTGAAACACCTAAGCCTGTGTTCTTATGGAGAGGCACACTTCCTGGAAAGAGGAGGATCCAAACAATAGGCTGTAAGGAGAAAAACAGATGGTGCAGACAAAAGACAGATCCATACGTACTGTGTCTGCCACCAATGACATCAGACCGCCTCCTCGGAAAAGCTCGGAACACCACCGAGTGCTGTGTTCCAGCAGCAGAGGCTGTGCCAAGGGAATTACGAGGAGCTCGGTGAAGGAGCTGGAGAGCAGTTCACTCTACAAAGCATTTTTCTTCCTTGCTTCAATCCAGCCGAAGGAAGAAAAATATATTCCAAGATATTCAAATGGACTGCAACAGACATTTTTAAAAACTATATTGGAGGTAAAGAGAGTCAAAGAACATCCCCCCAGACAAACAGCACAAATGGCGTTTATATCCAGTGTTAAAATGGAAACAGAAGTACTCTGATCTCTGCCTTGGCAGGCCTTAACAATTCTTACTCTCAGTTGATCAAGAGGTCCTTGGATAAAGGGAGACTCTACAAGCGGGGTATGTTTCCATGATAATCCCGTGCGGAGTGCAGTGACGGTGGTCCACACCTCCAGACCCGAGCACGCGGAGCTCCAAAGAGGTTACCCCACGTGGGCAGGTAGAGGCCACCCTGTCCTCTCTGGTGCTTTGTTCCCACCTTTCCTGAGGGCCCCTCCTCACCCCACCACTTTATTTCCTCCTCCTTGAATCTCACCATTCACATCGGAAAGGCTCTGCCTTCCCCTTTCATGGGCCCCAGACACTTTCTCTCTTTGTGTGAAGGCCCGTCTGGCACTTTCAGTACTGAGCAGACAGCCAAAGTAGGCATTCGGCGGGGAGTGGGTAGGCAGTACATGCCGACGTTCTTGGAAGTCTTTCAAAGGCTTGGCGATTTCATTTCTTGGCATCAGTCATGTCTCAAGGCACGAGGGTAGCCTTCCCCACCCGGATGCCGGCTCCTTCCCAGCACACACAGAGCCCTGAAACGTTGCAAATTCATCTCCAGCCATCGGAAAACTCAAAGCGGTCTCTTCAGTGCTTCACTAGACAGTCGGGATGCCCTTGATGTTGGGGTGATGATTATCGGCTGTGGGAGAAAAGACTGCCGATTGGATGGAGTGTGCTCCGATGACATATCTGTGGAATTTGGGGCTGCTGTTGTCTGGACTTCTGCCCCCGTGTTTTCTTCTCTAAAAATGTGGATTTGATCTTTCAGCCTCCTGCTTTTCAGCCCTTCGTCACTGACATGCACGCACTATCTCCCCCTGTACTATGCCCCATAACCACAGGTCCTGCGCTGTGGGTCTGTCCCCTGATCAGCAGTTGGGGAGGTTCCTACTTTTACTCTGTTAACCAAGCTCCTCTGAGTACAGTGCAACGGCTTAACCTGAGCAAACGAGATGAAGCCCTGGAACTCAGCGCCCAGGAAGCCTGGTGATGCTCTTTAAGAATAAGCCTGAAGTCCCTGTTCTCGACGGTTTTCTGATCCAGGAAGCCTATAACGTAGACAGGAGGGCAGAAAAGGGAAGTTAAAGGACTGAGGGGTTTGTGTTCCAGGTGAAAGTTTTACTTGGTATTTATATTCTAGGAAGCTTTGGGTTCCTTCTAACAAAAGTTCACATGCAAAAAAATAAAAACATGCAGCACCGTAACCTGATGTGAGGAACCATTTAATGATGGTTTTCAGTCCTAACCTGAAAATCTCTTATGTTTCTCTTCTCCCATCTTGTGGGTGATCTGTCCTTGAAAGAAAATTCATTGAGTTGAAGAAGACAAGACTCTTTTCCTCTGTACCTAAATGATGGGAAGGAAATTCAGTCAGTTCAGTTCAATTCAGTCGCTCAGTCGTGTCTAACTCTTTGTGACCCCATGGACCACAGCATGCCAGGCCTCCCTGTCTATCACCAACTCCCGGAGTTTACTCAGACTCATGTCCATTGAGTCGATGATGCCATCCAACCATCTCATCCTCTGTCATCCCCTTCTCCTCTGGACTTCAATCTTTCCCAGCATCAGGGTCTTTTCAAATGAGTCATCTCTTCACATCAGGTGGCCAAAGCTTCAACATCAGTCCTTCCAATGAACATTCAGGACTGATCTCCTTTAGGATGGACTGGTTGGATCTCTTTGCAGTCCAAGGGTCTCTCAAGAGTCTTCTCCAACACCACAGTTCAAAAGCATCAATTCTTCTGTGCTCAGCTTTCTTTATAGTCCAGCTCTCACATCCATACGTGACTCCACCAAAACTGTCCTGAGGTGACAGAGCAGGGAGACAGCTGACCACTCTGGACTCCGTCCCGTTCTCTGGGGCCCATTCAAGGACTGGGAATGGCTGGCAAGGAGGCCCTAATGCCTCCTGACATCAGGAGTGACAAGGCTGGGACCAGATCTATGGGAGCTGAGGGTCCAGAGCTTGATACTGGTGATCAAGAAGGGAAAGAAAAGAAACAGGACAGGGACCTCCCCAGGGGCCCAGCGGATAAGACTCTCCCTTCCAACGCAGGCGGCCTGCTTTCCATCTCTGACTGGGCAACTAAGGTCCCCTATGTTGCCTGTGGCCAAAAATCAAAAACAGAAACAGAGGAGACTAGAAGCATGAAAGACCACAAGCCTCATGTGTATACATGAGCTCCGGGCATCTGGAGTTGGGTCATGGCTGTGGAGCTCTGGGAGGCACTGAAGTGGAGCCATGGACCACTATCAGCTCGAGGCGGCTAGCAATCCCTGCATGAAGGCTAGTCGAGATGGTCTCTGCCTCTTGACCCCATGACCCTCCACTACCACCAGCTAAGCCGCACGTTCAGGTTTCTAGACAGGCCGCCAGAGCCGCTTCTCGTGGAGAACCCAGGGAGCCGCTTGTGGACGCACCGTGGGTGTCTTCTGACTAGCTCCTCCCCCGTGCCCACAGAGACTGGGATTCAGGGAGTCCGGTGAGGCTGCTAGAGAGGCACCCCTGGCAGCCCGGTGCCTCAACACTGAGAGTTATTCTCAGCCTCGGCCTAACGGGAATAAGTTATTTAATACCTGCACGAGCTACAGGGAGCCAGCAACCTCGCACACAGAGGGGTTACAGCTCCTTCAGAGGACCTTCAGAGGACACTTGGACCCGGCCTCCCTGTTCCAAAGATGAGGAAACACATCTGGCGGAAGGGGACAGTTTATCATCTGCCCAAGGCCACACATCAGTGGAGTCAGAGATGGGAACAGAACTGTGGTCTCTTGGCCCAGTTCTCCTTCCAAGACTCCAGGCCACCTTAGCTCTAGTTCATACTGTTCTGCAAACTGGGCTCCTTTCCATTTTACAGTAAAGCTTTGAAGACGACAATTCTTTTTGTCATGTCTAGGGAATAAGTCAATTCTTGGAGTTCGGGGTCTTGGCTGTGTGACTTGGGCAGATTACTCCCCCCAACCTTTGCACCGGAACTTCCTCATCTGTAAAATGAGAATGAGGATAGCATCCCTATGTCATGGATTTGCAGTGAGGATTAAATGAGTTCATTCAAGTCAAGTCCTTAAACATAGTGGGAGACTTGGGAAGCAGTGTTGACTGTTTAATGTGTTGATGGTGCTTTGATGGTAAGCTTCCTAGTAGGTTACCTCCTCAGTTCGCAATCAAGGGTTGGTGATGCTATTATATATACTTCTTTGTACATTTGATGTTTCTCTTGCTCATAATTACACTTCAAGAGAATTGTATCTTGAAGCAGTATTTCTCTGAATTAAGAATGAGTTCTGGTCACTGCAACCTCTTGTTGAGTATTTGCCTACAAACAGCAAAAGTGAAATCATTGGTTGATTCAAGAGACCTTCTGAGACAAAGTAAAATAATAATAATAAAAGTTTCCCAGGTGACTCAGTGGTAAAGAACCTGCCTGCCAATGCAGGAGACATGGGTTTAATCCCTGGGTCAGGAAGATCCCCTGGAGAAGGAAACAGTATTCCATTCCAGCATTCTTGCCTGGAAAACCCCATGGACAGAAGAGTCTGGTGGGTTACAGTCCACGGGGTCTCAGAGAATCAGACACGACTTAGCAACTAAACAACAATGGTATTTCTGGAAAAGTTTTATGAGGTTCCAGAAGAGTACCACCCATCAGAAAATGTGGAAAAACATGGGCAAAGAGGAGCTTGACTTTTGAAAACACTTGATATGTTGAGGCAAGAATTTAGTAAGAAGATAATAGCAAAATTAACTTCAACCAGAACAGGAACCATCTCATTCAAAAGTGCACAGGCAACTCACAGACAGGCAGGTGAAGAGTTAATTTCCCTGGTGAGGACAAGCTAGAGGGAATCTCTCTCTCAGTGGTTCCTTAAGGCCACAAAGTCAGAAGGTATCTCTGCATATCTCACAAAAACCCAGGCAAGACAGTTTGCCTGGTTAAGACCTACTGCTTCACCCACTCTCCCTGGGATATTTATCTCCAGGGCAGGAAAGGTCAACACAGAAACACATAAGGAAAGATAAGAGAGCTATGTAATTTTATATCCAGCTGGATGGTTAGCCTCCAGAGGGTGGCAGTTAGAAACGTGGCTAGAGAGCTTGGCAAAGCACCAACACAGTCGGGGCACAGAACTCGAAAGCCAGAAGAACATCAAACAATTACGGTCCAACTTGTTCACTTTACAAATGAGAAAAACGAGGCCCCAGAAGTTAATGATTTGCCAAGTCACCTGGCAAGACGGTCAGAGAGCTGAGCTAAGAATGCGGGCCTCTTGTCTCCAGCTCGAGAACTAGGATGGTATTTAATAAAGTCAGAGGCATGTGCTACAGAAGCTGTGGTTCTAATTAGGATGGGAAACCTGCATTCAGAGTCATAAATCCTATTTGAGGGACTCTAATCGTCTCAGCCTGTGGCGCTGACCCCACCCTGGTCTTACTTGAAACTGTCCTGGGCTTCTATGCTCCCCATCCTGGTTCTCCTTCTTCCCTTGAGCTCAAAACCAGTCATTTTCCTTCTCTTCCACAGGCCATTAAAAAAAAAATTTTTTTTAAGTTTTATTATTAATTTATTTAGCCACATAAATTTATTTAGCAGCGCAACATGCAGGATCTTTGTTCCTCGACCAGGGGTTGAACCTGTACCCCATGCAGAGGAAGTGCAGAGCCTTACCCCTCGACCGCCAGGCAAGCCCCTATTTTTTCCTCCCTATCCTTTTAGAGATCATGTTCCAAAAGGATCTCTCCTTTCTGAGCTCGCTCTCTACAGGACATCTCATTCATGCCGATGGCATCTAAACACCCAGGTGACACTAAGATCCACAGCTCCAGCCTCGATATTCCCTCGGCTCTCCAGTCCACTTCCCATCATCTAGTGAGCATCTTCACTTCACATCCAAGTGCCAAAGCCCCCTCCTCCTGGTCTCTCTCAGTGAACAGCAGGCACACAGCTGCCCAAGACTGGAGCCTCAGAGGTTTGCTGAGTCACTCCACAACCCGAACCCCAATCAGCTGCGACCTGCTCATCCTCCTCACTGCCGCTCCCCGCTCAGGCCACCAGTGACTTTTTTTTGGTGGGAAGGGAGGAGAGGGCAGGTATGGCAACTTCTTCCCACCTCCAAACTCATCTTCCACATCACCAGAAGAGTTCTCTTCCCAAAGTTGTTTCCCTTTCTAGTTCTTGGGGATAGCATTTCTTGAGATCAAACCAGTCAATCCCAAAGGAAACCAACCATGAATACTTACTGGAAGGACTGGTGCTGAAGCTGAAGCTCCAATACTTTGGGCACCTGATTCAAAGAGCCGAGTCATTGCAAAAGACCCTGATGCTGGGAAAGACTGAAGGCAGGAGGAAAAGGGGACGACAGAGGACGAGATGGTTGGTTGGCATCATCGACTCAATGGGCATGAGCTTGAGCAAACTCCAGGAGATAACGGAGGACAGGGGAGCCTGGCCTGCTGCAGTCCATGGGGTCACAAAGAATCAGACACGACTCAGTGACTGAACAGACTTGTACCATCCCATTCAAGACCAAGAACTCCTTAAGTTCAGGGAGGCTGTTCTTCCTTGGGCATTTTCAGAACCAGTGTCTGAAGCAAAATACACACTCATTGTGTTTGCTAACTTGAAATGGACTCTGATTCTGGTTCTCTACAGAGAGGGTGAAATGGTTTTCTAGAGATGTCTGCAAGGTATGTGGTGGAGATTTTGGACGTGGGGAGATGAACTACCAGGACCAGAAAGATAAACGGTGCATCCAAGTCACTAAGCCTCAGGGCCAGAGAACGTGGGAGGCGGCGGGCAGGAAAGTGCCCGCCCCACCCTCTTAAAACAGGATGGGGCTCCTGAGTCTACTGCAGAAGCTCTGAGCAAACAGGAAGGCCAAGAGGAGCCAGCCGTTCCCATCTGGTTAAATACAGTGGTTTCTGTGAGAGCCTTTCTCTCCCTTCAGCGCAGCAACCAAGGTCTGCCGGTGGGTGACTGAGCACCACTCACGCTTTGCCAGAATACTTGGCTCCTGTGATCCCCGGGTTCCCAGGCTGTACCTGAGGACTGGGAGGAAAATGCCCAGCGTTACAGCAAGTACACAGAGCTCCGGACCACCCTGGGTTTCCAGACCCGCTCTTGCCTGCCCTGCTACCAAAACGTCAATTGCGCATTACTCCCACTGCCAGGGAAATGATCTTCCAAATACGGAGAGGTGTGACTTATAATTTCCATGACCATTTATGCCGTTCTCTGAAGAGAAGTGAGACACAATGACTGGTGTGTCATCCTCCCTTCCCTCCCCCCAACCCCGCCTGGACGGATAGCATCATCAATGGCCCAGCTTCCTCTTATTATTCGGCTTCGTTCTATATTTACCACGCAGGAGCTCCTGCCAAGGCCTCGGGGCCGCCACATTCTCAACAACGTGACTTTCCTGTGCCCAACCCCAGCGCCCCCACCACAAACTTTAGCCCTGGACTCCGGCAGGGACATGCACACAGAGCAAAGGAGGAAACGGTCATGGTCAAGGAAATCGGTCCCCAAGGAAGTAGCTGGGGGATGAGCGTGAGCGAAGTCAGTCTCAGGACACACGGGAGAAGAGCAAGAGGATCTGGTGTCTTTAGTCTGCCGACAAAAATCAGCTTAGGTCTTTTCCATTACAGTTTATTACGAGCTTTAGAATACGATGTCTTGTAATAACCTATAATGGAAAAGAATTTTAAAAAGAATACAGAAACACACACCTATGTGTGTGTGTCCATGGGATTCTCCAGGCAAGAATACTGGAGTGGGTAGCCATTCCCTCCTCCAGGGGATCTTCCTGACCAACCTAAGTCTCCAGCATTGCAGGCAGATTCTTTACCATCTGAGCCACCAGGAAGCCCTGTATGATCCCGTGTACACATATAGCTTCCCGGGTGGTGCTAGTGGTAAAGAACTCGTCTGCCAGCAGGAGACTCGAGATGCCGGTTCGACCCCTGGGTTGGGAAGATCCCCTGGAGGAGGAAATGGCAACCCACTCCAGTATCTGTGCCTGGAGAATTCCATGGACAGAGGAGTCCATAGGGTCGCAAAGAGTCGGACATGACTGAAGCAAGTTAGCATGCACGCAAGCATGTATATATATATATGTATCTCCAAGTCACTTTGCTGTAGAGCTGAAACCGAACACAATGTTGTAAATCAACTCTGCTGCTGCTGCTGCTGCTAAGTTGCTTCAGTCGTGCCCGACTCTGTGCGACCCCAGAGATGGCAGCCCACCAGGCTCCCCCGTCCCTGGGATTCTCCAGAACCCTGGAGTGGGTTGCCATTTCCTTCTCCAATGCATGAAAGTGAAAAGTGAAATCAACTCTACTTCAGCTAAAAAAACAGTCAGCTCCAGTCTGAGAGCCATCAAACCGCTTTGGCCTTCTCCTGCTCCCATGTTTAGGATATAGTGGGATGTGAGATTTCCCCAAAGAAGGACACAGTCACGGTCCAAAACCCTGGATATCTGCAAGTGTCTGGGTTTTGATTCTTGGAATACTTGGTTTAGACCTGGATTCTTTCATCAGATGACATCTGGAATGTGGAATTTTTTAAAGAGCTGAATCCTCTGGAGATTAAGTAGTAGATACAAGGCTTTCAGGTTTAGGAGTGAGAAGATATGATGCAGAGCGCATCTAAGGTTTTTTCCTCAGTAATATTTTTCCATTGCGACCTGACACACTTTTCATTAGGTGCCCTGAACCAGCTGCAGAAGGGCAGTGTGACATCCCGCGAGGTGTCTACGAATACTATAGTCCCTAGTCGTGTTTCCTGACCTCTGGGGAGAGTGTCCACCAAAGGTCCCTCTGCACTGGGACCGAATTTCAGTCAAAGATTTACATATCCTGGAAGGTGCTTCTGAACCCCTATGATGATCACAAAGCTCACACCAGTGTCTTGGACTTTCTCTGAATATTCATGTCATCTACTTGGCTCCAAGTTCTCACATCCTCTAAGATGTTCATTCCTGAATGGAAGGTGCTTTTAAAAAATATGGCCTTGGGCACTTGTCTCCCAAAGGTGCTCTTTGGCCCTGACATGCACGGTGCGGCTGTGCCCCGGGCATGGTGGCCCAGGAGGCGCCCAGGTTTGGTTCCTTCCACGTTGGCCTGCTCCATGTTGGTGAGGGATGGTTCAGAACCCAGCATGACTTTGTGGTTCACAGACCAGAAGGGCATTAGTTCTTGAGAGCCAGTGAGAAGACAGACCTGACGCTCACTGCAAACCTGGATATTTTTAATTAATTAACTTATTAATTTTTGGCTGCCCTGGCTCTTTGTTGCTGCACGTGGGCTTTCTCTAGTTGCAGAGAGTGGGGGCTACTCTTGGTGGCCGTGCTGGGGCTTCTCATTGTGGTGGCTTCTTTAGTTTCGGGGCACAGGTTCTAGGCGCATGGAGTTCAGTAGTTGCGGCATGCAGGCTCAGTAGCTGTAGCTCTCAGGCTTAGCTGTTCCGAGGCCTGTGGAATCGTCCCAGACCAGGGATCGAACCTGTGTTCCCTACATTGATGGGCGGATTCTTATCCAATGTGCCACCAGGGAAATCCCAAGAAATCTGGGTATTTGGATGTCAGAAGAATTTTTCTATGTAACTAGATTTTGTAATACGATATGGAGAGCATAGTTGAGATTAAAGAAGTGGTTCTTCAAGTGCTGGCTTTCTGCCTGCCCTAGAACAAATGCTATATATTTACCCCTGATTTTTGAGGTCGATGCAGGACAGAAATATCCACATGCTGGGACCTGTTTACCAAGAAACCAATGGTGGCTGGGAGCAAACCCTCTGCTTCAAATAAGAAAAATGGCAAACAGGTTGTCAGGTGGTGGGTGTGTGTGTGCAAGCAAGTGTGTGACTTCACAGCCAACTTCTATTACTTCTTGGCTGGCTGTGGAGGATGGATTTGATTGCTGACATTAATTGAGAAAAATAAATCAGCTTTTGCTCACAAGTTTGATGATATACATGTGTCTTTATGAGCTCAATTCTCTGCTCTTTTGTGGTTTGGGGATTTTTTTCGGGGAGCTCCTGAGGGTCTGAAAGAAGGTGAGAGAACACCCAGGTTTCTGTAGGTACTCAGAACCAGCAGTCACGCATGGCTCGACGAGAGCCACCAGGCTAGAATTTTAGACTAAGATGGGATCCCAGAGATCACTGTAGCCCAAGCTTCTTGTTTTACAGCCCAGAGAGTCTCCTATTAGATAAGCAGCAAAGCAGATCTAGCGTCTGGTTCCCCTCTTAATCTCGGATTTTCTTTTCCTGCTGGACTAGGGTGTGCTTCCTGAGAACCTTCTCCATCTTAGAAGTGAGTACCATTGCTATTAAGCCTCAAATGCTGTAAGCATTTGTCCCAGGTTGCCTGGTTTTGATAGATTTAAGCATAGTGTATTGGCAAAGGGTCAAAACCACGGGGCAGGCACAAATGCTTTTCAGGGTCTGTCCCTAGATAAATCTGACAGGCGCCATATAATGATGATGGCCTGACACCCACTCACCCAAAAGACAGGTTTTATTAACAGCAAAACAACCATCTGGATTTCAGCCAACATTACAGTGTTGGCACCGAATGACTTCTATTTGCCTGTCTAGACAAATCCCTCTAACATTCAGGTACTTGGGGAAGTGAACTGAGAATTAAGTCATAAATGAGTAGGGGACTCTAGTCCACAAATATTATAATGTAATTCCCCCCAACTGTATTATTTCCCAATAGTCAAAACACCCAAGTTGTAACATCTAATAAAGCATATTTCAAAGAAGGGAAAGATCTTCCTATTTCCACATGCCCATCTATTTTATCTTCCTGCATCAAGGTATGCAATCCCCAAGGTATGAAGTTATATCTAAATCCATGAATTCATATATGTACATATGCTATCAATCTTTGCCTCCCAGCCAGAACACAGCTGATGCAACTTGGGTGGCACCCCTCACTGGAACTCTTAGATGACTCCTGACCTAGGTTTGATGCCTGATTGTTATTCTCCTACTTAATTTCTGAAGTCCTCAAAGAGTTTTTAAAAAATGGATTTGTACACTTGGCTGAGCGGGTATATACAATCAGAGACTGTCAGCACTGCATTTGCAGACTTGCCTCAAGAAAGAATCTTTAGATGCTGAGAAGCTAATCTTAGCTTCTCAGTCAGAAGAGAAAGGAAAGATGGCAGGAGCAAATGGAGGCAAAGAAGACCTCCAAACGAAACTGATGAAGCTGTTCGGTGGCTGGGGACACAGACAAGCTCCTAGGTGTATAAAGGATGCGCTGGTTTATGAGCATAAAATAGTTTTCTTCAAGGTCCATTATTCATGAAGCATGCATTTAGAACTGGGCCTGGAAGAAAACTATAGCACACATTTTTATGTTATATATAAACAACATAATCTTCTACAATAGGACGATTATTAGGAAAATGAAGCCAACAGAAGACTTCAGAGAGCTCGGCTGGCCTTAGAGATGGTCTGATGATTCTACGCATGACCTTATGAGGCCCCACGCTTCTTAGTACCTTGTGGTATTCGCTTGAACAAACTGGGGCTAAGTACGTAACAGGAAGCTTCCTTTTGGTTACAAACTGTTACATGAAACTCAACTTCAGTCATGTTAAAATGATGGCAAACTGTTTTATGGTTGTATTTTGGTGCTTCTATCACATAAAACCATTGAGGCAATTATTGTTAAGCAGAAGGAAGTAGGGGAGATTATAGCAGTGATTTTTCACTAGCGGGGATTTTGTTCCCCAGGTGATATGTGGCCATGTTCAGAGGCATTTTTGGTCGTCACATTGTGTGTGCGCATGTGCGGATGTTACTGGTAGCTAGTGGTCAGAGGCCAAGGATGCCGCAATGCACAGAACAGTCCCCACAAGAAGGAATTATCCACCCTCAACGTCAGTAGGGCTGCAGGGGGGAAACCCGGACAGAAGGATGCACGCAACATTACTAAATCGATAGAGTCTAATCTCGGTCCTCATCTTGTCAGACTAATGACAACGAGTCACTTGCCTTTTCTGCCTCTGTTTCCCCATTTGCAAAATGGGGATAATGAACACGTTCTTTATAATAACATCAAGAGGAGTCATGGAATTATATATGCAAAACACTCTGACTTCTTCAGAAGAAAGGGTCTCTGTAAAATCAAAGCACAGTTATGATTACTGCACTATTATGAGCTCATGAAATTGCATCTTAAGAACTGCACTCCTCCCCCTCAAAAAAAAGAAAAAATATTCCTCCGGGGAAAGAAAACAAACCAGAATGATCTCATCGTGATTACACCTGCCACACCAAAAAAACAGACACAGTTCAGAGAAGCTAAATTCTTTCCCTCCAGCAACGAAGTAAGCTGCGTCTGTAATTAAGATCTTAATAAGGGAGGGCGGGAGGCTGGATGCAGATGCCGCAGGCTCTGAAGCGCAGAGCCATCCCACCAGGTTTCAACAAGAACAATGGAAACACAGCCTGCTCACTGCTTCGTGCTCTCTCAGGTGTTCTCTGCATGGTCCGTATTTCAAAGCGGTCTTGCCTTCATTTCTTCACTTCCACAAGGAGAAAGAAAAGGACCATCTTATTATTTACAAGTAAATGTGTGTGTGCTCAGTTGCCAAGTCATGTTGACTCTTCGCGACCCCAAGGACTGCAGCACTCCAGGCTTCCCTGTCCCTCACCATCTCCTGGAGTAAAATGTGATGTTGTAGATATTATTTAGAAGTAAATTATGAAAGGTGTGCCAGAATCTACTTTAGAAAAAAGCCCCTAGGCAATTTTCTGATACAAAGCTGGAAAAAGTCAGATAGAAAGCTGACCTAAGGCAAAGGGGATAGCCGATTGATCTTGGGAGCAGCTTGTGTTTCGTGTCCAGAACGGCCACGTGTAAACTTCCCAAGATGGTCCCCGTTTCAAATCTCCTTCCTGGGGTTAGACCATCTGTCCCATGTTGGGGTCTGTGAAACAGGGATACGTACCCACAGAAGGGAAATATATTTTAAACTAAAAGTAAAAGATAGACATTTAAGTATGTATCTTGTTAATGGATCTGCCTTGGTTGAATTTAGGATATAGGAGAAAAAAAGACAGGTACTGATAAGAGTCTTGGATTTAGTCAACAGACGTGTTCTCTCATTGGCAAGGAATTGAGATCTGTTCCAAGGGCATCCGGGCCTCTGTAGGACTGTCGAGCCGTCCAACTTCACCGTGGACGCCCCTGGGCCGTGTTCCTATCATCCCTTTCCCGGTGCTCACTGCGCTTAGCAGCTCTGAGTGGGGAAGGATGGAGAATCAGAGAAGAACACAGAAGTTCTATCCCAGAGGAGCACTCAAGGGAAAAGGGACTGGTTTTCTGCCAGGGTTGTTTGGATGGTCCTGAAGCAGTGCTGGTCCTCTCAGCCACATTTCCTGCTGCCTCTAAGTCATGCCATCAATGATGAGCAACAACAAGCAAGCAAACAAAAAAAAAAAACCAGTGACAACAAGAGGCTCGTCGACAGATCACTAGCGCGTCCTGTGAGGAGGCTGCAGAGCCTAGAAGCCGGCTTTCCCGCCTCCGCGGTGTGCTGGCTTGGCTGGTTACGGCTATTCGGGGGCTGAGAGAGGGAAGTCCAGCTCATTCCTTCAGCAGAGTGCAGAGCCTGGGAACAGAGAAGCCTGAGGCCTGAGTCAGCCCCATCTTCTGTGGGAGTGAGGTGCTGAGTTCCGGGTAACACGCCGACTACCACAAGTCAGTGAGACTACGGCTAATTCATACAAGAGACAGCACTGGGTTTCCACATAACTAGAAGAAGAAGAAGTTAGGAAAAATGCTGTCTAAATACACATTGCTTTACTTCAATAGAAAGATCTGGTTCAAATTTTAGCTGTATGTGCCATTTGGTGATCACAACTTAGAGTTTCACAAATAATCCCCCCTCCCCAACACACACAACTAAGGGTAAAGAAAGGAATGAAACTTAAATTTAAAAGATGCTATTAAGCATTTTTTTGCCATGCTTGCTGGGATACCAGGGGCTGGGATTTCACGTATTCAGGGTTGCTCAATCTTTACTTCTGGTAAGTATAAACATCAACATTCCACATAAGGAACAACTTTGGTAACATCTTATAACTATTACCTTGACATATTAGAAATATCAGGAGGAATTCTCATCTGCAATGTACATACCAAGATCTACAAAGAAATAAGATGTCTTCAAATCAGTAAACCCAGCCTTTGAGTAAGGATCATGAACCACCTACCTAAAATACCATTTAGCACAACTCATGTACTAAATTAATTGGGGAAGAGGCTGAGAGAAAGGACTAGTCTTTTTTTGTCTCTTTCAAAAAGGAATAAACTGGCATTTAGTGGTCCATGATGTCTGTGTGTTCTCAGCTGCTCAGTCGTGTCTGATTCTTTGTGGCCCCATGGACTGTAGTCCACCAGGCTCCTCTGTACATGGGATTTCCCAGGCAAGAATAATGGAGTGGGTTGCCATTTCCTACCCCATCTTCCTGACCCAGGGATCAAACCCTGGTCCCTTGTGTCTCCTGCATTGGCAGGCAAATTCTTTACCACTGAGCTACCTGGGAATCCCAGTCCATGATGAGACCTAAGCATATGTATTTAAAAACACTCCACTGGCAGCTTTATTGGGTTGGCCCAAAAGTTCATTATATATGGAAGATATGTGAAAAAACCCAAATGAACTTTTGGCCAACCCAGTATTATCTCTATGATTAGCTGCCCCTCCCCACACCCCACCTCAACGATGAAAAATCACAGTCACATGCCATCACTGCTTATATTTTCTGGGCAGTCTGTTCCACCTTCCTCAAAGTGCATGCCTGAATTCACCTAGATCACACTGTCTGCCTTTTGAAAGAAGGCACTGCTCTTTCCAGTGCAGAGTGGAAAAGGTTACCAATGAAGCATTTATATTAAAACGAAAATTCCTCAGGAAGACAGTAATGAGTGAGAGTGAAAAGCTGGCTTAAAACTCAACATTCAGAAACCTAAGATCATGGCATCCGGTACCATCACTTCATGGCAAATTGAAGGGGAAACAATGGAAACAGTGACAGACTTTATTGTAGGGGGCTCCAAAATCACTGCAGATGGTGACTGCAGCCATGAAATTAAAAGACGCTTGCTCCTTGGAAGAAAAGCTAGGACCAACCTAGGCAGCATATTAAAAAGCAGAGACACTACTTCGCTGACAAAGGTGTAGTCAAAGCTATGATTCTTCCAGTAGTCATATATGGATGTGAGAGTTGGACTACAAAGAAAGCTGAATGCCAAAGAATTGATGCTTTTGAACTGTGGTGTTGGAGAAGACTCTTGAGAGTCCCTTGGACTGCAAGGAGATCCAACCAGCCCATCCTAGAGGAAATCTATCAGTCCTGAATATTCATTGGAAGGACTGATGCTGAAGCTGAAACTCCAATACTCTGGCCATCTGACTCGAAGAACCGATTCATTGAAAAAGACCCTGATGCTGGGAAAGATTGAAGGCAGGAGGAGAAGGGGGCGACAGAGGATGAGGTGGTTGAATGGCATCACTGACTCGATGGACATGAGTTTGAGCAAGCTCTGGGAGTTGGTGATGGACAGGGAAGCCTGGCATGCTGCAGTCCATAGGGTGGTAAAGAGTTGGACATGACTGAGCGACTGAACTGAACTGTAATGTTCCCCCAGGCGTGTGGAGTCCTCCTTTACTAGTAAGAAATCCCGCAGGGAGATAACTGGAATGTTCAAAGTAAATAAGAGGGAGGCGGGGTTGTTGACGAAGTATAAACGGGGTTTTTTTTTAGGGGGACCCCTTTTCCATGCCCATGTTCTTTGCAATCATCCATTGCCTAGGTAACTGGTAGCTATTTTCTGCATTTTAAATTGAAAAGAGAGTATTTCTTCCCAGTGGCCCCATTTTGTTTATCTTGGCAAGGAGGCTTGGTAATTAAGTCTATAGTTACTGGAGGGCTGGGATACCAGGGGCTGGGATTTCAAACCAACTTGTTTAGGTTCCTTTCTAGCCCTAAAGTGATCTAAAAGCAGATCATCAGCACCTCTAACTTTATACCTCTGTCCCTCTGACTCCAGTAGGATAAGGGACGTGGTTTACCTTGAGCCTTGCTCACCTCCTGTATCAAATCCACCTTTGATTCTTTAGTCATGACTTTTCTCTTTTTTTCAGTAATCTTTTTGTTATGGAAAAACAATTCTAGTGAAGATTTTCTTGTACATTTTAACCTATATAGTGCATCTATCAATATACCTATATATGAGTATATTCTGAATATTTTATATATCTTATAAATGCATCGTACCATAGCTGCCATTTTTAAATGCCTACTATGTGCTAGAAACGGATGATTTTCAAATATTATATCCTTACAACTATCTAATGAGACAGGTATTATTACTCCCATTTTATAAATGAGGAAATGGAGGCTTGCCTAAAATTCTACTGTTAAAAAGCAACAAAAGTGAGATTTAAAACAAAATCTATGTTCTTTCCAATAGGCCATATGGGGAAAACTCTTTTAATAGCTATTTGTGTATTTCATGTAATCCAACATTCAGTTCAATGTTTGTTGAGTACCTACTATGAGCAAGGGCCTATAACCTCAGGAATATCAATCTTATTAATAACAATGAAGATACCAAAGCACTAATATATTAGCAAGTGGGGACACAGGTGTGTTGGTATACCCCTATGTCTGGCGACCGCATTTCTACAAGACACAGCCAGGCCCATGGAATATTTAATAGTACTCAATTATCTTAACATAGTAAATAGAGTTTTGACATAATCCAAGTTTTGAGTCCACGCTATCCTTTCAACGTCTGTTGGGCATATACTTATATAAAGAGAGCTGGGGCCTGCTAGAATTGTCTGTTTCCAGTGCAGCCATGGTAAACATCTCTCCATGGAAAACATCTCACTTCGGCTTTAGAACAATCCATGAGGCCGGATTAACCCTAGTTTGGTGGTGGTGTTCACTCCCTCAGTCGTGTCCGACTCTTTGCGACTCTAAGGACTGTAGCCTGCCAGGCTCCTCTGTTCATGGGATTTCCCAGGCAAGAATACTGGAGTGGGTTGCCATTTCCTCCTCTAGAGATCTTCCCGACCCAGGGATTGAATCTGTGTCTCCTGCATTTCAGGCAGATGCTTTACCACTGAGCCACCCTACAGATAAGAAAGCTGAGGCTCACAGAGCTTAACTTGCCCAAGGTTACAGAGCATCGAGTCACAGGAAACAGAAATGCCTTTCCCCAAACCCCACGCTCTACCTTGCCTCTACTGCAAGAACACCTAAGACCAAGTCCCCCGTCCAGGCCCCAACACAACAGATCCTGGATCATACTTTTTATTCAAGGGCTTGCCTGTCAATCTGCCTCTACATACAGATAAAGGGTGAGTCTCTCATATTGAGTGGGGCTTACCTAAAGCTGGACAGCCCCAGTGGGCAACCTTGGTGAGTTCCAGGTATCATTTAGACAGTGATTTGATTGAAAGGGGTTAATGAGTAAGGCAGTGCTAACAGAGTAGGGCAGAGGTGAAAAACAGAAAGCCTATTGTAGAGATGATAAGAGACAAAGGTTTAGGCTTCTGATTGTTGCATAGCGTGGATGGATGAGGAGACTTGACTTCTAGCAAGTACAGATGAACCAAGTCATGCAGGCACAAAGAGACAGGGGCCAATGAATGGGAGCAGCAAGGGACCATGATTTTCCATAGCAGACTCAGAGAAGAGGAGGAAGATAGGGGTACAGAGAGTGCTTTGAGTGTGTCACGCCTGTGTGGGTGGGGGGAGGCTGGTACTGGAGAAGTATAATGGATGCTTGAATGAAAAAAATGAGAGACGATGAGGTCATAAGGGCACAAAAGGGGAGTGAATTGGCAAAGAGGCTTGAAAAGTAGAGAGGAAGTTTCTTTAGAAGTGGGGGGCGGGGGTGCAGACAGGAAGCCGCCGCTGATGAGTTCTTAGAAGAGGACTGATGTACCTCCCAGCAAGGAAGGGGTGCTTACGGGATCTTTGTTACGTGCATCTTGCACACTTGGTGCTCTCAGAACACCTTCAGTCCTGTAAAGACTTTGATCTCCAAGCAGGTAAGTCATTTAGCTACGAAAATGGGCTTGCTCAATCAGTGAAACAATACGTAAGAAAACTTATTTTTTTCAAAGCATCTTTTGTTGCTTTGAAATCTCAGATGGGATTTAAAAAAGAGGCAGGGGGCAGAGTGTGCAACACACCGTTCAGAAGCATATAAAACATTTTAAACCAAAATGGCAAAGCCAGGAAAGAATCAGGAATTACATATAGACTGTAAGTAAACAGGCTGACTAAATGGAAGACACTCGGATCACATCTTCTCCAGTCACTCTGAGAAAATAAAAACATTTCCAAAGTCCCCTTGAAAGCTTTTCTTTAGTACACACTTTCTGCTTTCCCTAACCTACCTTACCCATATTCAGTCAGAACCCAAGAATCTGGACTTCAGAATGTAGTTTTCTTATTTGTGGTCTAAGTTTCATCTGTAATTTTCTTCAATCAAAACATTCAAGAATGAATTTGTTGAATGGCAGACTAGATAAATAATTTAGAGTTTCAATGTACACACACAGGATACAGAAATTTGGCCAAGCCACAAAAGCTGCTCAGTTATTAGAGATCAAACAGGCCAGGCCTGTGGGGCACTTACCAGGCCTGGGCCTGCACAAAGTGGGCGGGGCCTCTGCTCAAACACAGCTGTGCATCCACCTCTCAATTACCCTCCTGGCAGAAAGTAGCAACAACCCACCCCCAGACCCTCAGGAGGGAGGCCTTCACTGAGCAAGCCATGGCCACTGAGGCATAGCCCCCTCACCCACCTCCAGTATTGCGGAACATGCTGTGTATATTCAAAGGAGCTTGGGGAAAATTCTTAATAAATGAAGCCCCCCATAATTTACTGATTAGAGAACTCCAGAAGGCATCCTTTAAAGAGCAATGAAAGGGTAAGTGCATGTGAGAGCAACTGCTCCCTTCTCATGAACAAATAAAAACACATACAATGTAACCAAAATAGACCCCATATAGGCTAACCACCCCCAAAATTCACCAAAGTGATAGCTTGTAATAGCTTGCATTCCACCGTGCTCAAGATGACTATAAATGCGTAGCTGGCTGACCTGGAACTATGTGTAAGTTCAAAATGAGTGGAGGCTTGCTGTTCTCTAGTTATGATCCCTGAAGTAGCCAAACCAGATAATCTGGTTTAAAAAAAAAAAATCTTATAGTGACAGGATTATAAATCTCTCAGTGAGCATTTTTAAGTCTTAACTGAGCTAAATTTATATTGTTTAGAGCAACAGATTGTCTAAAAGGTAATTCCCAACTCCAGGGTTTTACAATCTAATAATTATCTGGCTTTACTACCTAAGTGGCTTCAATGAAATAACTGTCAGACATTCATTCCACTTTGCTTTGTAGAGGCACTGTTTAAAAAAAAAAAAAAAAAGAACCTATTCTGCAGGGATACTTTGAATGACATAGAGTCTTGAGCTACATGGGAGAAGAAAAAGCAGTCACACAGGACATTTTAGGAGGTCACAGATAGTTCTTTCTTTAACAGTTGTTTAAAGTTGCAAGTTCTAGAGCCAGATCACCTTGGTTCAAATTCCAGCTCTGCTACTTTCCAGCTGTGTGGTTTGGGATAAATTACCTAGCCTCTCTGAGCCACAATTTCCACATCTGAAAATGAATATCAAGTAGTAACACTACCTTATGGAGTTAATTGGGAAAGCTAAATATGACAACCCTGTATTGTCATGGTGAGTCTTAAAAACTGTTATTTATCATTCCTCTACCTTTGTGTCATCTCCTCTACTTAAAATAACAAAATCTCCTCCTGAAATAGTCCATTATTAAAAGAGAGAAAATAGATTTTGTAAGAAAGGGAAAGTAGATTGCTTCAGCTATTGGTTCCGTTTATAGTCACCACAAGGTGTCAATCTGTCATTTGGTTAGTTGGGGAAGTCAGAAGTTTTGCTGGTGAAGATGCCCACAAGCTAATAAAAATCATATCTTTATAGCATTTGGCAGCGTGTTTGACGCTGGGAAGACCCAGCAGAGAGGCAGGGTTTCCCCATGAATGCCAACCACAGTTTACATCATCAGCTGCCATGATGTTTTCTTTCCACAAAATAAAACTAAACATGATGAGGTCACTGAATAAAAGTGACTTTAGACTTCTTGTCACTTTCCAGATTGCAGTACTCTATGTTAAAAACAGCCATTTATACTTTCCAACAATAAATGCAGGAACACATTTTCTCTCCCACCCCACCCCCAACCTCCCCCAAGGTTTTTATGAATCTAAAGGCATTTACAGTAGGAAGAGGAGGGCAAAGATTCACTGAAGGCTAAATAATATGTGGGGACTTAACATTAGTGATATCCTATCACTGTTCTAAATAAAGGAACTGCGTAAATACCAGTGAACCATTTCAAGAATGAGAGCTTTCCTGCCAGGTAGAAGGATCTGCCTCTGGTTGTATCCTAATGTCAAAAATACTAAGAATCTTCAGGATTATCCATTTCTCTGATCTTTCCTATTGAGGCAGAAAATGGAAAGCTGATAGTTGTGATAACTGATACTCCTGCCTTCAGAGGGTTCTAACCTTTTCAAGGAGAACTATAACTCATGCATCACAATAGATACTTTCAACAGTTAGATTTAGAGCTATTGAGCATGATTTATAGCTTTTGAATAAAAGGTTTATCACAGAGGTTAGCCAGTGGCTATCAGCCAGGACTGAGGATTTACAACCTCACATTTAAAAAAGGATGAGCCAGAAGCTAGATGATTCAGAAAAAAAGCAAAGTAGCTCTCAGCTGGTACAATCCTGCAGGTCAGACAGGTAATTCAAATTGCCAATCCCTGAGCATAAATACCTTGCCAAAACACATTTCAATAGCAGCATGTTTGTTTAAACGTGCTAACGTAACAATAATGCACAGTATCATTTTCAGTCCTGTGGGACTCTTTGCGACCCTTTGGACGTAGCCCTCCAGGCTCCTCTGTCCACGGGATCTTCCCAACCCAGGGATCGACCCTGTGTCTCTAGGACTGTGTCTATTCCAGAACAGAAGTGTTCATCCTCCAAGGAAAATTCACCTTCGATTCCATGCAGTCGGCTTGAATAGGGGTCTCTGGAAGCTGCTAGCCTGGTTAGATGGAGGCAACTTAGACAAAATATTATATTCTAAATAAGTTATAATCCTTTTTCCAGGAATAAACACACAAATGCACGGGAAAACAGGCTGCTGAGCGTCCTGACACTCTTTTGAGTTTCGGAGACAATAAACTGGTTGGAGCCTTCAGACCCTCCGTCCATTCAAACGCCATGAAAGTATTTCCAAGAAATAGCATATATTCAGTTGGTTCTGAATCCAACATCCTTTATGGATATCAAAATCCTCCACTATCAGCTGTATAACAGTACCTGGAGACTTTAAGTTCTCCCACTAAAATTATATATGGCAAACTGCTTCCCAAAGCGAACGCTTTAATGCAAAGGATGAAAACTGCTTGAAAATAGCCAGCCTGAGAGACTTAGCACTTTTGATTCTTCTCTTACTACGGCTCCGGGGGTAGTGAAGGCTAGGCCCCGGGAGCCGGGAGTCCTGAGCCCAGGAGTGCTCCCCTTGGAGTCAGACGCCCTCCGATCTGCAGTGACTACCATACCCCGGCGCCAAGACCAAGACCGACGCCGGGGAACTTGCAGCGGGGGTGGATTGGGCGCGCTGCGAGCTCCCGGCGTAGGTCTCAGAGGCTGGATCTCTGCCTGCCTGCTTGTCTGGCAACCCGGTGACCCATCTCAGAACCCCTCTGGGGGCACAGCAGAGGAGTTGTCACAGTGGTGGACACACACATACACAGAGAAACCTTCTGCATAAGTCACTCTCTTACCTTATACTTCATCTCGGCAGCGGTGAAGTGAGCCGTTTTCCTGCACTAGTGAGACTGCATTAAGCACCGGCGAGCCCGCCCCTCCATCGAGCGCTGGGCTTAAATGCAAGCGAGGACCGCCGAGCTTCGGGCTGCTTCTCCGCGCAGCGCCGACCTCCGGCGCCGCTCAGCCCGCCCAACCTCTGAGCTCACTGTTTTCGTCCGGGCCGGCAGAGCACGGAGCTCTTTTGCATACAGCCTCGCCATTGGCTCGCGGGCCAAGGTAACGCGGACGCCCCGCCCACCCCGAACTCCTGGAAACTGACAAAGAACTTGTAATGCGATCATTTATTTTTACATTGTCGGAGAGGGTGGAAAAGAAACCCGGGAACCTTTCCGGAATCCTACCAAACCTTATACTTCATCTACCCCGAACCTCTACCAAAACCCTGGAAAGAGGAGGTGAACACTTAAAAAAATTTTTTTTTAATTTTAAAGATTAATCCGAATTTTATAGAAATGGAATTCACAAAGCAGTCTGACAGCCGTGCGTCCCGTGACCTAGCAACTCCTTCATAAATCCATTTCATTCCAAAGCCATTCACTTCACAAGCTCTACATGAAACGAACTCAGGGAACAAAAGGTTTTCTGTCTCCGGGGGCCCCTTTTTACTAACTACCCCTGCTGATATCTCTCTCTCTCCCTTTCTCTCCTCCCTCCCCTCCCTTTTCTTGTGGCTGTTTGCTTTTTGTGTGTGTGTTCTTTTCAGTGTTCAAAGTACTTGCAGTGTCAGTCTGCAAGGCGACAGAATACAATTCTCCCTCAGTGAAAGGGAACTCTGGAGCTGGGCACCAGGGATTCCCTGGTTGGCTTCTCACCGGGGCCTCGGGGAGCTGAGGGGTCAGCCGCATTCAGAGACCTCCTCTGCCTTTGCAGAGGATAAAGCTTAGCTGTGACCTCTCTGATGGGGCTGGCCAGTGTGCCCGCCCCATACATCATCACTGTTCACCGAGTACTGCGTTCTTTGATGGCTGGCATTTCTAGCTCCAGCTTTGAACACTGCAGTTTTTCCTTCTGACCTCTCTCCTGAAGATGACCCATTAACCCACCAACACTTATTATCTGGGGAACAACGACAAAAAAAAAAAAATGCCTGCTGTTTGAGAAAGTTGGTTAAAAAGACCAGTCTTCTCTCAGTAATGCATGGAACATTGGTTCAGCTTCATGCTTTCTATAGAGAGAAAGATCACCCAGGAGAGGACAGAAATGGCCACCTTCAGCAACTCCTCTGAGGCGTGGCGCGGTGAGGGGAAAATTCTGTTTCATGGGACCTCAGGATTGAGACTTGGTGAATACAGACAATGGCTGTCCCTCAAAGGGATGGACTCCAACCAGACTACATGACTCTGATGGAAAAACTCAGCCCTTGGTGTTTTTTTTTTTCTTCCTGACCAGGTTGGATGAGAATCAGTTTGATTTTTTTCCTTCCCAATTCCCAGTGGATTAAAATTCTACTTTTATGAGCTAAGCAAAAAAGTACAGGAGAGCAGCTGTCCTACAAAAGGGGTTTCCGGACACAGGGCTCACAGTTCAGACCACAGTTTAAATAAGAGGACCTCCCGCCCTGGACAGGACCCCCAGAGCGCCACACCCCACCCCGGCCCAGGTGCTCATGGCAAGGTTGACTCACCGTTTTGGACCTCCACTAGGCCTCTTTCCCTCATTTAGCTTTAGAGGGAAAATGAGCCTGAGTGATTTTGCAAGGTCCTTCTGAACACACTAAGCATGTGACATATGACGCTGCCATGGACAGAGGAGCCTGGTGGGCTCTGCAGTCCATGAGGTCATAAAGAGTCGGACACGACTGAGAGACCAGGCAGCATAATCAACACACTGCAGGGACCTTCCTAACAGTCCTACAGACTCATGGGACAGTCGCTAGCTTGCGGGAAAGTTTTCTTTTGGTGTCTGCCTGGATATGTCACAGGCCTTCTCATCTGTAAGAAGATAAGTCTTTGGCCTCCAGATCTAGATAACATTCCTTTGGCTTCCTCAGCAGTAAAGCTGAATCACCTTCTGTTTTGTTTGATGAGCATCATTGAATAGTGAACACGATCTCACCTCATTTTAATGCTTTCAAACAGTTTCCCAAAGCATAGCTAGGACTTTTTCATTCTCTAGGTAAAAAGCTTAACTCACCCCAAGTGGCTCTCCTGCTTTCCTGCTTCTGTTCTATACAGAATATACCTGAAAACCTACCTGAAGTTCATTTCAAGGTGGTCTGGGTCGCTGCCTTGTCAGTTACATATATATAAAAAAGCACAAAGGTGTTACAGTCAGGTAAACATGTGTTAGAATCTCAACAAATTTCTAACTTGCTAATTTTGGTGTTCTGAAATGTAAAATAGAGAATAATACCAACCTGCTAGGGCTATAATGAGGATTAAATGATATCATGTGGATAAAAGTGAATAGTCTTTGGCACATAGTAAAACATTAGTTTTACTCTGAAATTAAAAGATGCTTGCTCCTTGGAAGAAAAACTATCACAAACCTAGAGAGCGTATTAAAAAACAGACATTACTTTGCCTACCAAGTTCTGTCTAGTCAAAGCTATGGTTTTTCCAGTAGTCATGTATGGATGTGAGAGTTGGACCATAAAGAAGGCTGAGTGCTGAAGAACTGATACTTTCAAACTGTGGTGTTGGAGAAGACTCTTGAGAGTGCCTTGGACTGCAAGGAGATCCAACCAGTCAATCCTAATAGAAATCAGTCCTGAATATTCATTGGAGGGACTGATGCTAAAGCTGACACTCCAATACTTTGGCCACCTGATGTGAAGAACTGACTCATTGGAAAAGACCCTGATGTTGGGAAAGATTGAAGGCATGAGGAAAAGGGGACGACAGAGGATGAGATGGTTGGATGGCATCACTGACTCAGTGGCATGAATTTGAGCAAACTCCAGGAGACAGTGAAAGAGAGGAAAGCCTGGCATGCTGCAGTCCACAGGGTTGCAAAGAGTCAGACATGACTTAGTGACTGAACAATAACAACAAAACCTTAGGAAATGGTTGCTTATTAGTATTATTTCCATTATTATTCTTTAATATTAAATTTATTTTGTATTATTTTATGACTATATAACATTGTAACATCATATATCATTATAATAGCAGTATTCATGTTATATGATATGATGATTAATTATAACTATTATCACTATTAGACTATTATCAATATTGTTAAGTGTGGTGGGCACTCAGAAGAAGCTGGAGGAATGTCCCCATCTCTGTGGCACCCCATCCCTGGGCAGCTTTCTAATTTAACAAACATCAGTTCAGCACCTACCACATGCCAGGGGCTGTTCTGGGAAAGGAGGATACAGCAGCCCAGATAAAGATCTTACTCTCACAGAACTCACAGTCTGGTGGGAGTTGGAGGACAACAGTTTAAAGAGTATATTATACAATTTTGAAGTGGTGGATGCCATGAAGAAAAATATTGAGCAGGGGAAAACCATTAGAAGGTGTGTTCTCACAGGTTCCACCCTCATAGACCAGGGTGGGTGAGGGGTGTTTCATGTTAGAGATAATGGTCATGCAAGCCCCTCTAAGGAGTTGATATGGAAGCAGGAACCTGAATATTATGTGGGATCCACTCTGAGATCTGGGGAAGGAACCTTCTGGACAGAGACAGTGACCCACAGAAAGGGCCTGAGATACCAGGGAGCTCAGTGCGTTCAAGAGCAAGCAGGTTAGTATGCTCAGAGGGGAGGACCCACAGGAGGGATGGAGAGAGGGTGGTGGCAGGGTTTGGATTTTCTCCTGAGTGTGACAGGAAGTCACTGGAGTGTCCTGAGGAGGGAAGCAAAGGATCTAGTCCTCTCTATTTTTACCCTTGGTTTGAGTAAGTACTCATGCACAGCAGACTACTGACATATTGAGCCTTTTCTTCATGCAACTTACAAAGTGCTGAAACTGCTACTTTGTTACTGTCATCTGCTATGTTCCCTTCAAAACGCTTTGGAGAAACACAGATTCTCTCAATGAAAGCAGAAACAGTCCCCTCCCCATCTACTAAGTGAGCTTTTGGATGCAGAAATAACTGTTTAAACTGTGTTGTATAAACACTGGCCATTGGTTTTGCAGCCACCCTCATGCTCTCTTGGATGGCTTCCCAAAGTGGTCCAGGCCCCCGGGCCTTGGACACTAACCTGTCTCTTAGCCTGTTGGTCTTGCCACCTGCCTGCCACCTCTGCCAAGGGCTCTGCCCCCCCCCCCCCCCCCAACCCCCCACCCACCAGAAGCTCGTGCAGGCCGGAACGAGGGAAATGACACAGAGGCTCTCCAAACCATTTTCCAGCTGCCACTGGGCATTGGTGTGGATGCAACCAAAAGTCAGAGAGGGTGCTGACGGGAAGAGGTTCTTCTGTCCACACTTGGGAGGAACTCACGTGGCTTCTCTCTAAGAGTGAAGGGCAAAGTCAGAGCCTGTGAGGGCAGGGGGCAACCTAGTGAGTCACCCCGTCTAGCCTGGGGAAAGGAAGACGAAGCTGCCGCTCTGGGGGCGCCCTGCTCGAGGGGGATCCTAACCACAGTCAGCGCTTTAGGTCAGTCTGCTGTATCTCCTGTCTGATTTAGTCCAGCCACAACTTTCAGTTTCCCTGCCTGAAGTCTCTCCCCGCTCTGGTCTATATTCCACATCGCCACTAGCTTAATTTCTGGAATACAGAGTCGATCACGTTACTACTATATTTAAAAGCCTTTAAAAATACTCCAGTGCCTTAAAAATAGAATCCACATGCATCGGCATGGACTATGATCCGAGCCCAGCCTCCCTTTCTGGCCTCATTTCCCATCGACATCCTCCACACGTTGGGGCAGAGTCGGGGAGGGGGCAGATTCACTGAATCTGAGCCGCTTGTACTGTCCTGACTTTACACGGACAGGTCCCTCGGCCCAGAATGTCCTCCCTTGCCTCTTCTGCTCTCCAACCCAGTCCTAACACTAACTCTTTTGTCCTGCATTGTCTCCACCCCCCACCCCCCGGCCCACCTCGCCTTTTCAGAACGAATTCCTCCCTCCTTTCACTATGCCCCTATTGTGCTTGGACCGTGGCCCTAGCAGAAGGCCTGGCGACTGGGTGATATCTCGGTCCCCCGCTCCCAGGTGACCTGAGTTCCCTGCAGGCTCATACCTTACAGGATCTGAAATGCCTTCTGAATGAATAAGAGGACCAAGGCTTCACAGAAGAATGTTGTTGACTTGAGGTTCTGCCTGTTGTTTAGGAGGAGAGGGAGGGAAACTTGTTTGAAGGTGGGACTGCTCTTTCCATTTATTACATGGGTAGCTTCAGACCAGCTCAAGGCCTACTGCCTGTCCTGGCTCTTGGACACAGGGCAGTTGGATAACTACAGCTTTTTCTATGACCTATGAGCTAAGAATAGATTATATACTTTTAAATGATTAGAATAAAATCTAAATAAGGATGATATTTCATAAGACAAGAAACAATTACATGAAATTCAAATTGCAGTGTCTATAAATAAAGTTTTATTGGAACAGACACATCTGTTTGTTTACACGTTGACTTTCAGCTGCAATAGAAGACTTGAGCAAGTGTGAGCAGAGGTGGTGAAAAGGGCAAAGCTTGAAAAATGTATTATCTGGCCCTCCAGAGAAAAAGTTTGATGACATTTGCTCTAGAGCAATGCAAGATACACGCATCGCAGAGTTCTTCCACATCTCCTGAGACACAATCTAGAAATACTCACTCTAGAGCCATGTTTTACCATTTCTAGTTTGATACCAGTTTTGTTTTTTGAGAGTCTACATTATGCCAGAGTTATTTCAAAAAAATAATTGGCGGCAGCAACTTTTCAATTCCATAAGTCTCCAGAAACTTCTCCAAACAAAGATGGGTCATTGGGAATTTTCTGCTACAGCCCACTGACCCCGGCTCATTCAGGGGTCTATATCTGGAAACTATCCCAGGTTCTAGGCCCTGTCCTGGGCAAGTCACAAACATTCTTTCACTTAATATTCACCCAATGAGCCCTAATGAGGTGGGTTATAATATTCTAGGTTTACATGTAACAAAACGGAGACTTGGAGAGCTTGTTCAACTTACACAAAGGTTCAGGCAGGTAGGGGCAGGTCTGGCATGTGAGCCCAGGCTTTTTGGCTCCTGGGTTTGTGTGCTACATGCTACCAGGAGTCATCTGTGCGCTTAGGTTATTTGAGTCCCATTTGTGAGATCAATAAATTAGCATCTCCATCCTAGTGGGACTAAGCCTAACTGAGGAACAAGTACATTCTCCAGTTGTGAATAAGGCTACTAGTGTGCACAAAAACACACACATATCTTACTAACTCGTACTTTCAAGTCTCTGTGTGTGTCTGTGTGTGTGTGTGTGCATGTGGTCCCTCTTGCCCAGACTGCCTTCCTTTCATCCTCTGCTTACCTAAATCCTGTCTTCCCTCCAGTTTCCACCCCATCTTCCTCATGGAACCTTTTCCTACAAAGTCCTTTGTTGATCCCTCCAATTCCCAGTGGCTCTCATCACCTATGATCTGGGTCAGTGCTTCTCAATCTGACCTCCCTTAAAAGCCAGTTGCGACATTTCCATATTTACGTCAACAAAAGAAATTTGCAAGGCGTACTAGCATACCCTCTTGATGTTCAGTAATTGCAGTAAAACATGAAATGCCACGTTGGTGAAGTGCCATCATGATTAACGCAGTGTGTCATCTGGAAAGAAACTTGGAGAAACTGGCAGTTTAAGACCCAACTGGGAAACCCAAGGACTCATTAGTAGTTAAAAACAAATCACAGCATCCTTTGTTTTCAAAACGACCAGTGTACCTTTGAAGCGCAAAGTCCAGTCTGCTGCAGCAGCTCCGTGCCCGGCCCCTTTCACAGGACACTTCACTCAGCTTTCTATGCACGTGAAAGAAAAATAAATGTGGAAATTTCATCCTTGTGGGGGAAAAAAAAAAACAGTTGTGGATGCTTTGGCTTCTCCCCTCTAAGGTGGATTCAGCAGGCCTGATGGGAAACCTTGGTACCTACACGTGAACAGAGATCCTCAGAGGATTCTACACACAGCGTTGCGTGTGGGGCATATCACTTAGTGCTCAGTTACTGCCTGGTTTTGTTTCACCCTTGAGAATGCCTTCTCCACAGTCAGATTTTTAAGCAACTTGTAGATGTAGAAAAGGATCCCTTTCTGCAGCTGTGTAGGTCATTGCATCGCATTCTATGTCTTCTCAAAGCCCTATGTCTTGTCCGTGCACCAAGCCTTCACTGATGTCAGTTTGGAAAAAAATAAGCTACTGTTCAGCAGGCAGGGGCAAGAACACCTCCCACTCTAAGCAATCACTGCTCCTTCCTCCCTCCCTTTTTTGTCTGGTTAGGGCTTCCCAGGTGGCGCGGTGGTCAAGGATCTGCATTATTCCGACCCAGGGATCGAAATTGTGTCTCCAGCATTGGCAGGCGGATTCTTTACCACCAAGCCATCTTGGAAGCCCTAGGCCCCTCTGAATCCTTGATAAATCTTCCAAGAATACATGTAACACAATGTCACTAGCATGCTACAAAGACTCTTGTAAATGCGTGATGGTTAATACCTTGATTTTTGAAAAACGTGTGCAACTGCAAAATTTCTATACATACAGAATACTGCTATTATAACTTGGGAATAGTTAATTACTATCTTTCCCCTGGCAAAGAACTAAAAAAAAAAAAGTAACAATAAATTATATGTTAAGTAAATCCACTTAACTGTAGTGAAATATGACAAGAATTTGTGAGGCTCCATCTTAACATTTAGTATGTTCTTTAAACGAAAGGATTTGGGGGAGTTAACTCAGGAGTGAAATGATAAGCAAAGTTAGAAACACATAATAAAGATTTAGGTTTATTTATCGGCGTAAATGTGCAAAGGCTTAGATTTCTACTATTTGTATGTATCCAGCTGGGCAGAGGAAAGAAGTTCAGTGGGACAGAAGGAGTTTTTACAGTAAAACTGTGCAGACTCCTGCCAAGGGCTCCCTCCTGTTTTCCCCAGCCTTGAGGTGTTCTGTTCGTGCACGCTTTAGTTTGTCCAAATAAACGATTTGTTATATGAAACTGTCATGGAAATCTCTTCTGCTGGTAGAAATTTGGACTGTGGGCTTTTACATAGGTCAAGGTGATCTGCCAAGACCAAATAAACAGACATGCTGTGAATGGACGGAGGACGGCCTCTGCTCTTTCTGAAGGCAGGATCCAACACAGTGATGCTGCTCCATGGTGTGCTTTCAACTGCTGTTATTTAGTCACTCAGTCGTGTCCGACTCTTTGCAGACTCACGGACTGCAGCCCACCACGCTCCTCTGTCCGTGGGATTCTCCAGGCAAGAATACTGGAGTGGGTTGCCATTCCTTCTCCAGGGAATCTTCTTGACCCCAGGATCGAACCTGAGTCTCCTACATTGACAGATTCTTTACCACTGAGCCACCAGGGAAGCCTAATAGGGGACAAAGGCCCCATGGTTCCTTCTTGGTAACTTCTGTTCTTCCTTTGTATATTCTTAAATTTGAAAAGACTTCCTGACCCCTCCCTGCATCCGTAGCATCACTGTCTCTGTGCCCGGACACGAGAACACGGCGTGTTGTGCTAGAGCTCTGGCCGCCCCTTCTTACTCTCCCCACGTTGCTCCTGTCCAGGTGCGATGGGCAGAGGCTGGTGGACGGCCTGCCCTACATTCTCGGGTGGGGCTGGATGCTCTGTTTCCGGTCGACTCCTGAGCTTTACCAATCTCTGGACGCATGCATGGGTGGCTAAAAGTCACCCTTCCCATCTGGCATCCAGCGAGGCTCAGGGTGGAGGTGGGTGGAGGCTCAGGGTGGAGGTGGAGGGAGCAGGGAAATGAGGGCGTTGGCACAGTGTTTCAAGCACTGAACAGTCACTTAACTGGAGGCCCCGGATAGATCATTTCAGGAGAGGCCAGAGAATGTTCAGCAGGCCCTGTCCCCAGGCATCTGGCCCATCTGAGCAGACCCTGGCAGCCGCCAGCTGGCGCTGAGGAGCGGGCCGGAGGAATCTGAGCAATGCAGGGCCTGGGGTCGGTGGGGGGTGGGGAGGAGGAGGGTTGGGGGGGGGGATGGAGGAATGTGCTGTTGAATCCAAGCTTTTGAAGAGTTTGATTCATTTTAGAGAGCAAACAAAGCGCTCCAGCTATCAGCGATCTTTTATTTTGTCTGCTGGAGCAATGCCTCTCCAGCGTGGGCCGGAGCCTGGGCGGCGGTGGAGACTCCGGCGTCCACCCTCGACAGGCTGGGTGAGTGTGGCCGGCACACTCTTTCCTGGCCACTGAGGCTGGAAAGAAACAGCAAGCAGCTCTCTTCTCCGTCAGGAAAGCCAGGAGGAGCCCAGTGAACTGGCATGTGCAGGACCTAAAGGTTCACTCACAGCCCTGAGGTTTACAGATGCTAAGTAGCCGTTCCCTTAGCTTAAGTCCTGGCACCCTGAGATTTAGACCAGGTGTAGACAAGGGAGGGGAGGTTTGCGAGGGTTTTCCAGCTTTGATGGCCTGTGATTCTCACAATTCAAGCTCTAACCAGCCTGGGAAGCTCCTGGTCTTCAGAAGGGCAGAGGGTTGGGAGAAGCAGCCAGGCTGTGGCCCTCCTGTCCATAGAAGCTGGAGGCCATGCACTCCCCACCTTGAGATTTTCCCATCTCAAGGTTGCTCTCTGTCTTCAAAAGCCAAACTCCATGCAGTCAGGTCACCAGGAAATGAAATCCTCCCACTTGAAGTCTTCCCTAGTGGCTCAGATGGTAAAGCGCCTGCCCGTAATGCAGGAGAGCTGGGTTTGATCCCTGGGTCAGGACAATCCCCTGGAGAAGGAAATGGCACCCCACTCCAGTACCCTTGCCTGGAAAATCCCATGGATGGAGGAGCCTGGTAGGCTACAGTCCATGGGGTCGCAAAGAGTCGGACACAACTGAGCGACCTCACAGTCCCTGACAGCACTGTGCTTTCCATCCTCCCCATCAAGGAGGGGAGGACTCAGCCCCAGGACTCAGGTCCCCACCTCTCAGTGCTCCCATTCCCACCCCTGGTCTTTCGAATCCCCTTCTCTACAAGGATGTTCGCGCCTTCCTCATCCTCAACACAGATCCACAGTTCCTTGTTCAAAAACCTGGAGGCCAGACGAGCTGTGGAATTCTGAGTATTTCAGCTTTTCAGGACTGATTTCACGTCTATTCGGCATGCAACAAAACTCCCAGTGGGACCCGGCCAACACAGCGCACGCAGATTCATTCATATTTCGCAAATGTGTGAATGTTTGTACCAAGGTGGGTGAACGAGGAATATGCACCACTTTGAGCCAATCCAGGCAGGTTTTGCTCCCAAACAAGTCATGAAAGAATGCTAAATTTTTATACTTGTAATCGTGGGTGAACGAACCTGGACCACTGACATACTCCCCAGCTTCTTGGACTCTCCTAGGCCACCTCTCCTGCCCTCGACTCCACGCACGCGCTCTGCTCTCTCTGTCGCTTGCTGCCACCAGACACTGAACTGCCCAGTCTCGGCCCCCTCCCCCGGCCTCTGCCTTGGACACCCTCTCCACCCACCTGCATCCAGGCTGGTGTACCCCACACATATGCTCCCTACTGTAAAATCGAGGCCTTTTCCATTCTCAAGCCATCAGGCTACGCTTAAAAATACATTACTAGAAAGACAGAATGAAAAAGACTTAGGAAATACAAGTCTTGCTTGTTGTTACTATTATGTTGCTGTTCAGTTGCTCAGTCACGTCCGACTCTTTGCGACCCCGTGGACTGCAGCACGCCAGTCTTCCCTGTCCATCACTGTCTCTCAGTTCATGTCCATTGAGTCAGTGATGCCATCCAACCATCTCATCCTCTGCCACCCTCTTTTCCTTTTGCCTTCAGTCTTTCCCAGCTTCAGGGTCTTTTCCAATGAGTCATCTGTTTGCATCAGGTGGCCAAAGTATTGGAGCTTCAGTATCAGTCAATCCAATGAATTTTTAGGGTTGATTTCCTTAAGGATTGACTGGTTGGATCTCCTTGATGTCCAAGGGACTCTCAAGAGTCTTCTCCAGCACCACATTTGGAAAGCATCAATTCTTCGGCACTCAGCCTTCCTTATGGTCCAACTCTCTTATTATTACGAGTGACTCCTAATGGCTGTCAGACTGTGAAGGGCTCACTCTCGGCTTCACTCTTGCTGTGGGCCTGGGTGCTTTGTGGACTGGGTCTGCAGATGGCGTGGCATGAGGCCCTCACCCTCCTTTGCCCAAGTTGGGGGCTTTCCTTGGTCATCTGCATCCCTCTGCTCCTGACCTTCTCCTCCACTTGCTGTCTTGAATGGCCTCCTCCTTCAGCCTCTGCGGCAGTGGGCTCTTCCTACTCTTCTCTTGCTGATAGGTACAGTTGGCACCTGGTCCTTGGTATCCAGGGTTCTGATCCACGGATTCAACCAATTGCAGATGGTGTAGATTCTTCTATCCAGCGCGGGTTGAATCTGTGGATGTGGAGCCCGTGGGTAGAGCATCCTTGGATTCTGGTATCCACGGGAGATACCCATCCAGGATACCAAGGGAAGCTAAACTTCCGTCTTCTTCTTCAGGCAGGCTTTCCCCAAGGGTGTATCCTTCAGGTCTTTTTCTTCCGTATTTTCTCCTTTATCTGTCTTGTCTTCTCCAATGACTTCTACTCTCATTTCTGCGTTGATGACAATCACATACCCTGGCCTGTGTCCTGAATTCCAAACTCTCATTTCCTCCTGCACCCAAGTATTCCAGAGGCTTCTTATCAATTCCTCCTATTCACATACTGTGACGGTTCGTTTTGTTTTTTAATTTTTTTGTAAATTGGAGGATAGTTGCTTTACAATATTGTGTTGGTTTCTGCCATTGATCAGCATGAAGCAGCCATAGGTATACATTTGTCCCCTCCCACCTTCCACTCCATCCCACCCCAACTGCCACAGAGCACCGGGTTTCAGCTCCCTGTGTGTGACAGTTCATTTTCCGTGTTAACCTGGCTAGGCCACAGTATCCAGTTATTTGGTCAAATTCTAACCTAGATGTGTTGTTAAGATACGTTTTAGATGAGAATGACATTTAAATCAGTAGACTCTGAGTAAAGCAGATAAGGCTGCACCATGGTGGACCTACCTAATCAGTTGAAGGCCTTAAGAATAAAAAGACCAGTGTCCCCCAGGAAGAAGGAATGTTCTTCCAGATGGCCTTTGGACTGAGCTGCACTGTCAGCTCTTCTCTGGTGTCTACAGCCTGCCAGTCCCCCCTGCAGAGTTTGGACTGGTCAACCTTTACAGTCATGTGAGAAATTCCTTAATCAGTCTCTCTCTGCACATGCGCACACACACACACACACCCTGTTGGTCTACTGGTTCTGCTTCTTGGGAAGACCATGGCTACACACCCAAGAAGCAAAGATATTTGAAGTAGAGGGATGATGGGAACTCTGATCCTGCTGCCTGCGCCTCTGCATGCAGCCATGCCTGAACTCTGATCTTAACCTGAATGCTCAAGCAATAAATACACTTTTCTGCTTAACCTAGTTGGGGCTGAGCTTTCTTCACTTGCAACTACAGTGTGCTGACTAACCCTCTGCCAGAGAGTATTCTCCTGAAGCACACAGATGATACCTTATGCATTTGGCCCCCACGTGGCACTGCATTAGAATCTTCTCAGTCTGCGTGTTGCGTTAATCCCCAACTTGCCCTTGAGCTACCAGCTACCTTGCGATATTGTGTCTGAATGAGAGGAGAGAGACAGAAATGACAGAAAGGAGCATTTTCCCTTGGTTCCTAAGAAGGCAGAAATAAAAAGGAGACTTATGTGTTAGGAAAATTCCACTGGGAATTTGGTGACCCAAATGAGAAGCAGATCTACCCTTTTCTTTCAGATTCATTGATTTAGATACACAGATTCACCAGTGAAAGGAAGAGCAAGGCAGAATTTTATTGTTAAGTGTGGGGTAGCAGTATCTTGTCTGCCTGGAGATCCATATAAATGTTTATATCACATTTCCTTTGCCAATTAACTTGTACTTGTTAATCACGGCTGAGATCTCATTCATCCGTCCACCAGGACTTAACTAATTACCCAACAGAATGCCAGGTTCGGTGGAAATTACAAAGATGTATAAACACTCACACGCTGCTCTCACTTCTTAAATACCTATTACGGTAGCTGCCAAGGGGACTTCATGAAGATAAACGTGTAAAAAAAAAAAAAAAATCACACCGTAAAGTTATGTAAGTTTCTATTTTAAAATCATCTGGTTCTAATTTACTAAATTTAATGCTTTAGAGTCAATGCCAAAGTGCTACATTTGATTTATGGAAATACTTCAGCACATTTTTCCATCGCACTCTTGTACAATATATTTACCGCCCTTTTGTTATGGTTAAAAAGATTATGGACCTTAGAAAAAGCCCTCTTTACGAGCTTGCTGATATTTTATTATAAAATGCCATAAGACAGAGTAAGAAGTCTAGTAAACAATAATACTCACTTAGGAGCATTCCACATGCTTTAGCTTTTTTTTTTTTTTTTGGTATATACGTATATAAATTTAACAGAGAGGTCCATCTGGAAAATGGATGCTTAAAAACTTTCACTTTATGCCAAACCACTTCTTTTCATGGCAGACAAGTACTTTGGGACTTGGGAGAGAAATTTAAATAGCAGTCATATTACGCTATGCTGCCAGCAAAATAATAACAACATTAATACCAAAGGATAAAAAGATGCCAGAGACACAGACTTCCATTACCCCAAAGGGGGAACCTGCAAAATATCCCAGTGAAGTGGAGTATAAGAATATGACTTCTGTACCTCTCTGTGGCTTTCCAGGCCCTGGGCTCGACCAACTTACCTGGCACTGTAGTTTGGCAACTACCCTATGGCATTTTACAGAAAAACCAAGGCCTCGTGCCAGCCTCTTCATTGAAACCTCCCAGATGTGCTGTGGTTTAGCCAACAAAGTCTGCCCTGAACTTTCAAAGTGGTATTTAGGCCCGTGCATACTCATTTCGCTTCTGCTGTACCTCCGTTTTGCTCAGCTTACAAAACGAGAGGTTTTTCACTTCACACCCACATAAAATAAGATGTTGGCCTAGGAATTTCCCCTGCGCCTTGCAGCGCTGTGCTTCTTTCAAACAAAGAAACCTCATCTTCTTCAGAGTTTAGACAGCTCAAGGCAATGGCAGCCCCACTGCAGTCCTCTTGCCTGGAAAATCCCATGGACAGAGGAGCCTGGTAGGCTGCAGTCCATGGGGTCACTAAGAGTCAGACACGACTGAGCGACTTCACTTTCACTTTCACTCATTGGAGAAGGAAATGGCAACCCACTCCAGTGTTCTTGCCTGGAGAATCCCAGGGACAGGGGAGCCTGGTGGGAGGCCATCTATGGGGTCGCAGAGTTGGACACGACTGAAGTGACTTAGCAGTAACAACGAACAATTGCAGAGACCAGGCCAGTCGACATGTTTTTATTCCAACAGGCCATCTTCACGGCAGGTCAGAGGAGCCAGGATACAGGTATTCATAGAAAGGCATGGGAAAGAGTGTTGTGTGACCAACGGATTCCAGGGCCCCGGATGACTATACCCTGCATCCCTTGCATCAGGACGAGGCCAGGGTATCATCAGAGCGGACTTGTCTGCTCTGCCCTGTTCTGCCTGGATTTGCTTTCCCAACTCCTCTGTCCTGGAGACCAGTCTTTCCACCTCCCCTTGAGAATACTGTAATAAGAAATGAAATTAAAAAGGCAATGGCCACATAGTAAAGACAATACTATGGTCTCTTACTCCTTCTAGGTTCTTCTTTGGAATGTCTCTTTTTGCACCTCTTCAAGTTCATCCACCTCCTCCCTCATCCCCAGCTGAAGTCTCACCTTCTCCCTGAAACGTCCTCCAGTCTCTATGGATGAGTCCTTTTTGTGAATTCGTGCCAGGCTCACCTCTGGGCCACCTCCTGTAACACTGGCGTCCTGGCACCACTGTGTATGGCTTGCGACGCTCTAACTGTGCCTTGTGTGTGGCGAGTGACCCTCATTTGCACAATGGCCAGTCTTGGAAGCAGGCAATCCCTTATCTGACCCAGGCAGTTTACTGAGACACAATTCACATACCCACAGCTCACCATTTTAGAATGGACTATTCAGTAGCTTTTAGTATATTCACAGAATTATACCACCATCATCACTATCCTACTCCAGAACGTTTCCATCACCCTGAAAAGAAGCTCCACGTCCATCAGCAGTCATTCTCCACCCCTCCTTCACACCACCCCAAATCCCTGACAACCATAACCACCATTCCAGTTGCTTTCTAGCAGTAACAATTTATTACTGACTTCACGCCTTTCTTTCTAGGTGCAGTTCCAAAGGCTAACACAAAAAGAGATGAGCTATGCAGTTTTCTGTACGCATCTGGAAAGATGGTGTCAGTTGTATGAACTGAGTGCTTGTGAGAAAATACAGAATGATAACAACCAATAAATGGTGATTCAATTTATAAAGGAAAAGCAGAAGTTGGGGGGTGTTGGGAAGTGAAGTCTTTAGAGCGAGAGGAGAGGCAAGTTCTCCCAGAGATAGGGAGATTGTTGTCTGTATTGACCATAAAGAGGTCTTACCACGTGCCTGATATAGTTAATGTGTATGTCTGTTCTCAGTTGCTCAGTTGTGTCTGGCTCTTTGCGACTCCATGGACTTGTAGCCCACCAGGCTCCTCTGTCCATGGGATTTTTTGGCAAGGATACTGGAGTGGATTGCCATCTAAGGGTATCATCTAATCTCTGTAACAACCAATCAGATAGGGGTTAGGAATCCCATACCAGAGATGAGGAACCTGATCCTCAGAGAGGTAAATGCCTTGCCCAGGGTCACACAGCAAGGGTTTCATTAAGAGTCAGCAGGTTTCAAATCTAATGGATAGGGTTGAGGACAAAGTGCTGAGTACCTAGAATGACATTCATTCAGTTTTTTAAATTAATCACCCAATAGGTCAGTCAGTCACTCAACAAACATGTATTGAGTCCTACTGAAGGTTAAGTTTGACTGAAAATGATAGAAAAACCCTAGATGGATGGGCTTAAAAAAGGTAGAAGTTAATTCTCGTTTATTAGAAGTCCAGAAGAAAGCAATCCAGGGCTGTTTGAGGGCTTCATAAAGTCTGCAGAGATTTAAGTTCCTCCTATTGTGTGCTTTGCTATCCTCAATACAATGTCCAAGGCAGCTCAGATTCAAGCCATCACAGCCTCCTTCCAGCCAGCAAGAAGAGAGGAGTGAAAAAAAGGTGCCTCTTCCCTGAAAGGTGCCCAAGGACAATTTGCGGATATGCTATCAGTCAGAATCGGTCACATGGCCACAGTTAGCTGCAAGGGAAGCTGGGAAATGTAGTCTTTACTCTGGGGAAGAGGAGAATGGGCATCAGAGGATGACAGTGTCAGCCACTAGTACCTACTAGGTAAACAGTGTAACTGTGCATAGTACCTGTGTGACAGCTGCTGAATGTACACACATTAGGCTTTGTCTGCCTGTCAGGATAGCCCTCTGCTTGTGGCAGATACTCATAACAGGCCAGGAGGCTATATACGGCATGACCCTCCAGCTGTGTGGAGGTTGCACTCTGTCTGCTGGAGTGGGCTTCCTCCCAGCCTCTGCTGTCTGTCTGCCCTCCCGGTGCACGCTGACACAAGTGTAGAGGCCCTTGTGAAGGGGCTCCTGCCAGGACCCGGTCTTTCCCAGTCTTCTCCAACCCACAGAGGTGTCTGGACCACGAGCCCTCCCTCTTCCTGTGACTCCGTGGGAAGAGGTGCGCACGTGGATGGGTATGGCCAGAGCAGAGCCAGACCCCCGCCCTTGCGTGTGATCGAGAGAGGGGGAGGGAGGGAACAGCTGCGACTGGGAGGGGAAAGGGTCCCTCTGCTCCTTCTGCCAACTGGCCATTGTCCTTAGAGGTCAAAGACAGCGCAACATCAAAACACTGGTGAGATGTTGGCTCCGGATGAGTTAGAGCCCCATGACAAGCACGGTAGCTGAAGCCTACATTTAACTAGACACGCCATGAAGATGAGACAGTCGTACGCTAGCCTTGCTGGAATCCCCACTTGTGACCCTTTATTAGTTACCTCCTCAGGGTGGCTTCCAGAATCTCTACTTTTCCTCTGCATCACAGATGGGGAAGCATCCCTGGGCATCCTTAACCACCAGAGGACAGAGATGATGTTGTACCCAGAATCCGTTCCGAATCTACGAGGAGGCTTTAGCTGACGGTCCTGCCACCCACCCCCTGCCACATGCTTCATCCAGTCCTTCCCCGCCAGATCCCAGAAAGACCCATTAGTTGAGTCCAGTGACAGTCTTTGAGCCTGACTACAATTGTTCCCTTGGGATAAAGGGATAAAGGTGTTGGCAAAACGTGCTGAGATTCTGGAAGTAGGCACAGCAACACCCTCCCATTCCTCCAAGCGTCGAGGCTCCTTTAAACTTCACCCTCTGCCCTGGTTTCAAAGTTCTCATTTGCAAATCAATTTAATAAGGCCCCAGGTGGAAATCTCTGACTAACAGTATTAAAATGGTTCTTCTGACTAGATTGGGGAATAAAACCACACACCTGCAAGTTCCTTACTACCTTCAATTGTAATCTTTAACTGCCAGTCAGTGCACCATATTTTAATTTCTCTAGGTATTGTGCCTGGATTTTCCACCTGTGGAGACAGAATTTTGCTCCTATAACAGGGCTTAAGGAGACAATGGAGTATAGGATAAGGCACTGTTTGAGTTTTAAAGAAATATAACATTTGATGGAAAGAATAAATGCAATCCTATAAAAAAATTAAAGCTTTATAAAAAACTGGTGGCCTATTATTTCTTTCTCTGGCTCTTAAGTCTCTCAACATGGAAATGTCAGTTCAAGCATAACTAATATGGCTTATATTTCAGGGAAGATAAAGGTCTGGGGCAACAATAAGGATGTTACGTGGTGGTGGTGGTTGCTTTGTTTAAATCACCTTCCTGGGTCTTTTGTCTCCTAGTCATGGGACACCTATGATGGGGACATCTCAGGGAGGTTGGTATTAAACAGAGAGCAGGAGGATCTTGGAGGCTGGGCAGTCAGGTAAGGAGCTCAAATACACAGGGTAGTGGAAAACACCAGCTTTGCAGTGGAGAAGTTGTGTCCGGAAGCACCAGCTCCCATGGTTCTCTGTCCCCTTTAACGTGGGAAGGGTGCATATTAGGATCCTGGTGGCTCAGATGGTAAAGATTCTGCCTGCAATGCAGGAGACCCCAGGTTCGATCCCTGGGTTGGGAAGATCCCCTGGAGAAGAAATGGCAACCCACTCCAGTATTCTTGCCTGGAGAAGTCCATGGACAGAGGAGCCTCGCTGACTACAGTCCATGGGGTCGCAAAGAGTCGGGCAGACTGAGTGACTAACACTCAGCACTCTGGTGGGAAAACGCTGAGCCTGCTCATCTGCTGTGGAAGTGACCTACACACCTACACAGGCTTCCCCCGTCGGATCCAGGTCCCCCACTGATGGGTTTGTGACCCATGGAAGTCTCAGAGACACGCTGGGGCGTTAGGAACGGAGCTAAAAGGGGAAAACAAAGCAAAATGAGGGCTTGGCCTGGTTTTGCTGAAGAATGTGGTTCTTTCCCGGTGTTTCTACAAGGAAGTAACTCTCATACTCAATTGCCTCAGTGTGACTAATTTTTCTGTGGGTTCATCCAGGGTGTGTTTGCTGCGGGCTCTGTGTTGTTATACACCTCAGCCTGAGTCTGTGTGTGTGTGCGTGTGTGTGTGTGTGTGTGTGTGTGTGGAGTGGAGGGTGAAGGGCAGAATTCTCCCCTTTCTTCCCGCTTTTACTTCATGTAAACACCTCCCCACGAACCCACGTGCTTTGCTCTGCCCCAGTGTGAGGCTGTGTTATCTGACCTGTGAGTCACGGGCTGAACCGTGTGAGTTAGAGCCTGATCCTCAGGCCTGGGGGTGGCAGCTCCAACCCCTGCTAGATCTCAGATTTGTCTTTGGGCTCTTAGTTGCGGCAGCGGAAGCCTCTCCAGAAACAATGGTGCTGTCACTTTTTACCAGCCTGAGTGTGTTATGAACTTCTTGGCCCACGGGCCACTGAGAATATAGACAAATACAAAAATCGGAAAAGGGCTCTGGAGGGTCTAAGGAGGCGCCAATCAAGTGAGAGAGCAGCAGGTTCCCAGTGAAATATCAATACTGGCTCTGGCTTCCCCACTTCGCGGTAACTCATTTATCTCTGTTCGCTTTGTAAACCGTGTGCTTACATACCTCTCTTTGGGGCCTTTCCTTCCCTTTAAATGGAGCAGAACAAATTAACACATGCACACAGGCAGCCCCCACGCCTCCGCGTGCGCGCGCGCGTGCACACACACACACACACACACACACACACACACAGACTAAAACACGATTCAGTGCAGATTGGCTTTAAAGACCCTAGAAGTTATGCTTGACCTTTCCCAGGCCTCCTGGAAGCACCCACTTCCATGGTCAAAGAAACACCCCAGGGATCAGAAAGGAGCTGCTAGGAAGTCGACATCTTTGTTCCATGTCCCTTGTACGAACTGATTCTACAGAGCCTTCCGCAAAGGCAAAGCATTGCTATCTTAATGTGCAAAGTCAGAAATGGAGAGAAGGTAGAGAGAAACGCATTCTTGGCCTGGCGTAGTTCTATTTACCTTAAAAAAGTTCTGCCTCTCAAATGCATGGCTTGTTTTGTGTGTAAATTGGTTTTGTATCCTGGGGTCCAACATATCCATTAAAAAAAAAAAAGAAGAAGTAAAAATTAAACAGAGAGCGACGATAGGAATGTACCCCCCACCCCCCTCTATTTCAACACAGAAATCATTCTTTTAGAAAATTGAGCTTGAGCAAGATGTTTTTGATGCTTCCTGATGGTCGCCTAGGAACAAAACATTATCGTCTGAGGCAACTGTAGGGACAGAAGAATGTCTAAGTTTGTCTTAACAATCTTAGATTCTTGCAAACAGCCGAGTCCCGAGGAGGCCGGGACATATCTCGCAAGAACCTCTAGGACAAGGATCAGATTATGGTCCAAAGAAAACGTGGAGACTTCAGTCCTAATAGGTTCTCAAGGCAACATCCTATGTTGGTCGTGCTGCGTTCACACGTGCACATGGTCCCTTAACTCAAAAACACTTGTCAAATCAAATGGAGTTTTAATTCTTGTTAATAATAATAATAAAGTTGCACCTTGCAGGAATGTAAGGGAAGGAAAAGACGTGAGGAAATTAAACAAAGCCTCCCCAGTTGTGAGCATCTGGCCTCCTCAGTCAAGGTCACTGGGAGTAAGTGTCATGCAGCAGTCAGCGTTTCTAAAGGGAAGATGTGATCAGAGTCCCTGTCTCATTCTTCACTTTTATTTCCTCCTCTTTGAAAAGCTGTACGTCTCCAGGAATGTTGCAGGAGAATTTATGCCTTTTCTTTTCCCCGCACAACCCCATTTGATTGTGAATTCAATCCTGAACTTTTTGGTTTCGCATATTTAAAGTGTTCAAAATGAATTTCTGCTTTTCCATTCTTTCATGTATAATTGTATGTGTGCGAAACCATTATCTCTAAATCTGTAATAAGATATAAAGACTATGAACAAAGTTCATTGCTTTCTTCTGAACACAATAGGCAGGAAGACAGCTAGGCATCTAGGGCATGTGTGACGGCTGCACCATCCAAAGGGCTTCGCACACACAGAAAACTAGACCCACACCTGCCCTCTAGGATGGCAGTGATTCAGGTGGTGACGCAACAGCCACACAGACAAGCCCGTGAACACCGAGAAGGAATTACATTCACGTGGTCATTCTGCTGGCATTCGTGTGTCTGTGTGTCTGTGTTTGTTATTTGGAGCTACTGACTAATATCACAGCATCGTCAACTAGATGGCAGAAGCATGGGGTTAAGGTTGTTAGATGAAATACAGAATAAGTTTATTTGAAGTTCAGGTAAATAAGAATAATTTTTTTTAGTATATCCCATGAGATATATGGGACATATTTCTACAAGAAAATATTTGTTGGTCTGAAATTCAAATTTAGCTGGGAGTCCCCTATTTTTACTTCCTAAAGCTGACAACTTTACCTGCAGAGAAATAGTGTTACTGCCCTGACAGCCATCTGGAACAAAAGGAGAAATCCCAAAGATGATCATAGTTTATTTTTAATTAGAAGATGCTCACAATATACCTAATTTCTCTCCCTCTTTGAAGAAAGCACCTCTTCCCTTCTACATTCTGGATCCTATCTCAGGAGCTCAACTGGGTAGAATGTCACTGGTATGTGTTATCTGAGAGTGACTATTTGAAATTTTTTTCCCTAACGCTGGACTTTTAACAAGTGGCATTTCAGTTCAACAAATATTTATTAAGCACATACAGCTTTGCAGAAGAGTATGCTAGGCTGAGTCTCTTTTCTCCAGAGTTTAGAATTCAAAGGGGGAGACTAACATGCCTAGGATGGATGCTAATTAAACTGTATATTTGATAATTAAATATATGTTTTACATGTTTAATTTAATAATTTATTTAAACTTAATTTAATTCAAATTTAATAATTACATTGAAAGGTACAAATAAAGAACTCTAGAATCACACAGAGAGACAGATAAGTTTTGTAAGCATGGGAAAATGAGAGAAGAGTTCACACAGGAAAGAGTGGGTGTGACTTCCCTGGAGGTCCAGTGGTTAAAACTCCATGCTCCCAATGCATGGGGCATGGGTTTGACTCCTGGTTAAGGAACTTAGATCTTGCATGCTGCATAGCCAGCCAACAGTTGGACAGAAAATTCTAAGAGGAACCACTAAAGAGACAGAAATAAGAATATGTGATCAAGGAGAGTATTCTACCAGGAAGGAATGATTTATTTGCTTGTTTGTTCAGTAGGTATTTATTGCACACCCATGCACACATCAATGGAGAACTGCAATTGTGTAAAGAGCTACAAAGAAGAGGTAAGTGGTGCCATGATGCAGTGAGGGAGGTGGGACAGGATTTTATGAGGGAGGCAATGATTGAGCTGAGCTCTGAGGGGAGAACAGGCTGAACCAGGGGCCGGGAGGAGGAGGACACTGAGGCAACCGAAATGGTATGTGCAAAGGTCCTGTGGCAAAAATAAGCAGGAAGCCTTCAAAGAACTGAAAGGAAGCCAGTGTATGTGGAGCCCAGAAAACGTAGCTGAGAGGCAGGATACAGCTGGATCCATGCAAGGCCTTTTGGGATCTGTTAAGTAATTCCATCTTGATCTGCAGAGCAAAAAGGAGCCATTCTATGTGTTTATGTAGGAATGCAGCATAATTAACTTTGAGTTTGAAAGAATCACCCTGACTGAGCTGGTGAGAAAATTGGAGGGGAACCAGACAGCTGTGAGGAGACCAGTAAGAAGGTAACTTCAGTAATCTGAGCAAGAACCGAGGGACACCTGTATTCTCCATCTTTCCCGATGATTTTTTTTGCCCCACTATATTTTCAGAGGGATCTGGGAAGAGCATCACTAGGCCTCTGATCACACCACAGAACATCGGGGTCTTGATGACCAGCCAAGTGAGAGGAATTTCATAACTTACTGTGTGTGGTTATTGCTGAAGGTGGTCTCAGACCTGTTCAACAGAGTGCCTGGGGCTGTCCCGGGCCTCAGGAGTGGCGGGATGCAGCAGACTAACACCCCTACTGGCCTTAGGGGTTTGGAACCTCCTTTCTTAAACCAAGCAGCTGACAAAACACAGCCCCCACCGCTCCAGCAGGAGGAGTCTTCCTGTGGCATCCTTCAGGGAGCTAACATTTTCCCTCTCCTATTGGTCCCTTCCCTGCTAGGTGTATTGGTGGCAGAGGGCAGAATGGTTCTATAACTCTTGGCAAACTCTTGGAACTTCTCCAACCCTCTCTAAAACCACAGGAGCACCTCTGCTCCTGTTGGCTGTACTCACCAAACAATTTCCAGGAAGAGTAGCTGGCATCTGTTTCAGGGTGTTCTTTGATATTTAATTTTTACATGATGTATATAATTGTCCCATGGGGTCACAAAGAGTCGGACACGACTGAGCAACTGCTGCTGCTGCTGCTGCTGCTAAGTCGCTTCAGTTGTGTCCGACTCTGCGTGACCCCAGCTGAACAATATAAAATTGCTACAAATTGTGGATTCAAAAGGGCCTTTGCAGGAGCCTTGAGGATCAGTGATTATGAGTGGATTTAGGTGAATCACATGTTGGGCAGACTCGGAATGGCCCCCATGTGGATGACATATTTGCTGAATGGCAATGGCTTATTTGCTGATTGGTCCACTTTCACTCACCTTCCAACTTTGCCGCAGGCTGAACCTCCCTTTGAGTAGCAGTGGTCAACCTCTGTGTATGTGGGACAGGAGTTCATGGATGCCAGGAAACAAGGCAAAATTTCGAAGTATAATGGGTCATGTTGCCTCTTAGACCCCAGGGAAAATGCAAAGGGTGGCCATAGGACTCCTGGCTCCAGACCAATCCTCTTTCAAGGGGCCATAAACCACATGGATCTTAGTAGAACCCGCAAACGAGGCAGTCCAGAGTTTTCCCCACTACCACTGTGGACGTTCTAGGTGGGATGGCCCTCTGTGGTGGGCTGTCCTGTGTATTACAGGATGTTGAGTGGCATCTCTGGCCTCTACACCTTGGATGTCAGAGCACCCCTCTCTCCAGTTTTGACAACCAAAAATGTCTCTAGACATTGACAAATACCCACTGAGGGGGCAGACTGACCCTGGTAGAGAACCTCCGGTGGATTCCACGTTCCTCATTTATGTAATAAAGCAGGACCTGGGCAAGGAATAATGCCTCCTGAAGGCCCACGATTCCAGGGGATGACGTGGAACAGCCCTAGGGTCCCTGGACTCCTGATCTGGCTCCGTCTCCTAAACAGACCAATTTTCTCAACTGTGCTTTTTTCTGTCACTCTCCCTCCTCTAGACGCTGCTCTTTACCCTTCCCTTCTGTTCTAGTGTCTCCATTTTTTAGGTCCTCTAGCTCTTGAGGTCTGCTGGGAAGCACTAAGAGATTTGCAAGGTCAAGTTCCAAGCCAACAGAAGAGCTGGTGTCAGGCACAACTCTCAACAGGATGAGAAATGAGGCTTTTCATTTCTGCCTTCTCCCAGTGCACAGAGCACTAGGCACAATGTAGATGGTTGGTGGGTGTATGCTTTCATTGAGGAGCATAAAGATTTCTTTTCAATCCCTTGTCTAGTGTTCTAGTGATTAGTCAGTCTCTGAAGGCAGGAGGAGAAGGGGATGACAGAGGATGAGATGGTTGGATGGCATCACCAACTCAATGGACATGAGTTTGAGCAAGCTCTGGGAGATAGTGAAGGACAGGGAAGCCTGGCGTGCTGCAGTCCATGAGGCTGCGAAGAGTCGGACACGACTGAGCGACTGAACAACAACACAGACAAGTGTCCTATGTCCATCTGTTGCTTTTAAAATGGAATCTTACAGCCTTTATTCACACTGAGATATGAATAACTGATAATAACCACAAATAAGAAGTTTCCGCAGAGCTGGCATATCCTGAAAGAGACAAAGGCCAGCTGGAAGAGGCTCTGAGGCAGCTGTGTAACTGGTAGCACTTCTGTAGCACCTAAGAATGGGCCTTTTTCTACATGAATCGTCGAAAACCAAAGTCCACAGTGAGTGCAGATGAACCCAGACTTCACCCCAGCATCTTGTAGCACACACAGCAATTTCCTGGCATAACTGCATGTTTACAAGACTGAGGCCATTCAGCTGTGAAATGCTCTGAGGCCAGCACGTGCCTGCCACCGACGCTCAGGGGCTTCATCCAGTCCCCCATGACCTGCACATCAGCATTTTGTCACAAGAGAACAAGATGAGAGCGGAGCTCCAGCACCCCGATGGTTTTGCTGTAGAAGGTGTGAACGCTCTTCTCTGAACTTTGCTTACTTAATGATTTAACACGGTTGCTATCAAGAATTTGAAGGGAAGTGGTTTTGTGGGTTTGAATACATTTTTTACATTTAACTTTTGGGTCACTCGCTTATTGGTCTAAAGCCCCATTTAAAAACTTTTTTTGGCTATTTGATCAGCTGTGAAAGCCAGCTTGCCATCTACACCCTTTCCCTGGCATCTGGACCAAAGGTTGCAGGTTCTGAACCATCCAAAGCCATGCAAGTGGTGACAGCCCATGGGTGATGGTGCCCACACTTCCCCTCCAGAGAGCGTGTGAAGCTGAGTGAGGTCATGACACCCTCCGAAGGGGTGATGTCGATCTGGGTGGAAGGGCACTAAGTCATCAATTGATCAGGGCTGATTGTGTCTCAAAGCACAGTAAGGCTGCTGAGTGTCTGGGAAAAGGGTTATTTATTACTTCATTGGCTTCTGGCATTGCAGATGGTCCTCTGTCGTAAGAGGAGCTGCAATGTGAAACCAGAAAATGCACCCATCATGTCTCCCTGCTGGCACCCTAGTGCTGCTGCTGTTTTTCTTGGGGGTCCCAGGAGTCTCTTTGTGCAGGACTGCAGGGGACCTGGAAACATGACCCAGCTCTGGGCAGTTCATGCAATGGACCCAGATGTGGCTTCTAGGTTAAAAGGGACACATGCGTGGCTTTTGTGCTCCTCAAAGTGAGTGTCCCAGCCTCTCTTCACCCAGTGACCCCAGGTCAGCTGAGAAGGCTTGTAAAATAAGGCCCTCTGGCAGGATGAGGGCGTCTCCCCTCGCCTGGCTCTGACAGCCTTGCAGGAAGAACTGTGTCTGTCACCGAAGGTGTTCCCGGGCGGCACTCCCTGCCTAGAACCTGGGTATTCAGAAGCATTTTCCAGTTAATTTAAGCTTAAAAGCCTTCTGCCTTTAAAGGCCACCTTGAAAGAAGGACAAAAGTGGCGAATTCCAAGTTTTTTAAAAAGGCAAGTTGTTGTTTAGATTTTTATTCATTATGTGATCATATCCTTGAAAAGAGCAGGACCCTAAGAAACTTGATGTAAAAGGTGGATTTTGAAAGTATTAGTCCTCTTCCCTGAAGTCAGGCACCAAAGGGGTGTCTCTGCAAATGATTTTATGAGCATGTATAATCATCCAATCTTAGAGCTCTAGGCATGCAGTATTATTAGCAAAATCGATGGCTTATATAGTGGAGTTCTGTTTGTATGCTCTTATTCAAAGCAAAAAAATGACACTTTGCAAAAATAATGCACAAACATGCGCAGTCTGAAACATACTCTCTCCCCTTCACTGGAGTTAGAAAAACAAGTCAGATCTTTAGCATATTGTTTTAAGATAGACAATAAACTGTGGAAAATTCGGAAAGAGATGGGAATACCAGACCACCTGACCTGCCTCTTGAGAAACCTATATGCAGGTCAGGAAGCAACAGTTAGAACTGGACATGGAACAACAGACTGGTTCCAAATAGGAAAAGGAGCACGTCAAGGCTGTATATTGTCACCCTGCTTATTTAACTTATACGCAGAGTACATCATGAGAAACCCTGGGCTGGAAGAAGCACAAGCTGGAATCAAGATTGCCAGGAGAAATATCAATAACCTCAGATATGCAGATGACACCACCATTATGGCAGAAAGTGAAGAGGCACTAAAAAGCCTCTTGATGAAAGTGAAAGTGGAGAGTGAAAAAGTTGGCTTAAAGCTCAACATTCAGAAAACGAAGATCATGGCATCTGGTCCCATCACTTCATGGGAAATAGATGGGGAAACAGTAGAAACAGTGTCAGATTTTATTTTTCTGGGCTCCAAAATCACTGCACATGGTGATTGCAGCCATGAAATTAGAAGACACTTACTCCTTGGAAGGAAAGTTATGACCAACCTAGATAGCATATTGAAAAGCAGAGACATTCATTACTTTGCAACAAAGGTCCGTCTAGTCAAGGCTATGGTTTTTCCAGTGGTCTTGTATGGATGTGAGAGTTGGACTGTGAAGAAGGCTGAGCACCAAAGAATTGATGCTTTTGAACTGTGGTGTTGGAGAAGACTCTTGAGAATCCCTTGGACTGCAAGGAGATCCAACCAGTCCATTCTGAAGGAGATCAGCCCTGGGATTTCTTTGGAAGGAATGATGCTAAACCTGAAACTCCAGTACTTTGGCCACCTCATGCGAAGAGTTGACTCATTGGAAAAGACTCTGATGCTGGGAGGGATTGGGGGCAGGAGGAGAAGGGGACGACAGAGGATGAGATGGCTGGATGGCATCACGGACTCGATGGACGTGAGTCTGAGTGAACTCCGGGAGTTGGTGATGGACAGGGAGGCCTGGCGTGCTGTGATTCATGGGGTCGCAAAGAGTTGGACATGACTGAGTGACTGAACTGAACTGAACTGAACTGACCAGCTATTGGGGATTCCCAGGTTGCTCAGGGGTAAAAAATCCGCCCGTCAAAGCAGGAGACGCAGGAGACACAGGTTCAATCCCTGGATCAGAAAGATCCTCTGCAGGAGGAAAAGGCAACCCGTTCCGGTATCCTTGCCTGGGGAATCCCATGGCCAGAGGAGCCTGAAGGGCTACAGTCTGTGGGGTCTCAGAGAGTTGGATATGACTGAGCAACTGAGTATGCACAATGAAATATTAAAGTCAGCAACTAGCCATCTTTACATCAAGGATAAAGGCATTGAGAGTCACATCAATAAGATTGGAACTGTGAGGGATAAGAGCAGTTGGTGGACTGGATAGTATGGTGTTAGCAGTTCAGTGACTGCCGCTTTACAGAAAACACACACACACACACACACACACCCATATTTATCTTGCTTTTCATCAGCCTAGTCATTTTTTAGTTTATTCATTCATTCAACTTATACAGAGTCCTTTTTATTTGCCATGTGTCAGATAAGGCATTAGAAACCCAGGGATGAATCCACTACAGTCCTTGTCCTCAAGGAGCAGTTAAACTGCGTCCTGTCTTTTACAAAGTGCACCCAGTTTATAATTTTAATTTTCCTAGTTAAAAATGGAGACATACTACCTGTCAGGTGTGACTATCTTTGTGGGAACAACTGGAGAGATGACAGGAACGCAAATGATAGGAAATCCAGGATGCATGGGGGTTGTTCATAACCTACGCCTTGTTTTTCTCTCATTTTCTCTGCTTCCCCTTATTCTTGCTCCACTAAAATCCCAAAGCCTGGGCAGTGAAAGATCATGCAGGCCCAGTGGTGAAGCTTGCAGACCACCACACAATCGTTGCTGGGATATGTTAGACTCTTGTCTTATCCTGAGGATGTCTAATTTGGAACTGATCTCTTTGGAAGAAACCTCCACCTTAACTACCTCCCAAATTTCTCAACTTCATCTGATTTTGAAACATCATCTTTTTAAAGAAATAGACAAAACAAAAGCCTCAAGTATTCTTGAATATTCCCCAGTGTGGAAGTTTGGTGCAGGACATGTGTCCAGACTAGATTTACACAGGGCTGTGGTTTGCTGAGGCCTTTTGTCTTGCAGTCCCCTGGCCTGGGTTCTATTTGCTGTGAGTGACTGGTAAAGAAGCTCCTACTTTCAGACGGCCCGAAAAGGGCAAGAGGAAATTAATAAGTAACTTTCAAACCGAAAGCGCCAAAGAGGCTTTGCTTTCAAGATTTACTTTCTTTGGCACTTTGAAAAATTCTGGCGGCTCTCTTGGTGACAGGTTTGTGGCAACATTCTCTTGGCCTAGGTAAATGTTTGCTCTTTTTTTTTTTTCCCTTCCAGATTGTGCAATTATGCGTCTCAATTCCCTCCCTGCCCCGAGGTGGAAATATGCCACCTGCCCTCTGAGTGTAGAAGAAGGAACACAGGGACTCTGCTTCCCGGATTCTCTGCTTGAAACAAGTTTAGGAATTTATGTGTGGTTGGAATGGGGAGTTTTGACGATTCTGGAACCTGCATACCACCTCACATTTCCAATTTGGCTTCAATTGTAATCCCAGGATAGGGCTGTTAGAGGAAAGCATTTCCATCCAGAGAGCCCAGAAAACTGAAATAGAAAACTCTGAGTTAAAAACATAATATAGATTTGCCGAAAGGCTAAAATAAGTGAATGCCCAGAAAATATGTTTGTGGAGGAGCAGGGTAGAGAGATAGTCCTGGACTCTTCAGACAGGTGTGGTTTCTTACATCATGACATCTGCTTTTTGTGAAGGTCACAGATAAAATCAGGTGACATTTTAACATACAGAATTATGCTACACATAATTTATTTATTACACATAATTAATTTACACATTAACGTGGAAACTGTGGGCCTCGTAAAATTAGATCGAAATGGTCCTATAGAAATTAAGTTATTCCATTTTTTTCCATGGTATTTCTATGAAATCTAGGATAGCTGATGTGTTAGCAGAAAATCTAAAGGAAATGAACACTAAGTCCATGGCTGATTTTTAATTCTCACGATTTCATGATATGCATAGCAATTGCATTTTTGGTTTTGTTTGAGTCCATTTCAAACCTATTATGCATATTTTCCATGTTGGGTGTATGTATTCTGGGTAAACTATCATTTAAAAGTTTAAAATCATCTAGATCAAATAACCAGGTGGGATTTTGTAGCTTTCTGGGGGGGTGAGCTGGGGTGGATTGGGGGTGATTCTGATTAAATGTAAAACAGTTCAAAGAAGTTCAAGAGTCTGGCCTGCACGATTAATAGTCTGCAGTAGATATTAGAAATCCAGACAGACTAAAGGCAAAATGCCTTCCCCTCATAGACAGACTGTATTCTAACCTCCAAGGACTCTGCTTATGTAGTCACTCTCTCAATTCAACTGTCTCTGCCAGCCCAGACTTCATTGCTTTAGAGAGCAGTGGAAAAACCCCCTCCCAGGGATGACTGTATCAAATTCACCACGTGTTTAATCTGTCTGGCACGCCAAGGGCCCTCTCCAGTCGTAGAGAATGCGGGGCGAGGAGAGCCGTCTTGGGCTGCAGCGCTTGCGTTCGGAAAGTGAAAGCAAGTTGTTATTTTCTCCTCCTCAGCTCACATTCCTGGCCTTGGATGGCATGAGGTCATTGTTTGGTTGGAATGGAAGAGTGTGTGTTAAGGTCACACGTGGATAAGTGTCATTCTTGTCTGGGACACCGACCCAGGGAGTGTGTAACCTCCTGAGGGATGGAGTCCCATCGTTTATACAGAAAGTTCATGAGTCCTAACTAAAATTTTAATTCATGGTTCATTAAGCCTAAACCTTGGCAATCCTAAATCAAGATGGCGGACAGTTTTGTTTTCCTCACAGTAATTCCTGTAGGGCATCTCCCAGTCTTTCTGGGCTCAGGTTCAGACTTACCCGCTTCCTAGCTGTGTGCCATGAGCAAATCCCTTACGTCTTCTAGGTCTCAGTTTGGGACACTGTGAGGCCTTTTTTCCCTCAATTTTTTATTCTTTTCTTTTTTAGTAGTCACAGAATTTAATGCATTGCTTAGAAATGCGTACGTGCTAAGTCACTTCAGTCGTGCTGGACTCTCTGTGACCCTATGCTTAGCAACAGAAGACTCAGTTAATATTTGTGAAGTGAGTGAATAAGTGTATGAATGAACAAGTCAATGAATAAACCAATTAATGGGGGAAAAAGCAGGGACTCTAACAGTACCTTTCTCCTAGGGCTGTTATAAAGATGGAACAAGACTACCTCTGTAAACAACTTAAAGCACTGCCAAGTACACAGGAAGCACTCCTTTAATTATTATGATGATTAAATTCCATATCCTGATGTTTCACTGGTTTTGCTAGTCCCTTCAGTTCAGTTTAGTCGCTTAGTCGTGTCCGACTCTTTGCAACCCCATGAATCACAGCAGGCCAGGCCTCCCTGTCCATCACCAACTCCCGGAGTTCACTCAGACTCTGTCCCTTAGGCATCCTTTTTTTCCCCCGAGCCCCGAGCACACTAATAGAATTCTCAAGACATCCCCTTTATCAACAGTTGTTCACTGAATACCTCTATGGGTAGGGTATCTGCTTTGAGAAGTTTTTTGACAGAATCTAAAAAGATAACTCTTCATACAGTCTGGACTTTTCACGTGCTAAGATGAAAAATGCAGTCAAAATTCAGTGGGGAGATGGTGAGAACGAACTTGAATAGAAGTGATACTAGAAGAAGCTGAAAGATAGGGATGCACTTAACCCCAGAATGTCATCATGGAATCAAGGATAATTAATCTTTGGTTATTTCATATGTATGATTTTGGAATGAGTAGAGATATTACGAGTATATAAGAAGACCTCTTTGGTACCCACTAGAGACTGATTTTGAAGCTAAAGCTCCAATACTTCGGCCACCTGATGTGAAGAGCTGACTCACTGGAAGAGACCTTGATGCCGGGAAAGATTAAGGGCAGGAGGAGAAGGGGGCGATAGAGGAGGAGATGGTTGGATGGTATCACTGACTCAATGGACATGAGTTTGAGCAAACTCTGGGAGATAGTAAAGGACAGGGAAGCCTGGCGTGCTGCAATCCATGGGGTTGGAAAGAGTCTGACACGACTTAGCAACTGAAGAGCAATAAAAATAAAGTGCTAGAGGAACTAGGAGAACAAGGAGTCCCAGAGGGTGGACCTCAGTTGCAGACCTTAAGTGGGAAAATTAAGCAGAAAGGAGAGAGGAGAGAGGAGGAGAGAGTAATGGTAGTTTATTCAGGGAGAGGGCAGGGAGTGATGGCTCTGTGCATTCTGGGTCCAATGGGAGGAGACCTGGAAGAAGTGAAAGAGAAGCCAGCAGAGATCCCTGCATGTGGACGGTGGACAGTGGAGACGAAGGAGGGTCTGCTCCAGGCCTTGTGATAGGGGGTAGAGGGAATCTGAGCCCCGCACAGGCTACAGAAGCAGGAAGAGACTCGCTTGAGCTGGTAGTCCACCACCTCCACCTTCTGATGGGCAGCAAAGGCCTTCAGGTGATTGGAGCAGGAAGGTGCGGCCTCACTAAGGGATGGCCCAGAGATGAGAAACCAGGAAGCTCCATGGAGCCACAGCGCCCAGGGTCCGGTGGGCTCAGAGGTCTCTGCTGTGGGAGCTGGCTGTCAACTCTAGCAACAATCCTGGAGTGGAGTCTATGAGCTCAAGGGAAGAAACGGTTGCCTGAAAATTGAATCTCCAGCCAAGTTGTCCTCAAAGTATGAAAACAGCAGACAGCTATCATCAAGGTTTCAAAAGCTCAAGAAATACAGTCTCAATGGGCTCTTTTGGCAAGTAAAAACTGTCTTGAAAAACAATCCAGCCACAAATAAGTGAGATACAGACATCTCACATATGTGTATACACACACACACAGACATACAATAGAATATTACTCAGCCATAAAAAGAATGAAATAATGCCATTTGCAGCTACATGGATAGATCTAGAGATCATGCTAAGCGAAGTAAGTCAGAAAAAGAAAGACAAATGCCATATGAAAGTGAAAGTTGCTCAGTTGTGTCTGACTCTTTGTGACCCCATTAGTCCATGGAATTCTCTAAGCCAGAATACTGGAGTGAGTAGCCTTTCGCTTCTGCAAGGGATCTTCCCAACCCAGGGATTGAACCCAGATCTCCCACATTGCAGGCGGATTCTTTACCAGTTGAGCTACAAGGGAAGGCCAAGAATACTGGAGGGGGTAGCCTATCCCTTCTCCAGGGGATCTCCCCAACCCAGGAATTGAACCAGGGTTCCCTGCAGTGCAGGTGGATTCTTTACCAACCGAGCTATCAGGGAAGCAAATGCAAAATGATGCCACTTATATGTGGAGTCTAAAATATGACACAAATGAACATATCTGTCAAACAAAAACAGACTCACAGACATAGAGAATAGACTTGTGGCTGCAAAGGCAGGTATGGTGGTGGCTGGGGTGGTTAGCAGGTGCAAACTAGTGTATACAGGATGGGTAAACAACGAGGCCCTACCACACAGCACAGGGAACCATGTTCAGTATTCTGTGATAAACTATAATGGAAAAGGATATGAAAAATAACATACATGAATAGCTGAAGCGCTTAACTGTACAGCAGAAATTAACACAATGCTGTAAATCAACTACTCTTTGATTGAAAAAGTGAAAAATTTTTTAAATGAGTTAAAGAATTCAGGAACCAAGAGGCTGTGGATTCATTTAAAATGGAACTGAGAGCAAATAACTATAGGAAGTATGGCTGAGGAAGAGAACTTAAAGGTCATATGTAAATATTACAGTTAATCAAATTGGGGATGGTAAGAACAGGGGTAGGAGAAAACTGTAAGTTAACCAACTTCCTCATCTTTCCTGTTAGGGAGTTAGTGCATGCCATGCAATGTTGAAGGAGACAGTTTAAAAACAACAATAATTCTAGCTCTTAAAATTTTGCCTAAAGATTTTCTTAATTTAGGGAGATCTTTTAAGAACCAGTCTCTCTAGTGGTGAAGAAACGTTTATTTGAAATGCATCAATTTCTTCAGTTTTCAGTGTCTTTCTCATGAGAAAGTTAAATAAAATTCTTGTCATTTAAAACTGCACAGGCGTAATTTTTTTTTCTTTTGTAAATTTCAGCAGGGAATCATGGGATTCATTCATCTTGGGCTGTTTTATAGAACTTCAGTACAGAGTCAGGCTTTATACCTGGTCTGTGTTCATGAAGACTGTCTGGAAGAATACTCACCAAAGATCAGTAATAGGTATTTCTGCAAGGTGAGGTTTGGGGTGATTTTTAAATGTTAGTTTAAGGGCTTCCCTGGTGGCAGCAGTGGTAAAAACTACACCTGCCAACACAGGAGACACGGGTTTGCTTCCTGGTCTAGGAAGATCCCACATGCCGTGGAGCAGCTAAGCCCGTACACCACAACCATTGAGCCCATGTGCCACGCCACAGCTACTGAAGCTCGCGTGCCCTACGGCCTGTGCTCCGCAACGAAGGAACCCTCTGCAGTGAGAAGCCCGCGCACCGCAGCTAGAGGGTAGCCCCGCTTGCCGCACCGAGAAAAAAGCCCACGCAGCAGCGAGACCCAGCGCCGCCAACAATACATTTAAAAATTGTTTCCAAATAAACTTCTCTATCCCTTGAACTTTTGGAGAGTACACGTTGGGCTTTAACCTATTCTTTCAGTGAATCTACATTTAGAGGTTTCAATTTTAGTTTTCCAGGATGTGTGAATGGAAACACTTTTCTCTAAGAACTCTATCCTGGGATAACAATTGAATAGATGCATGTATTATTCTTCACCAGTAACACTGGTGGGAAAGTCCTAGAAACAAAAGTTGGTCATGTTTTACAGAACGAGAGGCAATTCTTTTGTAGGGCTTGGGAGTGACGAGATGGGAGAGAAGTGTCATGGGTACAGATGAAATGTGTTTATTAAAGAATAGCCTAAATCAGCAGTTTTCAACTGGGGGTGATAGTGCATCCCCCCCCCCACCCCCGCCTTAGGGGAAATTTGATTATTTCTTCCGGGGACATTTTTGTCGCAACTAGGGTGGGGAAAGTGCTAGTGGCATCTAGTGGGTGGGGTCCAAGGATACTGGTTAACATATTAAACACACAGACAGCACCGACAATAAAGAGCTATCTGGCCCCAAATGTTAACAGTGCCAGAGTTGAGAAACCCTGCCCTAAAGTCTTAGAAAAGTAGCTTCTATAGAGACAACTAATTCGCTCACAAGAGGGAGTCTGGAGGCAGAGGATTCTATCTTGGAGATAAAAGAAATTGGGTTTAGTCTCTCTGGCCCCTAGGGCTTTTAGCTAAATACATGTTTAAAAACAAATTTCTGCTTTTTATTGGTCGGTAATTAGTCTTCAGCTATGGGACTGATTCATTTGTCTCTGAGGAATGAAAAACAGTGAAATCAGTGGTCTAACCAAGGGCAGGTGTAGTTTCCAGCAGTACCTTGACTGAGTACAGTGGTACTCTTGATGAGGATGAAAGAGGAGAGTGAAAAAACTGGCTTGAAATTCCACATTAAAAACCCAAGATCATGTCATCCAGTATTCACAGTAAATAGAAGGGAAAAAGTGAAAGCAGTGACAGATTTTATTGTCTCGGGCTCCAAAATAACTGCAGACAGTGACCGCAGCCGTGAAATTAAAAGATGCTTGCTCCTTGGAAGCAAAGCTGTGACAAACATATTTAAAAGCAGAGGCATCATTTTGCCAACAAAGGTCTGTATAGTCAAAGCTATGGTTCTTCCAGTAGTCATGTATGGATGTGAGAGTTGGACCATAAAGAAGGCTGAGTGCCAAAGAATTGATGCTTTCTAACTGTGGTGCTGGAGAAAACTCTTGAGAGCTCCTTGGACTGCAGGGAGATCAAACCAGTCAATCCTAAAGGAAACCAACCTTGAATATTCATTGGAAGGACTGATGCTGAAACTGAAGCTCCAATATTTTGGCCACCAGATGCGAAGAACTGACTCATTAGAAAAGACCCTGATGCTGGGAAAGACTGAAGGCAAAAATAAGGGGGCAATGGAGAATGAGATGGTTAGAGAACATCACTGACTTAATGGACGTGAATGTAAACAAACTCCAGGAGACAGTGGGGGACAGAGGAGCCTGGCGTGCTGCAGTCCATAGGGTCACAAGGAGTTGAACACAACTTAGTGTCAACAACCTTGACTGAGCTGGCCTCTGATCTCATTCCTACAAGCCCAATCAGACCATCTGAAGTCTCTGACAAGCCAGGTGATGGCCCAGATCAGTTGCATTAAACAGGAAGTTAGTGCAGGAACATTGGGCCATCTTGGTATGGAATGAACCACCTTCTCCTCACTCACTGTAAGGACCGTCCATCACTGTGGATCAAGAGCATCAAGAGATGGTAGTGGAGATAGCTTCCATGGAGGAGCAATTTTGCTTTCAGCCCAGCAGTGTCTATAGCATTTACACCAAAGAAAATCTGGACTTGCTGGCATTACCTGTCTGTGTTATAATTATAAACAGCCCTCCTATGAAAATCTCAGCATCTGTAGCTGCTGTCTGCAGCGGCTCTTTCTGAAGTCAGTATCCCTTGATGTCAATTATTTCATTTCAGGCACAGTCATTTCTCTGGCAGTGCTTCCTGAAAACGTGTCTTTTCAAGAAAACTAAAGCTGGAAATGGCTTGTGACATGCCATCCGACTTTATCAGGCCAAGAACAAATGACTCTCGAGTTTATTAGATGCCAGATGAGCTGATGAGCTGAATTCTTGGGCCGAAGCTTTGATGAGGTCTGACGCCTCTGCAAAAATAAGAAGCTACCACTTCCTTGGTGACAGGGGTGTAGTTTCCCAATACCTTTTGTAATAATGCCTCGGTACTTGTCCTTTGACTTGACTCTAATGTACATATTTTAAAAAAGTAGAACTGGCTTTATATGCGTTTGTGCCCTGTCAGTTCAGTCGTGTTCTCCTCTTTGCGACCCTATGGATTGTAGCCTGCCAGGATCCTCTGTCTAACAGGATTCTCCAGGCAAGAATATTGGAGTGGGTTGCCATGCCCTCCTCCAGGGGGTCTTCCTGATCCAGGGGTCAAACCAACATCTCCTGCATTGCAGGTGGATTCTTTACAGATGAGCCACTGGGGAAGCCTGAGCTTTATGGTGAAAGAGTTAGTCACTCAGTCGTGTCCGACTCTTTGTGACCCCATGGTCTGTCCATGGAATTCTCCAGGCAAGAATACTGGAGTGGGTTGCCATTCTCTTCTCCAGCAGATCTTCCCAACTCAGCGATCCAAGCCAGTTCTCCTGCATTGCGGTCAGATTCTTTACCATCTGAGCCACCAGGGAAAACCCTTTATGGCTTTATGGTAGCAGAGAATCTTTTGGTACTGGAGAGCAAGCTGGGCATCGAGGGCTGTTAGAGGTACTGGCTTTCAGTGAAGTATGCTGATTGCTGCATATATTGTTAATTTACAACAGAGATGTTGGGGTGGGGGAGAGTATGGGGGTGTGTAGAAGTAACACGAATGAGCTAGTGTGAAAAAATAAAACTATTACAGTGTCTATTGAGATATGGATCTTATCTGGGGGAGAAGAATTGCCTTTCTTCTATATTCCATAAACTAATTATATTTGAATATTATATCTAAGGCTTATAATAAGGTTTATTTCTAAGCAAATGTTATAACAATAGATTGGATTTAAGTAGAAAGGTATAAAAAGGGAACCGTTTGACCCCTGAGCCTTCTCCCAACAATGCCTTTGACCACAGCAGGCGGGTCTCAGCAGGTCTGAGGTTGGAAATTTTGCATACAATTTTTAGGAACAAGTTATATTACATATGGGAGAATCTTAGAGCTTACTTAGTTCCAAAATAAAGCCCTTCCTCCCGTGATAGTTCCTCCCATACTTAGAAAGTATGAAAACCACTAGGATAGTGTTCTCTGGTCATATTTCAGAGAGGAAGCTTCAGAAGAATCCTAGGGCTCAGTGTATGTCCCTTGTCCACGCGAGGACACATTCTTTAGCACCTTTATCTAGACAGACCCCACGTGGTCTACCAGTCTTTTGCAGACCAGACTTTCCCCATGCAAGCTGCAATGTAATTGCAAATTATTGCAAAATGATACTTCCTTGACAGGGATTTATGTATTTCCTATGTCTCTCAGCACATATTTCAAAAGCACTTCAAAGACTATTATTTCTGGCTGTGGATAAATCTGCATTTTGTGTTGCTTTTCACTAGATTTTCTAAGGGATCAATGTTCCTAATTTTATCCTTAATTTGGATTCATTTATCATCATCTTCCAGAGAAGGCAATGGCAATCCACTCCAGTACTCTTGCCTGGAAAATCCCATGGACGGAGGAGCCTCGTAGGCCTGTAGTGTCCACTAAGAGTTGGACACGACTGAGCAACTTCACTTTCACTTTTCACTTTCATGCATGGGAGAAAGAAATGGCAACCCACTCCAATATTCTTGTCTTGAGAATCCTAGGGATGGGGGAGCCTGGCGGGCTGCTGTCTCTGGGGTCGCACAGAGTCGGACACGACTGAAGCGACTTAGCCGCAGCAGCAGCAGCATCTTCTATGGCCTGACTCTCCAAGAAGTGTTAATTTAACACTAAAGATCAAACCAGTCTATCTTAAAGGAAATCAGTCTTGAATAATCATTAGAAGGGCTGATGTTGAAGCTGAAGCTCCAATCCTTTGGAGCATTTGTAATGTTTGGAACCTTAGGTATTTTATATTACCAAAAATAGAGATTTCAGTTATCATATTATTGGGTTGGCTATAAATATTCATTATGGAAAAACCCAAATGAAACTTTTGGCCAACCCCAAACATTTGAATAGCACCGCACTGTGCATGAATCATTTTCACAGGCAGGCTATTTTGCCATTCGATTTTCTATTGGGTACAAGGAATCAAGGGAGGAGGCAGAACAGTACTCATTGTCTCCATCAGCCCTGGTGCATGTACCCAGCTCACACACCTGCCCTGGGATCAGGCAGTCACAGCCTCACCTCTATTCTAGTTTCTTTCCCTGGCCCCTGGGGAGAAAGGCAGTTTTACACGACATGTTTGAACCATTCTTGTGAGTCTCTGGAGGACACAGAAGTAAGCATACTTTGAAGTATTCTATATATTGATCTTACAATTTAACTCTCAACCGAAAAGCTTATTTTTCCAATTTCTCAATTATTCTACGGCAGCTTTCAGGAGCTCCCGCACACTCAAGACATGAGCAGGTATGTCAATTTCCTAATGCCAATCACGGTGTATTTATTCTTTCTCTGTGACTTGTCTGCTGTCTGGGACACCCCTTTTTCAGAGCAGGACATGTGTACATCAGGAATAAGTGTGGTATTAGAGAAAATGAACTTGAATTCATGTTTGGAGAGATATTTGGCCTTAGGCTTTGAAATATTTGATGCAAAATTCCTGAGTTGACAATACACCCTTCGAGTGTCCCCTTCTGGTTATTATTTGGCTTTCTTCACAAGTTTTCTGGTAGGGATGGCATGAAATGCCAGCATTCTGTTTCTTATGAGAATAGTTCCTCAAGATGAACCAACAGAGTGGCTCCAGACTAGGACAGAGTTTCCCACAAGGCCTGAGAACTAGGTGGGTATCACACCTGCACAACTGCTTAGTCTGGTCCATTGCATTTTGAATAGATTAGGTATTCCAGGGGATACCCTAAGCACATCAGCATTTTGGTTGATGGACACAGATCAACCTTGGACACCCTGGACACCCCTGGACACCCCTGGACACAGATAAGAGTAAGTTTCTGGGATCCCAAAGCAGAGCATGAAGCTCCTAGAAGGACCAACCTGTGGGATGCCGCCTAGCCCTGGTTCCATTGCGTTTCCCACCTCGCCTTCATCTGACCTCTACAGGTTGTACATCAGTCTCTTCTGTGTGAGCAAGCTGAATCAGCTCCTGAAAGTCTGACTAATTCTGGCACAAAGAGAAAATTTATCTATTTATTTTGACTTCTAGGAGCAAATCTTGGAATGTGGTGATACAAGGCAAGTGGTTTAACTGCCTGCCTGGTTTCCCCTTATTAGCAGCTCTGTTTCCTTGACCTCTAGCTGAAACAGACTTCTAATGAAAAAATACAAAAGAAGGTATTAATATTTTCTGGAAAATTCATAACAGTGGAATTAGTTGCTATTCTGTTTGCTGTAACAAGGTAGAAAATGAAAACTGATCGTCAATTAATTTATATCAAATTAATTTCTGATTTGAAAACTATAAAGTAGTGATTTTAATATTGATGTCTATCAATCAAGGTAAACAATAAAGTCAGTATACTTATAAAAGGCATTCATTTGTTAACACAAGAGGAATAAAAGAGCAGCTATATAAAATAAGACTGAGTTAGAGTTGTTGACTTTTAATGACAATAAAGAATTTTCCAATGTTTGGCAAAAAAGGATTACATTTATTTTTATTTCATCTTAGTTCCTTACCTAGTTTCAGAGATATTTAAATCTGACTGAAATTAGGAGGAAGAATTTTACTTATTTATAAGAAAGTTCAATAAGGTTGAACATTGAAATTAGAGTTTGTGAACTTAAAGAAAGGGCCCAGATTCTTAAGATTCCTTATCTTGCAAAAGTGCTGTTCTCTTTTAGTTTTAAACTATTTAATGCAAGCCCAGGAGTCTGAATGTAACTGTATTCAGTGAATCTAACCCATGCTGGGCAGATTCACAAACTGGTATCTGATGAGGCTTTGGGGCTGGGGGAGAAGTTTGGTGATAGCATTGCAGGATATGCTTTCCGGAAGCCCTGCCCCCAGAGTTCTGCTCTGTGCTCCATTTGGTTAGGCCATGGGACATTCTCGTTGCTGGGAACAACTTGAACAACTGATTTCTGACCTTCTCTGAAGCCTTAGGCTATTTAGAGAGCTGGTGAGAGCTTTGGGAAGAAGATTGAGAGACTATCCTGCTTGTTTTGGTTTGTTTTTATTCCCAGGGATACATTCATATTACGATGACAAAATGGATCACTTATTACTGGTGTGTGCCAGGCCAAATATGGAGGTGATACTCAGGACAAATAACTAGACTTTCCCCCCTAAGGATGTTCCTGAGAATAATCTCTTTACTTCCTCAACTGCAAGCCTGGAGTAAGCTGTAAAAAATAAACAAACACACCCTATTGATAAACAAGGAGAAAATGAGGTAAGAGGTAAGAGGTGTGCCATGGGGCTCCTTCTAGCCTTCTGTCAACTTCAATTAACAAGCAAAGCTCCAGTGCTCATTACCTTGAGGTTACAACCTAGTAGATAGTTATTTAGCTGCTCTTAAGGGGAAGCCACAATTACAGCATCGCCAAATGCAGAGTACAGGCTTTCTCTCCCTCCCCCTTCAAAAGTGCCAGGGAGACTAACATATCTTCACGTTGTTCTAATTTAAAAAGTCTCCAGTGATCTCTCCATCCCCTGGCATTTCCTACCCTCCCAGGAATAATAGCAACAAGTTTTCTCCCTAAAATAAGCAAGCAGACATTTTCAGGACAGTTGGAGACCCTGAACTGTCTTGGCCAGTTTATTAGCCTCCAGGAAAGTCTTGAGCATTTCACTTCATCCTGAGCTGCAGCAGCCCTTGCAGTGTCAAGCCTATGTTTCATAAGCTCAAACTCCTGGAGGTTAAGTGGCTACAGATACGTATTAGTGCTACTCATTTATTCATAAACTGAGTGCCTACCATGGTGACTGGGCTTTCCTGGTGGCTAAGACAGTAAAGAATCCACCTGCAATGCGAGAGACCTAGGTTCAATCCCTGGGTGGGGAAGATCCCTTGGAGAAGGGAATGGCAACCCAGTCCAGTATTCTTGCCTGGAGAATTCCATGGACAGAGGAGCCTGGCAGGCTACAGTCCATGGGGTCGCAAAGAGTCAGACACGATTGAGCGACTAACACACACATACCATGGTGATCGGTTTTGGAAACACGAAGATGAAAAGAACATTGCTCTTGCCTCCGAAAGCTTTTCCATCTAGTTGGATAGACAAACCCAATGAGATACTTAGGAATCCAAAAAAGGCAGTCGATTTAAGAGAATCGTTTGAGGATTTCAGGGAAGGCTTCTAGATGGAGGTAATACCTTAGCTGAATATTGGTGAAAAGAGAAACTATGAGTTAGATGACAGAAGGGAATTGGGTCGGGGGGCCGGTGGGAGATAGCCTTCTGAGACCAGAAGCTGGTGATGGCACAAGCCAAGACGAGCTGTTGAGCAAACAGCAGCTGAGCCGTGCTCGTGGCTGGCATATTCCTAAAATGGTAGAATCCTTGACTGGTGCCTTTTCCGTACTGTGGAGTCACCGGCAGGCCAGGAAGGCCTACGTGGGCCATGCGGGCCCGTCTGGGGTTGCGGTGTGATCTGGTGGCAGAGCTGGATCTGAATCTTAACAATTAGCAGATGAAATCCAATCTCTCAGGCTTCTGGGGGGAAAACTAGTCCCCCAAGAGAAGGGCCCATAGGCGCCTGCAGAGAAAGGGGCCCAGTGCGGAGAGAGGGTCAACACACCCTAGAATGGTAAGAAGTCCTGGTGGAAAGTCATCTGATTTATTTCCAGCCCTGTTTTATGTCCATCTGTACTTCTGTGTTTGGAAGGAAAAAGGCAGAGTCAGGACACTTTGACACCGGTCACGTTACGACTGGATCTGGAGCTTCATTCATCAGGGAAGTTGTAGGTCATCTGTTCCAACGCTCTAATTCTCCCTCCATCTTCCTTCCCTCCTCCCCAACCTCACTGAACCAGTCTTTCCAGCTGTCCTTGGAAGGAAATAATAAACACGAGTATAGTTCAAGTATGACAATACCATCCAGAGCTGCATCTGGGCCTCTGCTGCTGTGTAAACCAGGCTCGTGTATCGTAAAACCGCAACGAGCATCCCTGCCCTTAAAGCCTGTTTCCGTCTGGTTCTCATATTGAGACACTTCGCCACTCTCATCTTAGGTGGCCCCACCGCAGAAGGCAGCTATCCTAGCAAAGGGCGGCCCAGGGAAGACCTGGAGAGCCAGGTCAGGACCCGCTCCCCACCTGCTTCCTCCACTGGCGCTGAGCTGGGCGCTCAGCTCACCTCCCTCTCTCCAAGCTGAAGACATGGCCTCCCCACATCACACAGTTGACCCCTTCTGCAAATGCAATGAGCCAGATCTGGGCACGCCCTCCATTCTCACCTCTGTCTACAATGGTCACAATCTGTGACTCCTCCCACCTGCCCAAGCCCCGTGGAAGGAAGTGGAGAGGGGGATGGTGGATGGGGGGTGAAGAGGGGGGAGCAGTGGGGTGGAAGGATCGCAGGGAGTGGCTGATGTGACATGACCTTTTAACACTCAGCACTTCCCAAAGCTATGATGGTTTTCTCTACACGTGCTCAGTCGTGCAGTCATGTCTGACTCTGCGACCCCAGGGACTGTGGCCATCCAGGCTCCTCTCCCCCTGGGATTCTCCAGGCAAGAATACTGGGGCGGTTTGCCGTTTCCTCCTCCAAGGAATCTTCCTGACCCAGGGATCGAACACACATCTACCCACATCTCGTATACCTCAGGCAGGTTCTTTACCCCTGAGCCACGGGGGAAGTCCCATGGAAGGAACTGGGGGCAGGGGTGATGATACCACATGACCTTTTAACATTCAGCACTTCCCAAAGCTGTGATTGCTTTTTCAATAAATGAAACAAAATGATCACCTCCTGCTTTTCAGATTTCATGCTACAGTTGAGCGCAGGTTGACCTAGATGTGTCTCCGTAGTTTGTAATGTTTTATGTTGATTTTTATTGGAGGCACTGTACACCAGGTGGGATCTTAGTTCTGCCACCAGGAATCAAACCCGTGCCTCCTGCATTGGAAGCACGAAGTCTTAACCAGGGGACCACCAGGGAAATCCCTGCAACGTTTTAAATTAAGGTAGGATGTGTGATGGAGCTGAGGCTCCAGTATTTTGGCCACCTGATGTGAACGGCTGACTCCCTGGAAAAGTCCCTGATGCTGGGAAAGATTGAGTGCAGAAGGAAAAGAGGGTGTCGGAGGATGAGATGGCTGGACGGCATCACTGATGCAACGGACGTGAACCTGGGCAAACTCCGGGAGATGGTGCGGGACAGGGAGGCCTGGTGTGTTGCAGTCCATGGGGTCGCAAAGAGTCGGATAAGACTAGAAGACTGAACATCAACAACAAGGATGTGAGAGCACCAGGTGGAAAACGAGAACCCCTCCGTCTGATGAGGTGGTGTTTACCTTGAGGTCATGAACTAGGGAAATTCTGTTTTTCACCAATGGCAGAAGGTATGTTTCCTTCCTCCCTCCCAACCCTGGGCTGGATCTTTGGCTCCTCCTTGCACTGGCCTTGGCTCCCACAGACCCTCGAGATGTGTGATCTAGGTGTAAGAGCCCCAGGAAAGAGGCTTGGGGAGGGTTCTCCAGGTGAAGGAGAGAAAAGCTATGCCTGGGGGCTGCAGTTGGAAGCGCTGTTTCTTTCTTTCTAGCCTCACCCTGTTCGCGCTTCATCTCACGTCTGCAGCATGCAAAGGACAGCGCTGTTGATCCACGCAGATACTGGATTGCTATGCTGCTTCTCTGGTCTTCGTAACTGTCTGCTTGATTCTCATTTCTCTTCCCTCCCGGTTTGCTTAATTGCTTCTCTCTAGACCCTGAAGTTGTTGGTCTGTCCAAGCCAGCAGGCTGACTCCCACAGCCGTGGGGCCTGGGGAATGAATGGGTCGGTCACACAGGGCTCTTTGTTTTCCAGGCTTCGTTATTAACAGATCATCAAAAAGACGACTGGCCTTGTGCTGGGGTATGGAAAGATAGCCCTGTTGCTTAATTGTTGCCTAATTTAACTCAGCCAAGGATGTGGTTTCTTGACAAGGTGAAGTTTTGTTGAAAGGGGTGTCTGAGATGATGATGTTGTACATCAAACAGCCATATGATTGCCTATTTACCTTTCCTTTCGAGTGTATTTTATAATAGCTATACTCTTGAAAATAGGTATTGATGTTAAAATTTTATTTTATTTATTAAATTTTTTTATCAGAGTTTAGTTGCTTTGTAATGTTGTGTTAGTTTCTGTGGTGATATATGTATATATAGCAAAGTGCATCAGCTCTCTGTTTACATATATCCCCTCTTTTTTGGATTTCCTTCCCATTTAGGTCACCACAAACGACTGAGTAGAGTTCCCTGAGCTATACAGTAGGTTCTCATTAGTAATCTATTTCATCCGTGCTATCAATAGTGTACATATGTCAGTGGTGTATATAGTGTCAAAAGTGTATATATGAAGTTGAAAATTTTTTAAAAATTATGGTAACTACTAGTGCAGAGGTGTTATTTAAGACTCTGGTGAAATGAAAAAGCTGTTAGTAAGTGAATAATTCTCCTTTCATTTAGTTTCTATAAAAATAAGTACACCAAAAGTGAAAGTTAGTCGCACAGTTGTATCAGACTCTTTGTGACCCCATGGACTGCAGCCTGCCAGGCTCCTCTGTCCATGGGATTCTCCAGGCGAGAGTACTGGTGTGGGTTGCCATTTCCATCTCCAGGGAATCTTCCCAACCCAGGGATCTAACCTGGGTCTCCTGCATTGTCGGCAGATTCTTTACCAACTGAGCTACCAGGGAAGCCCAGTACACTGAAGGTTGAATTAAAGCAAGGGCAGGCTGCACTGTGCCACGTGTCACACAGAGCCCCCGAGGCTGAGGCGTGCACACTCATCTCTGTCTGCTCACTTGGACTGCCCTTGACGTGGTCCCCGCTGGGTGCCAACCCAAGGCTCCTTTTCCTGCTGGCAAATTCCATTCTGCCAGTGACTCAGTATGACATCATTCGCATCAACATTATCAAGGCGGGAAGGGTTCTAGGGCTTGTTGTTACAACTGCGGGCAGGATCAACACCCCGTGACCGGCAGAGTACCTGTCAGCAGTTCTCAGCACGTAGTTCAATATGGAGTTGTTCCCTGGAAAACGACTGTCCCTCTTGGACAAACTGACCCCTCCACGGATGTGACTCCCAAGTCTGATTAGAAATCTGCGTCCAATGGCTCTGACCCCCTGTGCTGGGTCTGTTCCTTCTTTAGTAGCATTTTCTCAAGTGGGGCCCAGAGAGGACTCGTCTGCACTAATGGCCAATGACACTTCCATATCCAAACGTGCTTCCTCCCTGCGTAATAATCACTTTCACTTTAAAGTGTCCTTATCTTGACATCATCTCGGGAAGATCCCCTAGAGGAGGAAATGGCAACCGACTCCAGTATTCCTGCCTGGAGAATCCCATGGACAGAGGAGCCTTGTGGGCTATAGTCCATGGGGTTGAAAAAGTCAGACACGACTGAAGCAACTTAGCACAGCACATTCTTATCTTGACATCACCTCAAGACAAATCTTCAGATACTGATGGATACATCTTGAATATATTTGTGGATGTGACATGAATTCAAAATTTTAATCAATGAACTAGATTTGGAAATGGGAGACATCTTTTGGCCATCAGAGTTATGTGTATAAACACAGAAATGAATTAATAAGTATAATAATAAAAAAAAAAACCCTACCAATACCAATGAAATGGAAATTACCTGGAGAGAAAACCAGCCTTGACTAAGGGAAATGTCTAAATTATAGACTTTTAAAATGCAATTCAGTTATTATTATTTATATGCTAATTGACATTCATTCTATTCTGGCCTGCGTTATTAGGAGTGAGTGTGTGTGTGTGTGTGTGTGTGCATGTGTGTGTGCTGGGTCCTCCCTCCTTCTCTAAAATGTAAGCTCCTTGTTGTTTAGTCTTTGCAACCCCTTGGACTGTGGCCTGCCAGGCTTCTCTGTCCATGGATTTTTCAGGCAAGAAAACCACTGGAGTGGGTTTGCTATTCCTTTCCCCAGGGCATCTTCCTGACTCAGGGATCGAACCCATGTCTCCTCCATTGCAGGCAGGTTCTTTACAGCTGAGCCTCCAGGGAAGCCCTCAAAGCTCCTTACGGGTAAGGATTTATTCAACCCCCATGACCTATGTGTCCACGAGTGCTGCTATTTCTGCTACTAATGCTTCTGGCCCACTTACCCCAAATCAGTGATCAAAATCCCGCCAACTCACACCTCACCAGGCATCTTTTAACTTCAAGCTCCTTTTAGAGGCATTGGCACCACTGCTGTGATACTTCTGCTTTAGGGCACTTACATTCTGAGAGAGGAACAGGAAGGGTTTTGTCTTCTCTCTCTCTTTACTCAGAAGAACCGAGTAGTAACATCTGCCAGGCTCCTGAGGGGGAGCGGAGCCAAACAGTGGTATATGCCGTATAATAACACAGGGTGTACGCTCAGTGTGCATGTGACAGGCTCCCGAGGGGGAGTGGAGCCAAACAGTGGTATACGCAGTATAATAACACAGTGTGTGCATGCAGTGTGTATGTGATGGGAAGCATGAATCCAAAGGAATTTGAAATGAACATAACGGAGTAATGAGGATGAATAGTTCCATTAAGTCTAGTCGAGGAATATCTAGTTATAGGATCTGGGAAAAAAAAAAAACAAAAAAAACCTGATGATGATGGGAAATGAGGCCAGGGTCATGGCAGGGTCTCCAGTGCAGCCGAGCCTGTGTATCAGCGCCCTACTAGAACAGCCAGACGTGCCCGGGCGTGAAGCTACAAGTTAATCATTTTCATTGGCAATGTAGGGCGGTGGCAAAACGCAGGGAGGAAATGTCACGCCATGTGGATGTCTACGTGGAAAGCCACTGTCGCCCTGAGCACCCGCTGTCACCCCTTACACACGGGGGCTTCTGCCTAAGCAGCTCAGAACTCACAGGGAGTGAGATTCCAAGGGCGGTCTTGTAGGTCAAATGCAAACACACCCCAGAACTGCAGCTTAAGTAGAAAGTGGGCGATGGGGAAAGACTACAGTCTTTATTGGATGAAAGGTCAGCATTCACGGGTAAGAAGAAAGAGGTGGTGTCTGGGGGTGGGGAAGTGATGGAAGAGGACATTCCAAAGTACGCTGCCCGGCCAGGCTCAGGAACGGGTTTCAGTTAGCAAAGGAAGGAAGCCAGGAACTCTTGCTTTCTGAAGCCCAGGGGCAGGGGCTGGGAGAGGCCCAGGTGAGCGCGTGAGAGATGGGCTCGGCCAGGAGCATGAACTAGTCCACGGGGGCGAGGGTCTTTTTGCTTAGCCCTGAAAAATCCAAGGAGTTTAGGACATTAAAAAAAAAAAAAAATCCAGCTGGACTTTTGCTCACTTTTGCTTAAGGCTTCCCTGATGGCTCAGACGGTAAAGTGTCTGCCTGCATGGTGGGAGACCTGGGTTTGATCCCTGGGTCAGGAAGATGCCCTGGAGAAGGAAATGGCAACCCACTCCAGTACTCTTGCCTGGAAAATTTCATGGATGGAGGAGGCTGGTGGGCTACAGTCCATGGGGCCGCAAAGAGTCGGACACGACTGAGCAACTTCACTTTCTTTCTCTCTTTTGCTCACAGCCATTCATAATCATCTTAGTTTGCTGTGAAAGGTCTGTGGGGATGGCACCGTTCTCCCAGAATGAGAGTGGTTTGAGGGGCAATTCTGATTCTCCAGCTGATGCTAAATCCACGCTGGGGCAACAGGCACTTTCTCCAGCGACCTGCAGTTTGTGTGCTGCTTCTCCTCCGTTGGCCTCCCCACCCACTGAGGTTCCCTCCCATCCGCTTTCGGTCCAGCTTTGCGCCCTGGGAGGCTGACCGCGAGGGCTGCCTCCCCTTCGCTGGCTGGCTTCTTAGCGGGTTCAGAGGTTGGAAGGAGAGAGAGAGACCCCAGTGTTTCTGCCCTGGCCCCTCCTCGCTCTGTATCTTTGGCAGCCGCCCCATGTCTCACTCCAGCCTGAGCTTTCACTGGATCCTGGTATCACCTCTGCTGCCCTTGCCCTTCCAGACTAAACTGGGAACACCTTCCCACCGTTGCCAGTCTCTGGGAGCCACGACACCCCTGGTTTGCTCGCTTAGCCCTGCCTACACCTCCGGCTCAACACCTTGACCAAACCCCGAACTGCGAAAACTAACTCTGCTGAGTGTTGTTATGAGCCAGGCTCTATTAGTCCTCTGTGAGCATAGACCCACTTCAGCCTTCCGAACTTTATTCATGAGGCCAAGGCACAGAAAGGTTAAGACGTTTGCCCAAGGCCTCCCAGTAAGTGGCAGAGTCAAGTCCAGACCCAGGTATCTGAACTCTCGGCTCCCGAGTACTTAACCACTGATTCATCCTAGCTCTTTCCCTAGCTTGAGTCACTTCCTGGGAGCACAGCTAAAAAAATGAGAGCATGAACTCAAAGACCTCTAAAAATACATGCCCCAGAGATTCATATACTAAAGCTTACTCACAGGAAAATCTCTCAGATCACAATTCACTCTTGTTTTATGCCTAATTATGACAGGCTATCAAATTTCCCATCACAGTGGTTCTGAGCCTTGGTTGTACAAGAGAATCATCTGGGGAGTTTTAATGTCCCTATGCCCAGGCCGTGCCCTCGACTGAATGCTTCCACAACGCTGCAGATGGAGCTCAGGCATGGATAATTTATTGAGCTCCCAGGAGATTTCAGCATGCCGCCAAAATCTGAGAACCACCGTCCTGACCCACAGTGGCAGTTACTGGAAGGCAGGGTTATGAGTGGGCAGGCCTGGTGATACAAACAAGGGGTAGCAGCTGGCAGCAGTCCAAGTGGAGAATGGAGAGGAGCCACAGAAAGTTTGCACAAGAACCAATGACAAATAAAAAATAAAGCAAGACCTGGGTTCATTTAGTGCAAACTGCTCCTAGGTCTGAAGACATTGTTTTCTGGCTATTACATTCTAATGATGGTCTGGAGTCACTTTAAAAGGTAGAGTTATCGTCCATATACTTTGTTTAATGAAGCAAAGGGACAGGTGTACCCTTCAGAAAACTTTTAACCCTAAAGATTACATTAGTGAAGTTATTCTTAAACAAAGTATCTGGAAGATATGCTTAAAATACAATATTTCAGATTGATCTGTAGATGCCAAATAAAGAAGGAATTGCTATTTGACAACAAACATTTATCAAAATACACTTGCTGACCTTCAGCAGAAGCTTAGCTCACCTGCTCTTGATTCATGGTCACGATTGACATTTTTACATTTTTTGGTCCTAACGTGATGCTTGGCCTTGGTGGAAATAGAGGCTGCTGCCAGCGGCTGGTCCTCCAGGAGATGGTCGGTACAGGGAAAACGCAGGCTTCCTGTGTCTAAATGTCGTATGCGGTCTCCTAGCTGTTATTGTTGGTTGTTCCTTTTGGACTGGGGTTGGAATATTCCGCCAGTCTGTTCCTGATGGCAGACCAAACAACGTTTATTCCTTTCTTATGTTTCTCGTGGCTGGTCTTCTTGTTTACATGCTTGGCTGCACAAAACTGATGTGAGATGTGGTGATGGTTTGCACGCTGCTGAGCGGCTGGCTCTGGTCCACTTGCTGCGCCCTGATGGCTCGCTTCTCCCCTCCTCCCCATGCTGCCCACGCTGAGCTCAGAAGCAGGGCCACTGACCAAGGGGAGATTCGACAGTGGCCATTCCACACCCAAAGAGGACCCTCTTCTCCTTTCACTTGCCTCACTCCTGTATTTCTGCTCCCACTAATACCTCCCCAGCACCCCCTTGCTCTCAAAGGGCCCTGGTGCTCTTTTTTTTTTTTTAAGCTCACCATGAAAATACAGATCCAGCCCAGTTCACTAGGGGAACTTTGGGGTGTGGCTCCTGGGGACTGTCTTATAGGGACAGCCTTGCACAGACAGGCCCTGCCGAAGGTCTCATCCTGGGCGCTGGTGACATTTGGGGCCACATCATCCTGTGGGGGGGGGTCCTGTGCATTGTAGGATGTTTCCCAACATCCCTGGCCTCCACCCACCAGGTACCAGTGGTATCTCTTCCTCCAGGCTATGACAGTGAAAAATGTCTCCAGATATTGCCTGGGGTGGGCATGGGGGACTAACATCCCTGGTTGAGAACCACATGTATAGACCCCAAATGTCGACTTTCACTGGATGCTGGGGTCAAGGACTGCAGTCTGGACAAGTTTTGCACTAGAAGTTGGCTGTGAGATGTGCAGGCTGCTGTCCTCTATCAAAAGCCTCTTCATGGGGATGAGCAGTGACTCCTGCTGCTGTGGACCCCCCGGCTGATGGGGAACTTTCCAGCAGTCAGAGGTGTCCCAAGCTGAATGAATGCCTTCCGGCTGGCTTCCAGGAAGACCCTGGTCTTCCCTTCCAGAGTAGGCTGGTATCTTCTCTTTGCTCTTCCAGAAGCATCTCCACTCTTCTCCCCCTTTCTCTGTGGCCTAGACTCTCATCTTCAGGGACTCCAGGGATGGGCTTCCTTGCCCTCTGGCTTTTAGTTGGAGGGAAGGAGCAGGTGAGGTCAGGCTGTTGATTCCTCGTGTTCCGTCGTCCTGCAGGGTCGCTGAGGGCTGGCTGTGCCCCCTTCTGCATGCTCGGCCTCCTCAGGCCCACGGATGGTGGGGGTGCCTCTCTGTACCAGCCCCAGCGGCTGCACCAACCTGTGGTTTTGCTCTGCCCAGCCCCCGATCGGAGCATCATATCCTCTGAGTTCCTGTTAAAGTAGGACAATCCAGGTATATCATATATTTCTTGCTGGGACCTTCTGTAGTACACAAAGTTGTGGGGACTTTATATATGTATATATTTAACATTTTATTTTTAATTGGAAGATAATTACTTTATAATATTGTGATGGATTCTGCCGTACACCAACAGGGACTTTATATTGAGGGTCCATGGATCTTCAAGGCCTCTTCTGAGCCCCAGATCTAAGAGGCTATGGTAGGCACTGGTGAGTGTTTCAGTGGTCACTTGAACACTACTTTAAGGAGAAAAACTCTTTTATCTTTGCTGAGAGATAATGCATATTTATTCATAAGTGTCTATATTTGTGTCATTGCCGTGGAGGAAAGACAGGCATATTCAGAATGCCAAGCACTAGTCTTGCAGACAGTATCAGTCGTTGGATCAAGAACCATTCCAACAAGCCCTTCTTTCTCTCTCAGAATCCTGGCTGTGATAACCCTCCTTGGAGTGGCCAAGTCCTTCAAGAGACCCTGGGCTGTTTCTCAGCCCCTGGTTGTGAGTACTGTTTTACTTCACTCTTCCTGCTAAGATGAGCTTTGGCATGGGTGTGTGATGCATTTGGAATTAGTCGGAAAGGGAGTTCTTTAGAGCGGCTACTAGTAAAGTTTCCTCACTCATAGAAAGACACACAAGTAAAGGCTCTTCCCTTTATCCCACCTCTGGACACTGTGAGGGCTGTGATATCCAGAGCTGCAGCAGCCTTCTTGCCACCAGGAGGAAAGTGGAGCTCAAAGATGAAGGGATCTTGGTCCTTGATGCCATCTTTGAGTCAATGAATTGACCAAACTTAGAGCTACTCTTCTTCAGAGTTATACCATGTGACACAGTAGACGTTCTTATTGTTTAAGCTACTTCTACCTGTCATTTCTGGTACTTGGCCAGGAGCCCAAAGTACCCTCATATGCTGCTGTCCGGTGTGCACCTCATTTAATCCGGTAATGAACTGCAGGGATCAAAAATGTCATGCTAAGCCTCGAAGCAGCATTTGCTCACTCTCTCCTTGAAAATCTTAAAATCTGGCTTCCGCATTCGCGTGCTCTCCAGGGTTTTCCTTGGCCCCACTGGCTGCCCATTTCCCTCTTTCTGGGATTCTCCTCTTCTTGTGGGGACTCTTTTTCCCATGATAGTCACCACCTGGGTGCCCTCAGCCAGTGCCCTAAATCTCATCACCATGCGGGCACTGATGGCTCCATAAGTAAATCTCCAGACTGCCCCCCTGTCGTTCAGTCCTGTGTATGCAACTGCCTGCTCGACCTGCCCCTTGGCTAGCTGATAGACCACCCCAACTTCACACATCCCAAACAAATCCTTGGGGTGTTCCCCCACCCCTGCAAACTTCTCCAGGCTTCTATATCTCAGTCAAGGGCATCCTCTTTTCGCACAGGCCACAATATCACAGTCATCCTTTCCTCCTTTCCTACCCCACAACATGGAACCCATGCATGCTCGGTAGCTCAGTTGTGTCCCTTTGCGACCCCATGGACTGTAGCCCGCCAGACTCCTCTGTCCATGGGATTTCCCAGGTAAAAATACTGGAGGGGGTTGCCATTTCCTCTTCCAGGGGATCCTCCCAACCTAGGGATCAAACCGACATCTCCTGCATTGGTAGGCAGATTCTTTGCCACTGAGCCCCCTGGGAAGCCCACGGAAGCCATACCCTACATCTACTTGTTTAACAGATGTTCCGTTTATTTCTTGTCTCTTTCACCACTGCTGGTCTGAGCCACGAATCTCTCTGTCCTGCACCACAGCGACAGCTTCCGGTTCTTCCTGCTTCTCTGGCCATCCTACCATCAGCCCTCAGCACATGAGCCTCAGGGATTTTTTTTCCAGAATAAGTCAGATCTTGTTATTTCCCTGCTCAAACACCCTGTGGTTTCCCGTCTCACTTAGAATACACTCAAAAGTCACTATGCTGGCCTACACAGCCCCATTGGGTTTGGTCTCTAGAAGCTCCTCCTGTGATCTCTTTACTGCAACCCTATGGGCCTCATGCATTTTCCTTGAACATATTTTCTTCCCCTCAAGCACAAGTCTATCTTATGACCTTTGCACTGACCACTCCCCACGTCTGGAATGTTCTACCAACAAGCCTCATGTCACATCACTAATTTTTTTTTTTAATTGAAGTAGAATTGATTTACAATATTATATTGGTTTCAGGTATACAACATAGTGATTCAACAATTTTTACAGATTATACTCATATACAAAATATGGGCTGTCTTCCCTGCTGTACAAGATATCCTTTTAGCTTATTTATATTATCCTTTAGCTTACTTATATTTATTTATTTTTTAGAAGTTTGTGCCTCTGAGTCCCCTGCTCCTATCTCACCTCTCCCCACTCCCCTCTGCCATTTGTAACCACCAGTGTATTCTCTATAACACTTTTCTTTTCACTTTCTTCAGGTCTCCACTGAACTGCCAGCCGTCTCAGAAAGAACTTCCTTTAATCCTCTACCAAACTAGCATTTCTTTTCATTCTCTGTCTCTTTACCCTGCTTTATTTTTTATGCTTATAAAGCCCTACTCCTTGATGATCTATTGCATATGTGTTTATTTGCTTATTATCGGTCTCTCTGACTTGAATATAATCTCTGTGGGACCAGGGATTTTGTTTTGTTTGCTGCTGTGTTCCTGCACTTTAAACAATACCTGGCCGTGTACGACTTGCTGAATGAATGAATGACTCGGATCCAGTATTCCTTTGTTGTATAGTGGGGAGCTTACATGGGATCTCAGGTTACAGAGAGGAAAAAAGGCAGCTAGGATTCAGACCCAAACCTGTACTCTTTTGGTCCAGGGCTCTTTCTATTACTTTATACTGTCACCTACCTGCATAAGTTAATGATTATTTTCCTTCAAAGGTAATTTGTGATTTTATAGGGAGCAAAGTCACCTAGCACAGAAATGGGTTTCCAATTGGGCAGTTTGCATCAACAAGTCAGGAGGGAGATGGTGTGTGTGTGTGTGTTTGCTGGGTGCCAAGGGGTGCCAAGAGTCTTCCTGGACTTGGATATCATATCACACCACAAAACCAATCTAGCATGTAGCCTGGACTGTTGTTTACCCTATAGCAAGTAGATGCCTTTTAATGAAGGAGGCAGCTTTCTAAGGATTTTAAGAACAATGAGAGAAAATGAAATGCAACATCCAAATTGCAGAATAGGGAGTCTGTGTTCAGGATTAAGGTTGGGTCTTTAAAGACCAAACCTCCTTCCAGAAAATTCAGTTCAGTCTGAGACATTCAAATCATATGAGAAACATACCTGAAGGTGTTAACCAAGTAGCCTAGTTTAAGTTGGATCAGCTAATAATAAAATCTACCCTTTATTGAGTGCTTACTATGTTCCAGATGCTGTTTATTTATGATAAAAATCAACAGCCATTGTTAACATTTATTTGTGGCTTATTACATGACTAGATTGCATAGTTTTAAGTGTTTAACAAGTTCACTTGACCCTCGTGAGAACACTTATAAGGAAGGTGCTAGTATTTTCTGCATTTTGCTAATTATAAAACTGAATTCTAGAGGACTGCTCAGCAGTAAGTGGTCAAACTGGGATTTGAACACAGGCAGTTTGACCTACAGGCTGTGCTATATACTAAACGGCATAGATGCGCTCTCTCACTTAATGATCACAACTCTAGGAAATAGATACTATCACCTCCTCTTTATAGTTCCTGTCTTGAATTGCTGTAAAAGGATACAGGGGCTTAAGCCTCTAGTGAGTGCCTTTAGGATATCAGTCTTGAAGACATTGGTCAAGACTAACTCCCTTACGGTTTGTGATTGAGAAATCATAATACAGTTCTCTAAACACTGAAAACTATAAAACATTGCTGAGAAAATTAAAGAAGACCTAAACAAGAGGAGACATATAATGTGTTCATGGATCAAAACAGTCAATAGTGGTAAGATGTCAGTTCTCCCTAAATTTATTTATACATTCAGCATCATATCAATCAAAAGAGCAGTGTTGTTGTTGTTGTTGTTTTTTTATTATAAACCTCATACAGAAGTACAAAGGACCCAGAACAGCAAAAACAAAATAAAACAAACAGTAGTTTAAAAATGAAAAAATGATAAAAGAACAAAGTTGAAGAACTAATGCTACTTGACTTCAAAATTTATAAGCTACACTAATCAAGACAGTGGGTTTTGGCTTAAAGGTAGACAAATAGATTAATGGAACAAAGTCATATACAGACAACTGATTTTTGATAAAAGTGCAAAAAAACTGAGTGGGGAAACAGTCTTTCCAACAAATGGTACTGGTATAATTGGTTAGCCATATAAAATAATGAACTTCAATCCATAACTTCTATCATATAAATATTAACTCAAAATGGATCAAAGAAAAATGTAAAACCAAAAACATAAACTTCTGGAAGGTAATGTAAGATAAACTGTTTGTAGCCTTGGGCTAGGTAAAGATTCCTTAGATATCACACCAAAAGCACAATCCATAAGAGAACAAACTAATAAATATGATTTCATAAAAATTTAAAATGTCTGCTCTTCCAAAGACAATGTTAACAGAATGAACAGACAAGTCAGAGCCTGGAAGAAAATGTTCACTCCAGAAAATAATCATATCCAGAATTGATAAGAAACTCTCAAAACTCAATAATAAGAAAACCTTAAAAATTAACAAACTCTATGAATGGACATTTTATTAAAGAAGACGTATTGATGACAAGTAAACGCAAGAACAGACATTCAACATTATTAGTTATTAGGGAAATGCTAAGCAAAACCATGGTATGATACCACTACAACTATCTGAATGGCTAAAATTAAAAGCAGAGTACATCATGAGAAATGCTGGGTTGGATGAATTGCAAGCTGGAATCAAGATTGCTGGGAGAAATATCAATCACCTCAGATATGCAGATGACACCACCCTTATGGCAGAAAGTGAAGAAAAACTAAAGAGCCTCTTGATGAAAGTGAAAGAGGAGAGTGAAAAAGTTGGCTCAAAGCTCAACATTCAGAAAATGAAGATCATGGCATCCAGTCCCATCACTTCATGGCAAATAGATGGGGAAACAGTGGAAACAGTTGCTGACTTTCTTTTTTTGGGCTCCAAAATCACTGCAGATGGTGACTGCAGCCATGAAATTAAAAGACACATACTCCTTGGAAGGAAAGTTATGACCAACTTAGACAGTATATTAAAAAGCAGAGACATTACTTTGCCAACAAAGGTCTGTTTGTTTTTGAAAAATTGTCAAGGCTATGGTTTTTCCAGTAGTCATGTATAGATGTGAGAGTTGGACTATAAAGAAAGTTGAGCACCAAAGAATTGATGATTTTTAACTGTGGTGTTGTAGAAGACTTTTGAGAGTCCCTTGGACTGCAAGGAGATCCAACCAGTCCATCCTAAAGGAGATCAGTCCTGGGTGTTCATTGGAAGGACTGATGTTGAAGCTGAAACTCCAATACTTTGGCCACCTGATGTAAAGAGCTGACTCATCTAAGAAGACCCTGATGCTGGGAAAGATTGAGGGCAGGAGGAAAAGGGGAAGACAGAGGATGAGATGGTTAGATGGCATCACTGACTCAATGGACATGAGTTTGGGTAAACTCCAGGAGTTGGTGATGGACAGGAAGGCCTGGCGTGTTGTAGACAATGGGGTTGCAAAGAGCCAGACACGACTGAACAACTGAACTGAACTGAACTGAAAATTAAAAGAAAAATCTGACCATACCAAGTGTCAGCAAGCATATGGAGGAAATGGAACTCTCATATACCGTTGATGGGAATGTAAAATGGTACAACTGCTTTGGAACCCAGTTTGTCAGTTTCTTAGAAAGCTAGGCATTAGACCTACCATATGACCTATTCATTCATTCCTAGGTATTTATTTAACCAAAAGAAAAGAGAACATCTCTCCATGCAAAGACTTTTAATTTTCCTCGGTAGAAGGAGTCAGAAAGAAGGTATGTATAATAGGCTTCATTTATTAATATATTAATTTCTAGGAATTGAAAATGCAGTGGTAGAAAGGAGATCAGTGGTTTCCTGGGACAGGCATAGAAAGGGGCAGAAGGTGGGATTATAAAGGAACAAGAGAAAATTAGGTAGCAGGTGATGAATATGTTCATTATCTTGGTCGTAGTAGTGGTTTTACAGGTGTACATGTATGTCAACACTATCAAAATTTACAGTTTAAATATGTGCAGTTTATTGTATTCCAAATATACTTCAATAAAGCTACTTAAAAAAAAAAACAAGTAGTTAAATCTGTGGACATAGGTTTATATGTGTGTGACAAGCTGGCATGAAGTCACAGAGCATACAAACTGTCTCCCTAGACACACAAGGAGACAGGCAGATAGACACAAACAGATACACATATTAATAAGAACACCTAGAGACTAGAAACAATACCCTCGAGTTTTCAGGCTATATTCTTTATCTCCTCTGTCTCTGCCCTTTATTGTTGTTCAGTCACTCAGTCGTGTCTCTTTGTGACCCCATGGATTGAAGCACACCAGACTTCCCTGTCCCTCACTATCTCCCAGAATTTGTTCAAACTCATGTCCATTGAATTGGTGAGGCCATCCGACTACCTCATCCTCTGTCATCCCCTTCTCCTCCTGCCCTCAATCTTTCCCAGCATCAGGGTCTTTTCCAGTGAGTCGGCTCTTTGCATCAGGTCGCCAAAGTCTTGGAGCTTCAGCTTCAGCATTAATCCTTCCGATGAATATTCAGAGTTGACTGTCCTTTGAGTACTGTCCTATAAACTCCTGAGGTTCTGTGGTAGAGCTTTCTGAGCTTATTTTCACTTAAAAAGGATTGTGTGAACACTGAAGCCTTCAGTGTACAAGATTTCAGACAAAGTTGTAGGAAGGAGAGTGGAGAAGGACCTACCTGGATAGCAGAAGGGAAAAGGGACAGGGCTAAGATGCTAACCCATCACCTGGTAGGTGAGAGGTGCCACTTACCCTTTCAGCTTCTGGAAGCTGAATTTTATAATGAGCTGTCACTGTATTTATCACCTAGCAATTACTATAATTGAATAAGGTGTGAAGAAAACCTGGAAAACATTAGTTGTCAATGACCATGGTATCTTTGATGAAGCTGTCTATGGTAGGGTCCCAGATGTAATTGAAAATCAGCCCACAGCCTGTTAAGATGGTTTAGGTTCTTTATGCCCCTTCATTCTATGTACTGCTTCTGGCTTATAATATGGCAATTGTTTTGTCAGATCACGAAAGGCAGTCATATTATTAAAACATCTAGATCTTGACTTTATGTATATGATTCAGTCAAAACTGAGTAAGGCTGGTTAGCTGCAGTTCGAGAAGAGTATGGAACGAGCCTGAGCTGTTGCTGAGTAATATTACTTCCTGCACAGGTGCACCCCATAAAGTGATATTTACCTCGAAGTATATAGCATGGTCTAAGGTCTGTTAGCTTCATAAAACTGACTTTGTTGGCATGCTCAAGGTGGAACGGGCTCACAGCATCAGATAGAGTTAGAGTAAAGTAAATGCAACCGGCTAGTAGACCAGAAAGGTGTGAGACAGCTCTGCCAGGAGGCTGGCTGCACCATGAGCCACATCACGACAAGGTCGAGTGGTGTCCAAAGAGTCAGAGTTACTGACAGTGGTTTGCGGCGCTTTGGCCCACAGTAGGGATGCTCTCAGTAAGAGAGCCATACCGCCATGTCCAACACTCCCAAGACTTGTCTTCCCTAGACGGTTTCACGTTGTCGGGCTCTGCCATCCAGAGGGCTTCTGTGACCCTCTGACTCTTCTAACTGCCCCCTGGGCCACCAGCTCCTGTTTACACAGCTTTCATCCAAACAACCACTCCATTTTCTACCCATGAGCTTAAAATCAAATATATACCCTCCTTGTTACTGTACCCCTAGATCTGTGGGGCTGAAGTCTGAGATGCTCCCATATACTTCTATTTGGCTTACTTCCACAGTGGGCCATTTATATCCATCCTGCTTTTGCCATTTAGTATGCATTTGATCTATGCATTTTACTAGTTCCACTCTGAAAGCAACCTTATTTCCAAGTTCTGTAAAGACTCTTAACCAGCCAGCCTGCATCTCTCCTACTTCCCATACTGACCCTTGTTTTGAGCTCAAGCTTTGCCATAGATTAACCCGAGTTCAATGAATCCATTCATCTTGCTGTCTTAATAAGCTGTCACTCTATTTCCCCAACTTACAAGAAAAAATTTTTTTTGAAGAAGGGGAGGGATTTTCCTGGTGGTTAAGACTCTGAGCTCCCTGTTCCCTCTGCAGTGGGGTGAGGGTTTGATCCCTGGTCAGAGAACTAAGATCTCCTATGCCTGTGCGGTGCAGCTGAAAAAAAGAAAAGAAGAAAGAAGGGATGCAGTGGGCATGGAAAGAAGAGAATGAGGTAGAAAGACTGCAGAATAAAGGCACATGTAATTAAACTCTGTACTATTTTTAATATCTGATCTGTAAACATGAAAATGTGATTGTCCTTTGGCTAAAAATATTATTTGGCACTGCTATATATCTAATTCTATTATTACTGTTACTTGATTTTATGTGATAATGTTTGGATTAGATCAGCACCTTAATTTCCAGCCAAGTGGCAGTTATTATTTCTATTTCTTTTCCCGGTCTTGTTGTTATGGTGGTGGAGGGGATACCTCAGAATATTAACTAGTTTGACAAAGATTCTTAAACCTAAGAGAACTAACGTGCAGGCTTTACTCAGTGTCATGTCTCCAGATGAGAAAGTTAAAATCCAGGCAAAAAAAATCCAGATATAGAACCTTCATGATGATCAAGTCAGAGTTTAAAAAAACAGATACATAACTGAATGTTCAGTAGACATTGATGGAGACAGAGATGTGGCCAAGGTTTCTCCAGGCAACTTTCAGAGCCTGACAAGGAGACCAGCCTTCCCTGGCCCACTTCCTCATTCTGTATCAGGTATTTTTGGGAAACCTCTGTTTTTTTTTTTTTTTCTCACATTTGATTTCAACTGTGAGGAGGATGTCCGGGCGTCTTTTTCGCAGGACAGTGTGACAGTTGGGAATGGGGATGACACCATCCAGACTTTCTCTCTCCATAAACTAACTCCACCCTTTAAGCTCTCTTGGTAGAATCAAGCACAAAACACAAGCCCTAATAGGTGACTCTGGCCTCTGAATAAAGCATTACAGGGTATTCTGTTTCTATTTTTCTTGACTTTCCGCAAAGTAATTTCATATCCCTTGGGAGCCAAGAGGCATTTCCTGTAATTAGGGTTTGCTACTGGCACTTGCTCCCTGAAACACTCATCTGTCCAGCTCCCAGGCTGAGAACTGTGCCGGAATTGTGGGTTCAGAGCAGGAGTGGTCATAGTCCTTCTCGCCCTGGAGTCCTGCATAGAAAGTTCTAGAAACAATACTCCAACTGTATCTTGAGATTTTTATGAGCCCTTTTATACACTAATTGAAAGCAACAGGAATGGGCAGGAGCCTCATGGCCAGACTGAACTGCTGCTGATTAGCTGTGTGATGAGCTGTGTGTAACTTAGGCTCTTTGGGTCTCTGTTGTCTCAACTGAAAAAAAAAAAAAAAAAACAAGTAACAAAAAACTTGAAGGGATGGAAAGCAAGGAGCATTTGAGGACTCTCTGAGGCAAATACTATTATCATCTCGGCGCTTCTTAGTTCTCAGCCAGTAGCCTGCTGGTGGAAGTGATTTATGCCATGTTCCTGGTCTGCTCCCTAGAAGGTCCCCCACCCTCTCTCTCTTCTTAGCCATACTGCTGGAAGGGGAGGACCCTGAGATGGTGGGGCCACATGATGGAAAGCCCAGATTCCTGAGGACAGCTGCCCAAGAGAGCCGTGGACTCTCACAGGAGTGAGGACTGAACTGTACTGGGCTAGCCCCCCAAGATTATACAGGATTTACTTGTTATTGCAGCTCACACCAGGACTATGCCAACTAGCATGTTATTCCAGCTCTGAAATGCTGCATCTAGTAAACAGCAGTCATGTATGGATATGAGAGTCGGACCATGAAGAAGGCTGAGCGCCGAAGAATTGCTTTTGAACTGTGGTGTTGGAGAAGACTCTTGAGAGTTCCTTAGACTGAAAGGAGATCCAACCAGTCAATCCTAAAGGAAATCAGTCCTGAATATTCACTGGAAGGACTGATGCTGAAGATGAAGCTCAAATACTTTGGCCACCTAATGTGAAGAATTGACTCATTGGAAAAGACCCTGATGCTGGGAGGCAGGAAGAGAAGAGGGCAACAAAGGACGAGATGGTTGGGTGGCATCACCAACTCGATGGACATGAATTTCAGCAGGCTTTGGGAGTTGGTGATGGACAAGGAAGCCTGGCATGCTGCAGTCCATGGGTTCACAGAGAGTTGGACATGACTGAGTAACTGAACTGAACTGAGTAAATGGCAAGTACAGATCAGAGATAGAAAGAGATTTGAACAGAGGAAGGAAGCTGGATGTAAGTCTGCTATTTACTTGGATGTCTTTCTCAAAGATGAGTCTCTCAAAGAGATGGTAAAAAGTCAGAGGGGTCTGTGGGTAATACTTTAGTTCAGTTCAGTCACTCAGTCGTGTCCGACTCTTTGCGACCCCATGAATTGCAGCACGCCAGGCCTCCCTGTCCATCACCAACTCCCGGAGTTAACCCAAACTCATGTCCATTGGGTTGGTGATGCCATCCAGCCATCTCGTCTTCTGTCGTCCCCTTCTCCTCCTGCCCCCAATCCCTCCCAGCATCAGAGTCTTTTCCAATGAGTCAGCGAGGACGAAAAGCTCGCTGATTCCTGCACTCCTGATGTTTGTGGGGAGATGGTGAGTGTAGAGTCACCTCTGACTTCTCAGTGGCTGTGATGTTTTTGTTGTGCTGCTTCTATAATTTTTTTTTTTTTGTCTCATGGAAAGAGATCAGGTCTAGGTGGCTACTGATCATTTCGAGGGAAAGAGCTGCTCTTTCCATGTTTTTTGTTTAATCCTTTTTCAGAACAGATTCCCACAAGAAAGCGTTTTAATCCCGACTTTATTTTACTGAGTGAAAGTACCATTTTCAAGAAACCCCCAAAGCTTCATACTTTAGAATAAATGAGGCCTCTCCATGGGAAAAGAAAGCCAGAAGATGCTGGGAAAGCACATGGCCCCATGTCAAACTAGACCTAGGTCAGATGTCTCTTTGACAGTGTTGGTTCTTCAGGGCTTTGTGATCCACAGTCGAACATAATCAGCCCTCAGCGTTCCCACTCAGGGGAGCTCAACCTGACTTGATTTAGATGAGAGAGTTCAACCTCTGTCCAGATGTGTTTCTTTGCAGGAGCAGCAACTCTTACCCATGCAGGACACTTCATCCTGGAATATGCTTCCCATTTTGCAGATAAGCTCAGGGGATCTGCGTCCCCCGAGACAATCTCTCTCTGCACTAAATTGCCCTGTAGTAGTGATTTATACCCCAATAAAACTACATATTGAAATGGAGAGTTGGTTTGATTGCACACCAACATAATTTATGCATATCTTAGTTTTGGAATAAACTTGGTATTTATGCAAGAGGGCGAGGTCTTTGTGATGGGAGGTGTATTTTCACATTGACAGAGCTGGTGACAGTGAAGGACAGCAGAAAGAAATGTCCCCAGACATCTTTAGATCACCCCAGAATCTGAGAAATGTCCTCCTTCGAGTTAGGAGATGAATCGTCTCTTTTCCATTTGCTGAAAGAAAGGGAAGGCAGCTAATTCTTTTTGGAGGGCTTCTTTGCATGAAACATAGTGCTAGCTGCTCTAAGTCCATATTTCTTATTTAAATCTTTCAACAGTCTAACGTAAGTTGGCATTATTCGCCTCACTTTGCAGAGGAGGAATCAGAGGTGGAGAGGGGGTAAGAAATGTTAGTAAAGAGTGGGGTTGAGATTTGAATCCTATCTTTTTGGCTCCAGAGAGCATCCTTTCCCCACTAAGCCACTCCATCACCATCCTGCTGGGCTTTCTCTATGTATGCTGAATTGGGTTCCATGTTTCAGGGTTCAGAATTAGTCACCTTTTAACCTACTGAGAGCCGTGATGAGAAATTTCTCAAGAAGATGACGGTGAATCCTTCCATCTGCGTAGGGGACATCCATTCACGTGTGTTGCTGTGAGCAACGCTGCAGAGCACTGACCGGGGGCCCACTTGAGACCAAGCAATCATCCTGTCAGCGCCCGGAGACTCAGCCACTGGCAGCTCCCAGCTGAGTCCCCCTGAGACCGTCCTTAACCGAAGACAGCGTCTCAGGCTGGTCTCAGGGAGGTCATGCCTCCTCCCTGGGGCAGTCCACTCCCTGCAGCTGGTCCACCCATTGGCTTCAGTTTCGGACCCTCGGAAGGGCCACCCCAGAGGGTCTGTGCGCTTAGCCGGGGCCCTTACTGTGACTGCGCTGCGGCCCAGCCCTCTCTCTGCCTAATCCTGCTTCCTTCACTGCTCGTACATATTCCTGAGACGGCTCCCCATCACCCCCTGCACGCCATTCTCCGTCTTTGCAGAGTTTGCTCCCCTAGGAACTTGACCTGTGAGGCTGCTAAACCAAATTTTCCCTGTGGATTCGTGTGGCGTGTGTTGAGTCAGTGTTCTGGGCTCGCATGCCTTTCCAAATTCATATGTTGAGGTCCCAGCGCCCCACGTCTCAGAATGTGACTTGGCCTGGAGATAAGGTCTCTGAAGAGGTGATGAAGAGTCAGTGAGGTCATCAGAGCAGATGCTGCTCCAATAGGTGTCCTTGTAAGAAGAGACGAGCACACAGGCACGCGGAGAGGAGACCACGTAGGACACGGAGAAGAGATGGCCGCCTACAAGCCAAGGAGAGAGGCCTCAGGAGAAACCAGACCGCTGCCAGCGTGAACTTCCTGCCTCCAGAACCGCGAGAACATACCTTTCTGTGAAGTCACCCGGGCTGGAGGACCCCGTAATGACAGCCCCTGTGGACTAATAAAGGCAGATTTCGAGGCACTTCATTTCTGTCCCTCTACTTTCATCTTTACTCTCAAGGAACAACTCAGAAATCTGAACAACTTAAATAGTCTTTTTAGATGGGAGGAGGTAAGGTAATAATTCCCAGTAGACAGCTTTCATATTCTCTAAAATATATCAAAATAATCATATTTTTAAAGAGGTGAAAAAAGAGTATGTGAACTACCCCCACTTCAGGGTATTTTCCTTTTTAGGACATTTATCACAAGGCTATAAATCCACCATCTGACAACTAGTTTGGACCAAGAGTGAACTTATATTTAATGGGAAAAAAGGACACCATTTTCAAGTTCTGTCAGTCAGTGCTGGCCTCTGTGAAGCAAAGATTCAGTCTGGCTTTCTTCTTTAGCGAAATGCTAACAGACCATGTCCAACTGCCAGCTTCCTGCCTTCATACAAAGGGGAAGAGTCAGGGACGCCAGAGAAAAAGCTTTGCAGTTTAAAGAGTTTTTTCCTTCAGTTTTTTCCAAGCCAGCCTTTGACTCTCCCCGAGCAGTGTGTTGGGGAATGTTTAACTCCCGGCTTTCTAAACGCAAAACAACGTGAAGCAGTTTCTGCCGATTTCTGTGCTGTAAATACGCCACCATGGCTGACATCAAGAGACTGAGGAAGAGTGCAAAGTAGGTCTGGGGGCTTGACCAGCTGTCCCCACACACGCTGACTCCAGCTGGACGCAGAAGAAGGCTGCTTGCTGGCCTCTCTGCAGCCCTCAGCTGGCCCTCCAGGTGGGAGCTGCGTTCTCCGATTTCTTTTTGTTTGTTTGTTTTAATAAATATATATTGATTTATTTGAAAACGCCGGGTCTTAGTTGCCACAGGCAGGATCTGGTTCCCTGACCGGGGATAGAACCTGGGCCCCCTGCACTGGCAGCACAGAGTCTTAGCCACCGGACCACCAGGGAAGTCCCTCCACTTTCTCCTCATGCTGAGATTTGCACTGATATTTGCTTCAGGGCCTGCCGGTTTTTGCTGAGCTCTTTGGTAAGTGCATCCTTTTAAGAGTGTTTATGGATTTAGCACAGGTCTCCCCAAACAACCTTTTTGGGCCACATGCCCCCAAAGTTTTTTTCATGGGGTCTTCACTGTCACTCTTAGAGCCAGAAAACTGTAGCCTGAGGGGTCTCAGGAGATCAGCCACGTCAGCGTAAACCTGACTCCCAAAGGTTCGTCATCTCTCCAGCCTTTCCTTACACTCTGCTTCTCCCGTCTTCCCCCTTTAGTGGTTTGGTTTAGCTGCATAGACTTTATTTCACCTGTGCCATAAAGGACTCCAGGTCTCACTGGTTGTTGGGTGTGCTCAGTAGCTCAGTCATGTCCAACTCTTTGCCACCCTGTGGACTGTAGCCCACCAGGCTCCTCTACGCACGGGGATTCTCCAGGCAGGAGGACTGGAGCGGGTTGCCATTTCCTACTCCAGGGGATCTCGCAACTCAGGGACTGAACCTGTGTCTTTGCATTTCCCATATTGCCAGGTGGGTTCTTTACCGCTAGCGCCACCTGGGAAGCGGCCCCTCCCCCACTAGCGCCACCTGGGAAGCGGCCCCCTCCCCCTCGCCAGGTCTGATTGGAGGGCTTGTCAAATACAATTCTAAGCAACTTACATACATAATCGTGAAGAGAACTCCTTGAGGCAGATACTATTCTCATCCCCATTTTATAGATGAATAAACTGAGGCAAAGAGAGATTAAATAACTAGTTCAAAGTCCTGCTACTTGTCAGCGGCGGCGCTGGGATTCAGATCGGGCAGTCTGACTTCACGGCCGTTGGTGTAGCCGCACACCAACTCCCCTTCTCCCAGAAGAGCAGCAGGAATATATCCTTAGGAAGCCCTGACAGCCGGGAATGAATGCTCCTTGTTAATAGGTGACGCTGAGAACTGCCAAATATTTACATCCTACATAGTCTACTGTTATGTAAGTGTGTGTGTGTGTATGGAATATTTTAAATAAATTTCAATGATGAGAAAAAAAAATCACCCCAAAGTTGTGAAATTAATGATCTCAAAGATCCCTTGGACTCTGAATGTAGATAAGCAAATTGAGGATTCCAGGTGGTAGGAGTGTCTGGTTTTCAAGTTGAAGGTACCAAAAGTTGAGAAGCAACCTGTATTTGAAATACCCCAGAGCTAATATTCCCTGCAGGGACTGAAATGAAATGAAATACGCCTTGCTTTGGAGAAGGTGATCTCCCCTTCTTCCCTCCTCTTCCTCTTCCCTTTCTTTCTTTTTCCCTCTCTTTCTTTCTTCTTTCCTTCCTCTGCTTTTGTCTCACTTTAGGAAAACTGGCTGAGCAGGTAGAAAAAAATGAGAAGAGGTGATTTTTATTTCACTCTTCATTAGGAAATTAATTCACACTGAATGCCTTGAGGAATCACAAACGTAATTTGCTCCAGTTTGAATTCATACTTGGGTGGAGGCCTCCAAGTGTCCAATTCTGTCACAGATTTTTGTCATAGAACCCTAAGACTAGGGAAGATTTTTAATAGGCCTTTAACTTTCAAACAGTACAGTGATATGACAACCTAGCTGGCCGAATAAAAGAAATCCTTTTGTTACTTAAAATATTTTAAGAACGTATTTGTCATTTTGCTTAACTGACAGCCGTTTACCTGCATATGGACTCCCATAGCTGCTTGGAGTTTTCTTATTTGTGTTGATGGTTAGTTCTTACATGATAGAGACAACAGATTACTGATCCTAACTCATAAAGAAATTAGCTTTTTTTCCATTGAGCACAAGTTACTTATGTACGCTTTCTCATTTCATCCTCAAGACAGTCCTTCTATCACCCTTTTATAAACTTGAAAACAGATTCAAAAGTCTCAAGTTAGTGGAGTGAGGCTTAAATCCAGGTCTGCCTCCAAGGGTACCACGCAAGAGCACGCTGCCCGCCTCCACTAGAAGTCAATTAATAGGCGAAATTACACGTCGCTTCTTTTACTTAGTTTCCAGAAAACCTTAGCAAGCCTTGGTTCAATAGGAGGATGGATTCTTTTAACCCTAACCTCCACCCTAGGCCAACATGTTTTCTTATGGAACGGCTGAATGGAAAAGGATTGGTTTAGAGACAACCGGCAGCCAGAGAGAGGAGACACCAGAGGACTGGCTAATTGGTAACCTAGGTCAGGGGTCCCCAACCTTCAGAATCTAATGCCTGATGATCTGAGGTGGAGCTGATTTAATGATAATGGAAATAAAGTGCCCAATAAATAAATAATGTCCTTGAATCACCCTGACGCCATCCCCATCCCTCACCTCTGGTCCGTGGGAAAATTGTTTTCCATGAGACCAGCGGCTGGTGCCAAAAAGGTTGGGGGCCAATGACCCAGGTGATCAGCTTCTGATCAGTTCAGAAGTGCAACCTCCAGACTTGCTGGGACACTAGTACACGAGGTGGAATATTCTGCCTCTGTCCCAAAAGATTCTTCCCCTGAGATTTCTGAATGGAAGAGGATTTTCTGTGGGTATCAGCACATCCATGTAAAAAGATTCACCTAACAGAGCAAAATCTGGGGGCCTAACATCAACCTTTCAATTTCAAGTGTTAGTTGCAATCCTGGGTGGGAAACGGAATACCATTTCTATTACTGTTTCAAATGCATTCGTCTGAGTTGGACCACACATAATGCGTGGTTTTTTCAACAGTACTCACCCTTGCCCACATTTTCCCAGGTGCCTCTCTGTCTCTTATGCCAAAGAATGCTGGAGCTCTGGGTCTTGAAAAGGATGATCCCAGTGTTTTAGTTGGCTGATCAGGTTCTTCGTTTTCATTGCTCTACTTAAAGAACACACGGTGTTCTCATGCCGGTGTACGACATTAGGGAGCTCACAGCTTCCTGGGCCTGAAAAGAGAAGTTAAAAAGAGTGGGTAAACTCTGGCAGAGGCCAAGATGCTTTTCATCACTTAAGGGTGGCATCACAGGAGCTGGAAATCTTGTTAATAGAATCCATAGTCTCAGTAATAGAGTTGTCTCATTAATGGAACCCATCATTCATTCATGCAGTCAAGGGTAATATTTATGGAAAATATATTATGGTAAATATATTTTTTATTATGCACGAGCTGAAACCTTAGAGATGCACAAAGTATGGTCCTGTTCTCAAAGAGCTCACAGTCTAGGAGGGCAAACGAAACAATCTGGTCCTATAAAATGTTACAGCAATTCTGGCAGAATGCAAAGCGGGTCTGGTAAGGGCACCAAAGAGGGAAAAAGTAAACGTTGGCTGGAGTCTTGTGCAATGGGTAGATGGTAGCCAGGCGTTTCTTACTGGGGTAAAATGGTAGACATGAGTGATCCTTCGTTGTCTGTAACCTACAACTTTCTCTGTCATTGATTTCCCTTCTTTTTTTGCACCTCGACCTCCCTGCCCAACTTGCTGCTGCTGCTGGTCAGTCGCTCAGTCGTGTCTGACCCTTTGTGACCCCGTGGACTGTAGCCTGCAAGGCTCCCCTATCCGTGGAATTCTCCAGGCAAGAATACTGGACTGGGTTGCCATTTCCTTCTCCAGGGGATCTTCCTGACCCAGGGTTTGAACCTGCGTCTTCTGCTTGGCAGGCAGATTCTTCACCACTGAGCCACCTGAGACGTCCCTATTCCCCTTTAAACTAATCCAACATGCTGTTCCTTTGATGATCTTGAAATGTGCCTGGCTCCACTTTTTGGCATCAACTTGTGAAGGTCCCTGGAGCCATATGCTTTTCTTGTTTCTCCAAAATGAGGAGAACTGGTACTTTGGCGATGAGCCTTTTAAATAGTTCAGATACAAAGCCTGGAATTTGACTTTTTGCAACAACAAAAAAAATTGCCTGGGCTTTTGGTTGGTTAGTACTGGCCAGTTTTTCACTTCCTGTCCATCATCTCTCAGCTGTAAGGTTCAGTTTTGGTATGAAGTATGTGTGTATCTTTATAGGCCATAGTTGAAATATATATTTTTAGAAAAACTCTTGATACTTAAACCATGTGGGGCATTTGGAAGTCTTTTTGAGAATCAGGAATCTGAATCTTTGTAAAAGGAAAGTGTTTTTCCCATCAAGAATGAAAAATAAAAACTAAATGGATGTTTTAAACTGTGGAGCAGAAAAATAAGGATTGAGTCTAAGACATTGTAGAAGCTTGGTGAACTGTGTAACAACCTATCAGCTGCCTCAAGGCAGAGAAGTCTTTCTAGCAGTGCTTTTCAACTGGAGAGTAACAGGGAGCTGGCTGCCTCTCACTTCTCTTAGGATGGGAACGTCATCCTGTAGTTTGTTTGATAAACACGGTATTTGTAATTTCGGTTAAGAGGAAGAAGACTTCTCTCCGGGGCGCTTGCAGGGGCCAGGCAGGAGGACACAGGCCTGTAACTTGCAGGCTCTGCCTGCACCCATCCACGTCGCTCAAGGATCTCAGTCCGGACAGTGGAGAGAATCAGCCGTGAGAGGGTCCACGTCTCACTGAGGTCTTCGCCCCCGGAGGCATTTCAACTGCCCGAGGTGTCTGAGCTTAAAGGCGACCACTCAGAGCTGATCTGTCTATGGGGATCCCATAAACTGCAGCACCATGGATAGAATGTATATAGAGAGGTTCCATTAATTCTTTATTGTGAAATATGACACACATATGGAAAACTGTATAAAATAATGTAGAGCTTAATAAATTATCATGAATGTAACCACACCTGGGTCAAGATATAGAATACCGCCAGGGCCCCAGAAGCTGTCCAGTGCCTTTCCTAATACGACTTTCTTTTCCTTTAAAGGCACGACACATCACACAGTATGTATTTAGGTTGGTTTCTTCCACTAGGCATTACGGGTGTGAAACGCATTGATGTTGCTGCCTCCAGCTGTAGCCTGTCAATTTCATTGCTGTATAGTATTCCATCGTGTGGGTATCCTTCCATTTTAATGCTGATGGACAACTGAGTTGTCTCTGGTGTTAGACCATTATCAATAATTTTTGCTAGGTAGATCTTTATCCATTTCTTCTGTGCATATACCCAAGAAGGGAACTGCTGGACGATGGGTATGCATATCTTCAATTTTAATGGAAAATACCAACCTGTTTTCCAAAGTGGTTGTACCAATTTATATTCTTACTGGCAGGGTATGAGAGTCTCCATGGCTTCTAACAAAGTTTGGTACTTGTTTTTTTAGTTTTAATCATGCTGTATTAGGAGTATTTTCCATATAACACTAAAAAGTTTCTCCCCTCCTGCCCCCAACCCTGATTATTTTGTATCTAAAAATACTAAAGTGATTCTAGTAACTTGGAGTTCTGAGCTGACTGCTAATAATGTCAGTAGATGTACATTAAGAGAAGATATGTGGCCTTGGAAGATTCACAGTAATAAAAATCCCAATAAACAGAATTGACCCATACAGCATTTAAAAATAACACCGAGATTAGAAACTGACGTAGGGATTGAATCAATACACCAGCTGGTGTTGACCTCTCATCCTTTCACAGGGGTATGTGTGTCCCGAGGGCACGCCCTACCCCTTGTGGCTGGGTGCAAGTCGCCGAATTACCCAGCTGGGGCCAGTCAGGACCACCTTAGAGGAGGAAGGTCAGCTGAGGAGCCTGTCAGCTTACAGCTCGTTAGCGGTCACATCTGGCAGTGTCTGCTCCTCCAGCAGGCAGCAGAGACCCCATGCTCTGGTCAACAGGGAGCAAGGGACACATACAAGGCTCTTCTGCAGGAATAGCACAGCCCGCTCACTGCCCACCGGCTTCTCTACCGACCTAGCCTCTGAGCTTCCCCCCCACTTCACCCTCCTTGAGCAGTCTCCTTGCCCCTTTGTCCTGCTACCGCAGCCTCCTGGGCAAAGCCTAGGTCTGGATCAACGCAGTTGTTTACTTTCTCTACATCAATCTTCCAGCTGTTGAAGCATGGCTGGAAAAACCTCACACCCTGCAGATGGTGCCTCTATAAACTTTGGTCATGATGCCATCTGGACCCTGGTTACTGTCAGGCAGCCCTCCCCTCTTCCCCTGCTCAGCTCGCCGCCCTGTCTACCATTTTCCTAATGCGATGATACTGGAGCTTCCTTGTGCTGGGCCTCTACTGAAGACAGAGCTGACTATTGTCCATTATGCACAAGGCTCTTTCGAACTGTCTCTACCTTCCTCTGGTTCCACTTCTTGTCTGTCTCCTGAGCCCCAGTGCCAGCCTCCACTGTCGGTCTCCACAGGCAGTCTCTCCTCCTGCTTCATGAAGAAAGCTTGGCCATCTGAAGCCACTCTCTTGACTTCCCTCCTCCATATTTGTATATCATTCTGAATGCACAATCATCCCTTTCTCCTCTCTACCTCCTTGTGACAATACAGGAAGTGTCTCCCCTCCCGCTAAGGCTAATCTCTCTCCCCGGCCATGGAGCCACGCTCTCTAGCCTCCCCATCTCTCTGTGCACTGACTCTCCCCTGACTTCTTCCCAGCAGGGGTCAAACAGGCTCATGACTCTCCCTTAAGGACCTGGTACTGGAGACTTCCTTCGCTTGCCCGGGACCTTCATCTGGAGAGGGCAGGAAGCAGCGCTATGGGTTGAATTGTATTCCCTCTACCCCAATCCCCCAATTCATATGTTGAAGTCCTAGCTCCTAGGATCTCAGAACGTGACCTTATTGGGGAACAGGACTCTTTCATTAGATAAGACTCTTTCGTAGAGATAATTCATCAGAAAGAGGTCATAGCCTCTTTGGATCTCAGTGTCCCTATTTTGGGACATAATGGGTGGTTAGACAGTCCTTTTTGTGGAGTGCAGTTCTAAAATCTGTGGGAACAGAGGTGGTGGGAGGGGTGAGGGAGTTTAGAAAACAAGACTCTACTGAGCTCTCCATCTGTCTTCTGACCAAAGCAGGTCCAGTTTTAACTGTTTTGTATTTGGGAACTTTGGGTGATATTTGGCTTAAAACGTGTTTCATTGTTTAAAAAATAAAATTAAAAAATTCAAAGCTACTGGCTTAGGTGTTATTTCAGATCCTTTCCAACTGCAATAACCTATGATTATAAGGTTTTACAAGTTAACACATATGGGTTTGATGAACATATAATGTAGATTTTTCTCAAAAAAGCCTGATTTAATATATTTTATTTCTTTTCAGTAAAGGAAATTTGTTAAAGAACTTATGAAAGCAATTTAACTTTCAAGCCCTTTAAAGATGTTCATATAGAACAGTTGCAAACTAGAAAAGCAATTTTTTTGGTACCATATGTTGGGGTTTGGGGTTTAGAAATATGCTCATTGTCCACATGAGGCTATCAGACCCATGAGCAAGCAGTTGCACATGAATAGGACCTTCAGATGATGAGCTCTTGAGAAGAATAACTGTGTCTGTTCCATCTTTATTTCTCCAGGGCCTGGCTTAGTATCTGGTACACTCATGCTACGTGCACGCGTGTTCAGTCACACCTGACTCTTTGCGACCCTGTGGATTGTAGCCCACCAGGCTCCTCTAACCATGGAATTTTCTAGGCAAAAATACTGAAGTGGGTTGCCATTTCCTACTCCAGAGGATCTTCCTGACCCATGTCTCTTGCGTCTCCTGCATTGACAGTCAGGTTCTTTATCACTGCGCCACCTGGGAAGCCCCATCTGGTACCCAGTAGATGCTTAATAAATGTTTGTTGAATGAAAACATATGATGACATAGACTCTTTGCCTGGAGCTTGGTGAGAATTCTTGGTGACAGGAAAGAACTTTCTAAAGGAAGGGGTGGGTGGACTGGAAGCCAGAGGAGGGGCAGTGTCCCTGGCCCAGGCCTGGGTGAGCATTCGGGACTTCTGCAGGCAGGATGGCTATTTCTGTGGGCTGGGATATCCGCAGTTAAGGAAGGCAGCCTTCACAGCGCGCCTAGGACAGTCTAAGTTCCTGGTTTCCTGGCAACTTATTTCATTTCCCACACTGAGGCCAGTGGACCATGGAGTCTGTATCTTCCCCATTTCTTCCTGGATGTGTCTCTAGTTGGGTATCTGACCCTTATATCTAAGATCCTTGATGGGAAGGAGCCTGGGTAGCTACTAAGATAAGCCAGGTTCTCCAGCTTTCCTCCGCTTCCATTTGGCCATCCACAACTGGGAATGCGGTAGGAAGACCAGTGGCCTGAAATCAGGAGACCTGGCCTCTGGTCCCAGGTGTGTGACTGTGGGCAGTTCAGTCAGTTCCAGGCCCTAGTTTCTATGTGTGAGCTGAAGGGCTCAGACAAAACTGTGTCCTTAATTCTTCGTCTTGTTAGATGTAGGATTGAATACATGTCACTTGGATAAGTAATTGGTGAGCTACCAGAAAAGGTGCTACTAACAAAGACAGTATCTTCCTGTCTCTTTCTGTTTCTGACTCTCCGTCTGTCCCTGACCCTGTAACACTGTATGATGTTTCCACTTTGCTTGTGCCTTTGATGTAAGACCTTGAAGGTGATGGTGAAAATGCAGTGCTATTTAATTAAAAGGCACAGAAGCTGAACACTTATCTGTTGTTGCTTTGTTGAGTTTCTAAGTCATGTCCAACTCTTTTGCAACCCCATGGATTGTAGCCTGCCAGGCTCCTCGGTCCATGGAATTCTCCAGGCAAGAATATTGGAGTGGGTTGCTATTTCCTCCCTCCAGGGGATCTTCCTGACCTAGGGATTGAACTGGTGTCTCCTGCGTTGGCAGGCGGATTCTTTACCACTGAGCCACCTGGGAAGCCCCAAGCAGTTATCAGAAGTGACATCATAAGTTGAGTGCATTTATCTGGTCCCCCTTTCATCACGTGGACAGTGTCCTGAGGGCTCGAGGCTTGGCCTGAGTCAGATGTATGGGCCAAGGTGTCAGAAAGCCCCTCCTCAGGGGGCCAGGTAATGTTCCCTAGAGGAGGACACCAAGAAGGGGAGGAGCAGAGCCCAAGGGCTGAAACCAGTTGGGTCCCCCTTATGGCTTGAGGACAGCTCTGGGCCCTGACTGATCAGCCAGCTGAGCACACTGGCTCTTCACTGTCCGGCCACTGACAGTATCTGAAGCAGAGGCCTCTTGAAATTACACACTTCCTGACTTGTCTTCTTTAGTAATTTCATGTCCCTGGGCTGCGGAGCCTTGTCAGCTGATGATAGAGTCCTTCTATCATGTTCGGATTTGCACAGTTTATTTTGGTAACTAAGACGGAAAGACAGAATTAATTATACCCTCCATGAAACAGTCCATCAGCCACCTGCTCGTGGAGCAGAGTCAAATGTTTTGCTGCTCTTTGCCAGAAAGATCAGTCTTCTCTTGAGTCCTATTTGGGATTCTAACCAGGTTATCTATGAAAATTTCTTCTTAAATATATATATGGTATATATATATATATATATACCATATATATATGGTATACACACACATATATATATATTTCCATTTGTGTAAAAACAATAAATAAATACCGCTGATCTCTTTCTGCCTATGCCAAAGAAGAATTTGTTGAGGATTTAATACCCTAATGCATTAAACTTAAATTTGACAAAACAGTCAAACTGGTGATTTGGCTCAATTTAGCCAGTTTAATTACTGTTAGTATACAGACTTGCAGATGACTTTGTTTCTTTCAGAGTCATCCCTGGAGGGGACTGACTATTACGTGAATTGGAAATGCTCAGGTATGTTTCAAAGGTCTATGAGACAAGACTTTCCTTTGTTTTCACTCGGTAAAACTCAGGGAAGAGGGTGAGATGAGAAGAGCTGTTAGTTCATCTGTGTGCACGTCTAAATGTGCACCCCGGAGGCATGGCAACTGAACAATTCATGTCTAAAAATGTTCTGCAAACAGCAAGATGCTCCAAACTACAGCCAAACCCCAACCAAGAACAAAGGGAACGACAATGCTCATGAAATAAATGAGGATGGAAGTCAGAGTTCTAAGTCCTTTAAACCTTTTTGCACTTAGGTAATGTCTTGCTGAGCGCATGGCCCTGGTTCTTTTCCTGGCCTTTGCCAGCAAACTTTTAGGAACCTCCTGGCAGAAGAGAAGACCCAGTTCACTGCACCTTCCACTCCTGAGAGTTCTCAGTTGCTGACTATTTATAGGGACTTTCACTTGCCTCCTTCTCCCATCTGGTATTAATTTTTATTTCTTCTTCTTTTCTAGGTTCTGACTCATCTCTGCCCAGACCGACAGGTTTCCTGGAGGCCTTGCTTCCCCAGACGTGGGGCTCCACCCAGGTAACTCAACTGGCTGCTGTCCACTAGGAAAGGAAGGGCTGGGTCCCCAGTCTCAGAGGACCAGGCCATGATCACTCAGTTATCCAAGTTAGAAGTAGAAAGCTTTCCTTAGCATTTCCTTGATTCCCACTCCCCACATCTAATCAGTACTGGGATCCTCCTCATTCCCGAGGCCCTGTGTGGCTCCCTCTCCCTCAGCTATCCATCTCAGCTGCCACTGTCTTAGCTCATGGTGTCTCTCCTGGACTGTTGAACAATCTTCACATTTCAACCTCAAAACAATGGGGAAGACTTTGAAAAGTTTTAACTGGAAAGTAACTTGATCACATTCTGTTGTCATGGAAAATCACACTGAATCTAATGGATAAACTGGAAAGGCAGCTGGAATGGTGACAGAGAGAAATCCAATGCAGAGCTCTGCTGGGGTCTAGACGAGAAGTTAGGAGGGCCCAGGTTAAGCCTAAGGAGGGGCAAGGAGGCGGGTATTTAGCATGTAAAATGGATAGAGCATGGTAACGGATTGGAATTAGAAGGTGAAGGAGAGGGAGTGTTTATCATGATGTCTCCCACAGTATTGCTAGAAGCTTAGGAGATTGGGTGGATGACAGTGTCATTATGAGAAAGAAGCAATTAAGCCTGTGAGAAAATGATGAATTTAAGGTAGTGTGTTAAGTTCCAGTTTCATGTGGGGAATGTCATGTGGAGAAAGAATCCATGAGCAGTAACATACAAGTCTGGGATTCAGAGAGAGGTTAATGTTGAAGATAGGCTTTGAGCCTGGGCTTAGAGCTGGTAAGGTCATGGAATGTGTAACATTAATGGACAGGGATTATAAAGTAAAAAAGGAAGACAGTGCGTCCCCTGGGGAGCACCACCGAGGGGAAGGAGTGGAGAGGTAGGAGGAAATTCAGAGAGCAAGAGAGCAAAGAATTTCACGTTAGATTATTGGCATTCTTGGCGGTGGCGGTTTAGTCGATAAGTCATGCCCGACTCTTGCGACCCCATGGACTGTAGCCTGCCAGGCTCCTATGTCCATGGGATTTCCCAGGCAAGAACACTGGAGTGGGTTGCTATTTTCTTCTCCAGGGGATCTTCTCAACCCAGGGATCGAATCAGTGTCTCCTGCATTATAGGCGGATTGTTTACCAACTCTAAAGCCCCGTGGATATTCTTAAGAAAACAGTGATAGGGACAGAAGACAAATGACATCTGGGTTGAACAGTGAGTGAGAGTTGAGACGTTTCAGACAGTGAATCTAGATTTCCCTTTCTAGAAACTTTGCCATAGAAACAAGAGGAGAAGTGGGACACAGAACTGACAACATGCAAGGTCGCTGTTTGGGGAGCAAGTAGCAGTGGCCTGTACGCAAGAGAATAGAGAGGCGCCTGCGATGCTATATTTTATGTGTCACCTTGCCTGGGCCACAGAGCGTCCATATATTCAGCCAAACACTATTCTAGGTGTTCCTGCAAGAATAGTTTTGGATGAGATTAACATTTAAGTAATTTATTTTGATAAAGGGAATATTTCAGGTTGAAACAAAGAGATAGAACACTAGCTCAAAGCCATATGAAGTATACATTTCTGTAGCTAAGGTCAATACAAAAAAAAATCTAAAAACCAGTATCACTAGGATGTTGGTTCATAACTCCACTCTTGATTCTTTTACAGTGTCTAAAAGACAAAAACTGAAAAAGTAATTATAAATCTACACTAATGGATATATAATATCAGTTCAGTTCAGTCGTTCAGTTGTGTCCGACTCTTTGTGACCCCATGGACTGCAGCACGCCAGGCTTCCCTGTCCATCACCAACTCCTGGAGCTTGCTCAAACTCATGTCCATTGAGTCAGTGATGCCATCCAACCATCTCATCCTGTCATCCCCTTCTCCTCCTGCCTTCAGTCTTTCCCAGCATTAGGGTCTTTTCCAATGAGTCAGTTCTTCTGTGGCCAAAGTATTGGAGTTTCAGCTTCAGCATGATTTGTAATATAATATACATTGGGGAATGTATTTAAAGTAAGTTAAAAGATTTAAATAAGTAGACAGAGTAAAACAGATTGCTCTCCCTAATGTAGGTGGGCCTATCCAATCAGATGAAGGTCTGAGCAGAACAAAAAGACTCCCTGACTCTCCCCTGACTGAGTAGAGCAAAAAGACTGACTCTCCCTGACTCTCCCCGAGGATGAGAGAATCCCTCCTGCCTGAATGTCTTTGAACTGGGATATTGGTGTTTTCCTGCTTTTTCACTGGCTCTTCCTGGGCCTCTCAGCTTTTGGAAAAGCTTCAGACTCCACCCTCGGTCTTTCTCATTCTCAGGCCATCAGACTTGGACTGGAACTAGATCGCTGGCTCTCCTGGGTCTGCAGCTTGCCTACCCACCCTGCAGATTCTTAGGACCTACCCATCTCTATAATTACATGAGCCACTTCCTTATAATAAAACATATATATATGTGTGTGTGTGTGTGGTCGTGTTATTGTGTCTGTTTCTATGGAGAACCCTGACTAACACAACATAAAATGGAAAAAAAAAGGGGGGACAAAAGAAAATAAGGAAGGAAGGGAGAGTGAAGGTCAGGTGTGGAATGGATGAGGTCCGTGAGAGCCTGCTTCAAAGCTGCAGGGAGAGGGCGGGTGACCGCTTAGCTGTCTGTAATCTCTGACACTGCTGACTCACTCCTGTTATGTAATTAGAATTCGCCTTCAGACATCGCTGTCCTGGAGGCTCTTGTCTCATAGAAGTGAGACTTCCTCGCTCGGCTTGTTTTCTTGTTCCTTAGGAGCTGTTGCTAGCATAAGGTCATACTTAGAAAATTGAACCCTCAATAAGATTACTCAGAGTCTTGGCTGCTTTCTCCCTGGCCATTTGGTCTTTAGGTTGAAAAAAAGAAACAGTTCACTTTCCTAAAGTGACATCACACGTCACTTTGAAATAAATATGCTCTATAGGCCAGCCTGAAATCTATGGTCTTCTTTTTTTTTTTTTTTTTTAACTCATGAAAGAGAAACTTTTGTTTTTAAAAATGTTAGAAAAAAATTTCTATTCTAAAGATCTTCTCTGGTAACCCAGTTATGAGGAAACTACCTGCTGAACAGAAGCAGTAGCAGAAGTGAGGATCTGGCCTCGTTATACCTGACTCATTTTTGCCACAGTGACAGGATAACCTCAGAAGCCGCTAGGGTGATTTAAATGAGAGATTTATTGGGCATTCAGAGCTCGTTTCATGTCTGCCCTACTTTTGTAAATTCTTTTGTTATACAATTCAAGTGACCATAATAAATCATGTCATTTGTGGCTGTAGCCGACGCCCTTTGGAATACCTGCTCAGTCGCTCTGCTCCCCCAGAGAGGCGGGTTCCAGATTTCAGTTTGGACAACAGCATGCTTTAGTGGTCACAGCTGCCTGGACCTGGGGTGGGTGGCTGACCCAAGTTCAAGGTCCTTCACGCACCCACTGAGTCACTCATGCGGGCCCTCTCCTAGTGCGAGCTTGGGAGCAGGGCTGCCTGTCTGCTTTGGGGTCCTCGTCCTTATGATGACCACCACCTCCCTTCCTTTCTCACTGCCCCACCCGCCACGGGGCTGAGTTGAACTGTATTTTATTACTTGCAGCCAAAAGAGTCTTAATTTATTTAGTTATAATTTAACACATAAAACTATTCCCTACTTGAGGTGAAATAAGAATTTCAACGGTTACAGCTGGGAACGCTGCAATGCGGGAGCCCAGTTCTCCAGTTAAATCACCACCCATACTCTCTAACCCCTTTCTCATCCCAAGAAAGCCTCAGGGACGAGCCATAGCCAGCACTGCCGCACCCTTGGAGGGAGTGTGGCCAGTGCAGCGTGTATGACAGGACTACACGTGCACATCCCTGTTGACCCAGAAAGAGCATTTGCAGGAATTTGTGTTACAGATAAACTTGTACAGGTGCAGGGAAAATGGTATGCAGATAAAATTGGTGTTCAGTTGCTAAACTGTGTCTGACTCTTTGTGATCCCATGCATTCTTGCCTTGAGAACCCCGTGAACAGTGTGAAGAGGCAAAAAGATAAAATTGCACAGGTTCAAAAAAGACATAGTAGAAAGTCACTTGGTAAGGCACTGTTGGTAAGAGCAAAATATCAGAAACAACCTACATTTCGATTTATATAGAATTGGTTAAATAAATTATACACATGCACCCAACTGGAGTACTACGGTGCTGTGAAAAGGAGTGAATAAGGTCCGTCTGAATGGAAAGACTCCTAAGTGAAGAGAGCACAGGGCAGGACGGAGGGTTTTGTAGGCCATCACTGGGGCATAAGGACAGCCATTCAAATTTCCTTATATATGCATTCAAAAAAATTCCGCCAAGTGAAACAGATAAATTAATACCAGCAGTTTACTTGTGTCTATGAATGTGAATGTGGTGTGGATGGGGAGCCTAGATCTGAATAGAAAGGAGACTGTGCCTGTGTACTTCTTCAGTTCAGTTCAGTTCAGTCGCTCAGTTGTGTCCGACTCTTTGCGGCCCCATGAATTGCAGCATGCCAGGCCTCCCTGTCCATCACCATCTCCCGGAGTTCACTCAAACTCTTGGTTTTAAACAATGTTATATTGGGCTTCCCTGGTGGCTCAGATGGTAAAGAATCTGCCTGCCATGCAGGAGACCTGGGTTTGATCCCTGGGTTGGGAAGATCCTCTGAAGAAGGGCATGGCAATCTACTTGGTATTCTTGCCTGGAAAATCCTCTTGGACAGAGGAGCCTGGCGAGCTACAGTCCTTGGAGTCTCAAAGAGTCGGTCATGACTGAGCAACTTTATATATATATATATATATATATAGAGAGAGAGAGAGAGAGAGAGAGAGAGACTTTATATATATATATGTATACATGGCTTCCCTGGTGGCTCAGACGGTAAAGCGTCTGCCTACAATTTGGAAGACCTGGATTCAATCCCTGGGTTGGGAAAATCTCCTGGAGAGGAAATGGCAACCCACTCCAGTATCTTTGCTTGGAGAATCCCATGGATGAAGGAGCCTGGTAGGCTACAGTCCATGGGGTTGGGGTTGGAAAGAGTCAGACAAGACTGAGTGACTTCACTTTCTTTGTGTGTGTATATATATATATACACACACACAGTGCGTTGGCAACTATTTTTAAAAAAAGAGAGTGAGAAAAGGGAAGGAAGGAAGGGAGGGAGGGAGGGAGGGAAGGAAGGAGGAAATTGACAGCCTGTCTTCTGAACGGTCCATAGGATTGGTGGCACCACCACGAATAGGGTTTGTCTTTCTGAAAAAGGTGGGAGCACAGAAGAACAATGAGAGACAATAGCTATGCTAGATCGGGGCCACAGGAGCAGACTGGCTCTTTCCTGAAGCTGCAGCTCACTGAATAAAAGCCAGAGCCACCAGCAGCCACAGTTTGATCAGAGAAGGGCAACCACCGCACTCACAAGATGCCAAACCCTGCAGGCAGTGTGGGCAAACAGCCGGGTGTGTGACATCACAGAGGCTGCTTTCAGAGTGCGGTGAATCCAAGTGGGGTTTTTAGGGCAGACGCATGATTGCTTGCAAACGAGTAGCAGGTACAGTGGGCAGCGTTTTGTGTTTCTCTGCAGGTTCTCTCTTTGGTGTCTCGAGGGAGCTGGGAGAAACCCAGGTCTGAAATTCAAACCTGCCTGGGCCAAGCTGCTCCCTTAAACTAGACCTGAACCTGGGGGCTCTTCTGGCTTTATTTGCCGAATTCTAATGGGAGCCAAGCCCTCCAGATACTATTCTTATTCTGGTGTGCTGATATTTTTTGCTGGAAACACATCATACCAAGGTGGCTTGGACTCCTTCCCTTTGCCGGACTGTTTGAAAGCTCAAGTGAGCAGACATCCAACTTCCGGGCTGATCCAGGTTTTTCATGATCAAGCCAGGGCAGGCAAAGATTCCAGGAAAACTCTCCCGGGAAGGCCAAAGATTTCTGAAAGTATCTGTGGACAAACAGATGCAATATTACTCGGCTAATTCCCATAATTCAGCTAAAGTGATGGAAGCACTTTGCGGATGACTGGCAGGTAGGCTGACCGTGGCCTGGGTCCTGGCACCTAAGGCCTGAGTTGGGGGAACCCGCCAAGCCCTTCAGATGCTCTCTCACTGCAGAGGAACAGGTAAAGTCAATGGGCATCCAGTGGGGACTAGATTTTTGGACACAGTATTGCCAGGTAGGGGCTTCCTGGGTGGCTCAATAGTAAAGAATCTGCCTGCCAATGCAGGAGACACGGGTTCGATCCCTGGGTGGGGTAGATCATCCAGAGGAGGAGCTGGCAACCCACTCCAGTATTCTTGCCTGGGAAATCCCAAGGACAGAGGAGCCTGGCGGGCTACATGGGGTTGCAAAAGAATTGGCTGTGGGTTAACAATTAAACAACAACAACAACAGATACCTGGTTGAGCCTCCAGGGATGTGAGAGGGACCCCAGAGGCTTTTACTCTCTCTCAACCCTTTTCCTCTCTTTTCCTCTTTCCTCTTCACCCCTCCCCAATAGCTCACCAGAAATCAATGGCCTAAAGCAAGATGGCCACTCACCATCTCTTCCCTTTCAATCCCTCCTTACTCATCAGTAAGCAGAAGGAAGAGACACTGCTCATACAATGAGCACGCGTCAAGACATGAAATAAAAGCAGGTGACTTAGTTGAGTGCAGTCTTTCCACTGTTAGGGTAAGAATGGAATATGCAAATTGTGTAATTTTGTTGATTAGCATACGTGTTAAATGCTCTTCTATTTGCATTTAAAACAGGCACTGCACAATATTGAAATGAAAGGGGTAGAATTTATGCTAACAATTTAAAATTTAAATTTTCTTTGACTCAGAGTGGCATTCAATAGCTGCATTTTAAAAATAAAAACATGACAAGTGGAGAGAGAGACTGTGGAAGAAAGGAGAAGCTTTTAGTACCTCTAATGACACCTCTTCCCCTGCTTTTTCAAAAGGGGCTCCCACATTTTCATTTCGCCCTAGGCCCTGCCTGTACACTTTTCTTCCTACAGTGACAGTGGACGGCCTTCTGGCTGTAGAATCCATCCGTCCATGCGCACAGGCAGTGCCCAGGGCCTGAATTCCCCCGGCAGCGGCACTGAACCAGTGACGATGATGGAGGAGCAGATAGAATCACCGCAGCTCCTGTGTTCCCCTCCAGCCCTGGCCTGGAGCAGCCCCCCATGGGTTTGATCCTCGTCACCCTCTATCCGGCTTGGCTCCTGGCAGTGTATCTTTCCTTGCCCTTCACCTTCAAGGTCCCGCTTCCTCACTCCTTCTAGTTTTCCTGGGGAGATTTCTACAATGATCACTTTCATTCAACCGGAAACATCATGTCCATATCTCTGAAAATCTGGGCCCCAGCCAGCTGAAGCTTCTGAGGGTCGTGGACGAACTCACCTGTCCTTCTCAGTTCTGTGATCTGTCTGACCAGGCCATTGTTTCTGGCAATTAAGACGTGGGGTAGGAACCCCAGCACTACTGTTGTTCAGTCGTGAAGTTTTGTCTACCTCTTTGTGACCCCAACACTGCGGACCTCCCCAAAGTGCTCTTCCGGAAACACTGAGTCTTAAGGTTTACACTGAAACTTTTTAAGCAGCAATCTTTCCGTGCAGGCCAGAGGGAACCTGGAGAGTCCTTTGGAGAGTGGGCTCCATTGGGAGTCGCTCTGTTGTAAGCAGTGTTGTTCTTGGCAGGTCTGGGCCAAGCCCCCAGGCAGAGAAGATCCAATGACCTGGACCTCAGGGAAATGTGTCCTATCTACCTAATGAGACTTGATGTCCCAGTGTCCCCAGCTCTGCTTGCTTGGCTGAGGGAAAGGAAAAAGAAAACTTACAAACAGCGGGCTTTATCTTTTTAAATTAGTCATAGTTGGGGCTTCCCTGGTGACGCAGAGGTAAAGAATCCACCTGCCATTTCAGGAGACTTGGGTTCTATCCCTGGTCTGGGAAGCAGCTAGTTCTCCCAGTTGTGAAACAAGGATACTAGTGCCCGCCTTATAGATACCAATGTGCTAAGCCTCAGTGCAGCTAGGCTGTGGGGTGCAACCACTGAGCTCACGTTCTGGAGCCCAGGAGCCGTGACTGTGGAAGCGCTTGTGCTCCAGAGCCTGTGCTCTGCAGCAAGAGAAGCCGGGGTAGTGAGAAGCCTGCACCCCGCAATCGGAGAGTAACCCCTGCTTGCCGCAGCCAGAGAAAAGCCCGCCCAGCAACAAAGACCCAGCATGACCCAAAATAATACAGAAATAAATGTATTTTAAAAAAATTAGTCATACTGTATTCTGTAAAAATCAGGCAAGTGCCAAAGCAAACATTTGTATCATCTTTTTCCATTCATCCAGGTATGTGGTTACCTATCCTGAGCAATCTTGGGAAGTCTTTTCACCTTCTCTGCCGGGAAAATTTTTTCTCCATGCTTCAAAACACAGTACAATATCTACAGACTGTTTCACAGTCCATGTAAGTACTTGTTTGTATTTATAGTTGCGGGCTTCCCAGGTGGCTCAGTGGTAGAGAACCCGCCTGCCTATGCAGGAGACATGGGTTTGATCCCTGGATAGGGAAAGATCCTCTGGAGGAGGGCATGGCAACCCACTCCAGTATTCTTACCTGGAAAATCTCATGGACAGAGGAGCCTGGCAGGCTACAGTCCATAGGTTGCAAAAAGTAGGACACGACTGTGTGAGTGCCTGACAGAGCACGATGCTGAGCACTCTGCACGCAGTGTGGCCGTCCCTCTTCATGGCAGCACATTGGCACCTAGAAGGCGGGAACTGGTGTCCTTGTTTCACAACTGGGGAAACTGAGGCCAAGGAAGGTAAGGTAAGATCTTGCCTAAGACCACACAGCTCCCTGAGCTAACAGAGCCCGTGTTGTTTGCCATGGAGTAAACGAAGTTGGTGAGTAGGTATTTTCCAAGGTTGTCAGGAAGAGAGCTCATTAGAAGGCAGGCTTGTCTGTGCAATGGCCTCTTAATTAAATAGAAGAGCAAAATTCCTTACATTAAAAAAGAAGCCGTTTTCATCTCCCAACTCTCCATGGAACCAGCTTTCATTTTAACCAGTGTTTCCCAAGACTGTTGAGCTCTGGTATGGGAAGGTCTCGTTGCACAGGTATTTAGTTCTGTTGCAGATTTAACAGCAATACGGAAAGCAAGCATAGCTGCAGAACCAGGCTCCTCACAGCTCACGATTACAGCTTGCTGGGGGGCCTCCACCAAAATGGCACTGTGTGTTTATGACATTTAAGAAATTCTTGAGAGTGGTACTGATATACCAATTACAGGCACTGGTATTTTGGCCCCGTGGGGCAGACAAGGAAAGGGGATTTTATTTTGTTATGAGAAACACTTCCTTGCTTATACTTAACTTTTATTATTCACAAAGGATTTCAAAGCATTACCACGGAGTATGAACCCCACACTTGAGTCATCTGGACGTACTGGACTCTCACAACCTAATGGGTGGTGTTTCACACTGTATTTCTTTTCAGTTCATCTTGGATTCATTAAAAAAAAAAATCATGGATGTTCACCAGACTTCCTGCCCCCCATCCACCTCCAGCCTTGCTCACTGTGGATGTCAGAGCACACAGAGGAGCTTTCCAAGGCTTTGGTCAAGGCCAAGGACTTGCCTGGGCCCCACTGATCCTTCTCCTGGGGTGTCTGGCTTCCTCGCCCACTCAGGAGCCAAAGGCCCCATAGTTCAGGCAGTTTGGACCTGGAGTTGTCATTTATAGCCACCCAAACTTCGAGGATGACCAAGTTATGAAAACATGAGAAATGGACTCAGAGAGGAGGAAAAGTTTTGAGAATCATTAAAAAGAGAAAGGGGAAGGATTGTGGAGTGGTAAAAGTGATAAACTGATGGTTAGAGGGACTTGGGTATAAGGTAGGATGATCACATTATTTATTATCCAAATTGAGACTTTTTTCGGGGTGAAGACTTCCCTGGTGGCCCAGATGGTAAAGCATCTGCCTGCAATGCAGGAGACCTGGGTTTGATCCCTGGGTTGGGTAGATCCCCTGGAGAAGGAAATCTACCTACTTCAGTATTCTAGCCTGGGGAATTCCATGGACAGAGGAGTCTGGTGGGCTACAGTCCGCAGGGTCACAAAGATATTACTGCTGAAAACTTTACTGGGACAGTAGGCATTCCTGGTGTGGCGTGGTCGCCATACTGCCAAGACACTAACTAGCTGTCTAAACTTCAGAGGAAGGGAGACACCACTAGCATTTTGTGCCAAGAAGTTGGGGGTGCTAGATGCCTTGCAACGAGCCAGAGACATTTGCGTAATGAAGAGTCATCCTATCCCGCAAGTTAGAAGCACCCCCACCGAGAAACACTGCATGAAAGAATGGGCTTTTAATTATTACCTGTAAAGAATTGTTGCCTTCCTTCTACAAGTATATTAGAAAATCACTGGAGAGAAAGTTGTTGCTTTTTAGAAATGATGGGGTCGCAAAGAGTTGGACACGACTGAGCGACTGAACTGAACTGAACTGATGAAAGCTTTTATCACTGCTATACCCTTAAAAGCCTAAGCTCTACACTTTTTGAAATTTTAGGGAGAGTGAGCCTATAATTTCAAGATACCTTAAATAGCAAAATTTGAACCACGTCTTCCAAGTGCCATTCTTCATAAATCTATTTAGAATCAAGCTTAAAAATCACCACCAGCGAATCACTTTTGTAGCCTATGTGGTAACTGAACTTTCTTCTATTTAATTTTTCAGCACTGCTTTATTATAAGACATAGGCTGCAAAAAATAATAAGCTATTTGTATTGTAAGTGGAAAAGAATGAGAATCATAGAGTAGATTTGCAGCAATCTCTTCTGAGGATAGCAAGAAAAATAGACATTTCAACTGTGCCTTTAGATTCGCAATCAGGTTGATGGAAACAAATATCCCCAGGTCATTCACCTTAAAACCTAAATAAGGAAACAAATAATCGGCCAACCAGAGGTATAGAATTGTTATAGAATTTAAAGACTCCAAAGACAGTTTTCTATAACCTGGGGTATCCTCTAATGCACATTAATGAAGTCTCCTTCATGTACAGTTGGGAAGGTTCCCTGGAGGAGGAAACGGCAACCCACTCCAGTATTTTTGCCTAGAGAATCCCATGGACAGAGGAGCCTGGCAGGCTACAGTCCCCAGGGTCACAAGAAGTCAGACACAACTGAGCAACTAATACTAATACTATTAACAGGGTTCGAGGTGGTGCTAGTGGTAAAGAACCCAGCGGCCAATGCAGGAGACGTAAGGGACACAGGTTTCATCCCTTGGTTGGAAAGACCCCCCTAGAGGAGGAAATGGCAACCCACTCCAGTATTCTTGCCTGGGAAGTTCCATGGACAGAGGAGCCTGGCAGGCTACAGTCCATGGGGCCGCAAACAGTTGGGCACGACTGAATGACTGGGCACACACAGAGGGCTCAGACCTCGCTGCACCACTTCCCATGGTGCCAGAGCATTGGGCAGGACTTCTGCATGGAGCCGCTTAGGTCTGTTAGACCCTGAAAAAAAGGGAGGAGGAGAGGTGACACCAGAAGTCCCCGAGTAACCCATCCCCACTCCTGTCTAAAGTACACAAAGTATTTTGTGGGGTGGTTTCCTTTTTCTCTCAATGTTTACAGAATTGTTGAATGATGGTGTTCATTTACTTATGAGATGATCAACATCGTCCCTCAAAACAGAAAAACAACTTGGGCTAACTCTAGAATGCAGGTATGCAGCCCACAGGGCAGTCCTGGGTCTCTGCTTTGCCTTCGATGGTAAACTTGGACTTCTCCTGGGTTTGGTTTCGGTCGTCTCAGCTCGGCGTGTGTGGCGAATACACTTTTCACCAGTCTCCCCATGGGATGGTTGACTCAGCTCTGCAGTCTCAGTGGCCTCGGAGGGAGCCGGCCAGGGCTCCCCCTCCGTAAGATGCCTCCTGAAAGGGAAGAGGTCACTGATGACCCACAGAGGAGGCTGTGGCCGTAAATATTTCAGAATTTGGTTTCTTTAACATCTTTGATAATGGAAAACATTTGCTTGTTTAAGACTCTTAAGTCCTCTCCGGTCTTTGGATTCCGTCTCCAAAGGCGAGGTACAAGCATGATGTCAGGGAGGAAGGCAGAGCCCAGAAAGCCTCGCCTGGGTCACAGAGAAGTGCTAAACTCTTGAGAGGGCCCTAAGACAAATAAACGGATGCGGCCTAGCACATGTCAAAGACCTGTGCAAGGGCAAACATCTTTATGACTTTGGTCCTGGGAAGGGAGACCCGGCCAGGGATTAGAATTTACAGCTGACAAGCTGCTGATGAGGCAGTCACGGCCATTTAGGGCGTGAATGGCCACTCTGGGGACAGGGGGCTTAGCACTCCAGGCTGAAAATCTCAGAGCGAAGTGGGGGCAACCCCCACTCCCTGGGAGAAGCGTACTCATCCCACAACCTGCCCCCTCCCCGGGGCCTTTTCTTTGCCTTCCTTTGATTTACAGCCCTCCCTGCAGCTCTGTAGAGCTCTGACACACGGGACAATTCAGCATCAATGGAATTCCTAAGACCAGGGGAAGAATCTCTTTCTTGACTATAAACGTCACTCTGAAATTCTTCTCCTCTGTAACGTTTCAAGAGTGCTTGCAACATGCATGGCTTGCCCCCTGCAGAGTCCCCGTCCTCCAAGCACTCACAACTCCCTTAACCCTTCTTGTGCACAAGTGTGCTGATAGATGGCCTCTCTGATCCCCAAACGTCAGCCAGCTTTCCTGCAGTGCTTCTCAGATGGAGCAGTTTTGTCCCACGGCGGATGTTTGGTAAGGTCTAGAGACTTTTTGTTTGTTTTTTTGGCTACACCGAGCAGCATGTAGGAGATCGAACCCACGCCTCCTGCAATGGAATCTTGGAGTTGTAACCATATGACCACTGGGCAAGTCCCTAGACATATTTTTGATGATGATAAGTGGATGAGAAGGGTTACCAGCATGCAGCCATGAAATTAAAAGATGCTTGCTCCTTGGAGGGAAAGCTATGATGAACCTAGACAGCATATTAAAAAGCAGAGACATCACTTTGCTGACAAAGGTCTGTATAGTCAAAGCTATGGTCTTTCCAGTAGTCACGTATAGATGAGAGAGTTGGTCGATAAAGAAGGCTGAGCGCCCAAGAATTGATACTTTTGAATAGTGATGCCGGAGAAGACTCTTAAGAGTCCCTTGAACAGTAAGGGGGTCAAACCAGTCAATCCTAAAGGAAATCAACCCTGAATATTCATTTGAAGGACCAATGCAGAAGCTGAAGCTCCAATATTTTGGCCGTCTGATGCAAAGAGCCAACTCACTGGAAAAGACTGAGGGCAGGAGGAGAAGGGGACAACAGAGGATGAGAAAGCTGGAGGGCATCATGGACTCAATGGACATGAGTTTGAGCAGACTCAGGGAGATAGTGGACGACAGAAGGGCCTGGTGTGCAGTCCATGGGGTTGCAAGAGTTGGATACAACTGAGCAACTGAACAACAACGACAGGGGATAGATGCCAGAGATGCTTCTAAACACCCTACGATGAACAGGACAACCCCTCCACCCATCCGAAAAGAAAGAAAGATCCAGTCCAAAATGCCAGTGGTGCCAAGGCTGAGAAATCCAGCGCTGAGGTAAGGGTAGATCACGTCTGCACAGGTCAAGAAAGTCATCCTCTAAGCTTGCGCTGTCTGATGGAACTTTCTATGAGAATGGCAATGATTGGTGCTTGTGCTGCCCAATATATTAGTCGGGAGACGCATGAGGTTGTTTAGCACTTGACATGTGGTCAGTGTGACTAAGGAGCTGAATTTTTACTTACAGTTTTTTTTTTTTTTTTAATTAAGTATGGCTGTGCTGGGTCTTCGCTGCTGCATGGGCATTTCTCTGGTTGTGCCCAGCGGGGGCTACTCTCTCGTCGTGGTCTCAGCCTTCTTGCTGCAGGGGCTTTGCTTGTTGCAGAGCGTAGGCTCTGGGGCGGGCGGCCTTCAGCAGCTGGGACCTGTGAGCTCAGTAGTTGCAGCTCGTGGGTTCTAGAGCATAGGCTTAATAGCTTAGTTGCTTCGAGGGATGTGGGATCTTCCTGGCTCAGGGACTGGACTTGTATCTCCTGCATTGGCAGGTGGACTCCCACCACTCAACTACCAGGGAAGCCCTTTAGAAATTTAAAAAATTTTTATTTATATTTACTTTTAATTGATTAAATATTAATCATCCCATGCAGCAAGTGACTTCTATTTTAGACAGTGCCGGTCTACATCATGGGAGTTTAGAAGCCCTGGAATCGCCTGTCCTGGCTGGTTCTCTACTCTACCAGCTTATAATTAGAATTCCACAGTTAGACACTCCTTCTTTCGCTAAGACTTTGACCCCTATTGATATGATATTATCCTGGGAGGGAGATGACCTTTAGCTTATCAACCACTGATGCTCATATGACTAATGGATCTGAAAGATGTCTGGGGGTGGGGCCCTGAAATGAAGGAGAGGGCACCATGAGATGGGGGACTTTGTAGAGGAAATGGGAGGGGGTGGTGACAGGCTAGAGGTAGCAGAGGCCACCTTGGACTGCTTTACTCAAACTCTGCTGAGAACAGAAGTCAAATACAGTCATCTCTTAATATCTGGAGGGGACTGCGGTTCTAGGATCCTCCACAAATACCGAAATTCACGGATGCTCAAGGCCCTTATATGAAATGATGTACTATAGCTGGCCTATAGAAAGGTGGAGGAGGATGCCAGGGAAACTGGAACTGCGTTGTGGAGGGGGCGAACCCGCAGAAGCAGAGCCCATGGAAGCAAAAACCAGAGGTGGAACCACTGTACTCACAATTTCCATTCAGATATATTTACCGTCTGCAAAAACGAGAGCCAAAGGCAAGCAGAAAAGACCAAGTATGTCACAGAGCCGAGCCCGTTTCCTGTTCCTTTTCTGTTTGCCTTTGGCTCTTAGGCCAAGTCTCCAAACCACTGAGATGTTAGGGTGTCCTCTCTCTGATGCAGCCCAAATGGTGGTGGTGATTTAGTCACTAAGTGGTTGCTCTTTGAGAATCCATGGTGGGTAGCCTGCCAGGCTCCTCTGTCCATGGGATTCCCCAGGCAAGAATACTGGAGTGGCTTGCCATTTTCTTCTCTGGGGGATCTTTCTGACCCAGGGATTGAATCTACATCTCCTACATTGGCAGGGGGATTTTTTTACCACTGAGCCACCAGGGAAGCCCATGTAGCCCAAATAGAAGCAGTAATAAACCACAGAACATAAAATGCTTTTTCCCTTTGATCTGATTATGAAATTTGGAGTTTAGCTCAGTTCAGTCACTCTGACTCTTTCCGACCCCATGGACTGCAGCACGCCAAGCCTCCCTGTCCATCATCAACTCCTGGAGCTTGCTCAAACTCATGTCCATTGAGTCAGTGATGCCATCCAACCATCTCATCCACTGTCATCCCCTTCTCCTCCCACCTTCAATCCTTCCCAGCATCAGGGTCTTTTCCAATGAGTCACCTCTTCGTATCATGTGGCCAAAGTTTTGGAGTTTCAGCTTCAGCATCAGTCCTTCCAATGAATATTCAGGACTGATTTCCTTTAGAATGGACTGGTTGGATCTCCTTGTTGTTCAAGGGACTCTCAAGAGTCTTCTCCAACACCACAGTTCAAAAGCATCAATTCTTCAGTGTTCAGCTTTCTTTATCATCCAACTCTCACATCCATACATGACCACTGGAAAAACCATAGCTTTGACTAGATGGACCTTTGTTGGCAAAGTGATGTCTCTGCTTTTTAAATGCTGTCTAGGTTGGTCATAACTTTTCTTCCAAGGAGCAATCGTCTTAATTTCATGGCTGCAGTCACCATCTGCAGTGATTTTGGAGCCAAAATATAGAGTCTGTCCCTGTTTCCACTGTTTCCCCATCTATTTCCCTTGAAGTGATGGGACCAGATGCCATGATCTTCGTTTTCTGAATGTTGAGCTTTAAGCCAACTTTTTCACTCTCCTCTTTCACTTTCATCAAGAGGCTCTATAGTTCTTCACTTTCTGCCATAAAGGTGGTGTCATCTGTGTATCTGAGGTTATTGATATTCCCCCCAGCAATCTTGATTCCAGCTTGTGCTTCATCTAGCCTGGCATTTTGCATGATGTACTCTGTATATAAGTTAAATAAGCAGGGTGACAATATACAACTGTGACGTACTCCTTTCCTGATCTGGAAACGGTCTGTTGTTCCATGTCCAGTTCTAACTGTTGCTTCCTGACCTGCATATAGGTTTCTCAAAAGGCAGGTCAGGTGGTCTGGTATTCCCATCTCTTTAAGAACTTTCCACAGTTTGTTGTGATCCACACAGTCAAAGGCTTTGGCATAGTCAATAAAGCAGAAGCAGATATTTTTTCTGGAACTCTCTTTCTTTTTCAGTGATTCAACAGATGTTGGCAATTGGATCTCTGGTTCCTCTGCCTTTTCTAAATCCAGCTTGAACATCTGAAAGTTCACAGTTCACGTACTGTTGAAGCTTGGCTAGGAGAATTTTGAACATTACTTTACTAGCATGTGAGATGAGTGCAATTGTGCGGTAGTTTGAACATTCTTTGGCATTGCCTTCCTTTGGGATTGAATGAAAACTGACCTTTGCCAGGCCTGTGTCCACTGCTGCTCATCAAACTGTATTGTTGTGATTCCTGCTGGTGCCCCAAGCAAGTGCGTGCTCCTTCTTAACATAGCTCTGCTTTAGGGTCTGAGTTGTAAGGCCTGTAGTCTATGTAATCCACTGAAAAGCCAGCTTACTGTATAAGCTTTCCTTGATGAAATATTGTGTACTCAACTTTCAAGACCTCTCGAGATGGAAGTCACCAACCTCATTGGTAAACTATATCTACCCATGGTTCTTGAGATGGGGAAAGACTGAAAACGAAATCAAACTGAACACAAATCCTCTCTTCTTAAATGTCCTATAAGCTCACACTGGAGCAGCCCGTAGCACAGACGCTGGTCATTCCCAAGGGGCACAACGGAGATTGAACAGAAATCGCAAGAACACCAAAATTATCACAGGGACTGGCAACTGCGATATAAGCACAGCAAAAGCGATGAGAATTCTTCTGCCTAGAAAGATGCAACATGAGAGAAATACAGGAGAGAAGACAGAATTTTGAACTTTTTCACTAATCACTAGTTTGTCTGAACATGACTTGGGTGAGGGAGCGCAGAGGGAACGCAGGTAAATTTAGGACAGTGTAAAGAGCTATTTCTGTCTCAGCCCATCGAGGTTACTATAACGCAAATACTATGGATAGAGGGCTATACAGCAGAAATTTATTTTTCCACAGTTCTGCAGGCTGGGAAGTCCAAGATCAAGGCACCAGCAGATGTGATGTCTGCTGCAGGCTTGCTTTCTGGTTTACAGACATCCTATCCCCATGTCCTCCTGTAGAGGAAGGGACAAGAGAGCTCTGGGGTCTCTTTTCTAAGGGCGTTAATCCCATCCTCGAAGACTGATGACATAACTGCCTTCCAAAGGCCTCACGTCCAAACATCATCACACTGGGGATTAGGTTTTAATATATGAACTTTGTGGGGGACATAGACCTTCAGTCTACAGCATTCTGCCCCTGACCCTCTGAAATCCGTATCCTTCCTGCATACAAAATTCCTTCATTCCATCCCAGATACCTCTCAAAGTCTTATTTCAGCAACAGTTCAAAAGTCTACAGTCCTGGGTCTCATTTTAATATCATCTAAATCAGATATGGGCAAGACTCGAGGCATGAGTCATCCTGCAGCGAATTCCTCCCCAGTTGTGAATCTCTGAAACCAGACAAGCTGTGTTGCTTCTCAGACACAAAGGTAGGACAGGCAGAGGCTCGACCTCCCATCCTGATGGAGAAACAGAAAAGGAGAAAGGGATGTCAGGTCCCAGCTCCGTCTAAAACCGAACAAGGTAAACAGCGTTGAAACTTAAGGCTTGAGCACACTCTGGTTCAACGCTCCCGCTTCCAGGCCTGCTAGGGTGGCAGTGTGGCCCCTTGCCATGTGTCCGTGGGACAGCGCCTTGGTGGCTCTCTGCTAAGGCTCCACCTGTGTCCAGACTACAGTTCTCTGCCAGGCTCTGTGCCACGATGACTCTGTGCGGGGACCTTCTGTCTCTCCCAGCAGGCCCTGTCCATGCCACGGTTCCACTGGATGTAGCTCAAGCTGGGGGAACCTCTCTGCAGGGATCCCACACATGGAGGCACTGCACGGGCATTTTGCCTCACCTGACCCAGAAAGGTGCCCTCCCCTCCCCCCCACCCCTGCCGCTTTGAAATCATTCTTCTCCCTAGGCCTTTGCACTCTGGGCCTGTGATAGGAGTGGTGTGTTTGATGACTTCCGAATTGCCTTCAGGGTCATCCTTCCGTAGTCTTAAGGAATAGCGATTAGCCTCAGATGGCTGATCCATAATCATTTCCTAGTAAACAGTCACCTGGCCATCATCTTCATTTTTTTCCCCATATGAACAGGCTGAGAATCTTCCAAATCTTGAAATTCTGCTTTCCTTTTGCTTAACAGTTCCATCTTTAAGTTTTTTCTCTCCTCTCGAATTTTACTATATGCAGTAGGGAGTGGACAAGCTGTACCTTCTACACTTTACTTAGAATAGCTTCAGCTATTCATCTAATTTCATCACTCACTAGTTTCATTTTCTGCAAAACACTGAAACACAAACACAGTTCAGCCAAGTTCTTTGGCACTTTATAACAGGGATGGTCTTTTCTCTAGTTTTCAGTAACACATTCCTCCTTTTCATCTAAGACCTCTCAGAATGACCTTTTCTGTCCATATTTCTACCAACATTCTGCTCATGATTAGTTAGGTATTATTTAAGAAGACTAAGGCTGTCTCCACAGTTCTCTTTTCTTTCAGAACTCTCACCAGAATCACCCTTGTTATTGTTTTAATTGCTAAGTCATGTCCAACTCTTTGGGACCCCATGGACCTGATCCATTTATCGCCATGTAGGATTTTTCTAGCATGCACCTCAAAATTCTTCCAGCCCCTGTCCATTGTCCTCATTACTCAATGCCCCCACATCTTAAACTCTAGGATTCTTGGCCTTCCCTGGTGGCTCAGATGGTAATCTGCCTGCAATATGGGAGACCTGGGTTCAATCCCTGGGTTGGGAAGATCCCTTGGAAAAGGGAATGGCTACCCACTCCAGTATGCTGGCCTGGAGAATTCCACAGACAGAGGAGCCTGGCAGGCTACAGTTCATGGGGTCGCAAAGGGTCGGAACGACTGAGCAACTTTCACGCATACGCACCGCATTTTAAAATATTTGCTACAGCAGCATCCCACGTCTCAGTAGCAGTTCCTGTCTTAGTCTGTTCAGGTTGCTATAACAAATACCATAGGCTGGGTGGCTTATAAGCAAACATTTATTTCAAATGGCTCCTCATGTGTGCTGAGTCATTTCAGTTGTGTTCGACTCTTTGCAATCCCATGGATTGTAGCCCACCAGGCTCCTCTGTCTGTAGGATTTTCCAGACAAGAATACTGGAGTGGGTTGCTGTGACTTCTTCCAAAGGATCTCCCTGATGCGGGAATCGAACCCATGTTTCACGTCCCCTGCATTGGCAGGCGGGTTCTTTACCTCTAGCGCCACCAGGGAAGAACTTCATATAGCCCTGGAGGCTGGTAATTCCAAGGTCAGGGCATCAGCAGATTTGTTGTCTAGTGGGAACCCTCTTCCTGGTTCATAGACGGCATCCTCTTGCTGTGTCCTCACGTGGCATAAGGCACAACCTTATGTTGTCCTTAAAGGAGCACTAACCCCATTCCTGAGGGCCCCATCTTCACGACCCAATCACCTCTCAAAGGTCCCACCTCCTAAAACCATCACGCTGAGGGTTAGGTTTCAACACATGAATGGCGGAGCCACAAAGCATTCATTCTATGGCAATTATTTAATACAGTGTAGCACTGAGGCGGGATGATTTAAGAGCCTTTTATCTCCATGCCGAAGGCTGCAGAAATAAAGAGCTCAACGATGTTTAAATGGAAAATGACAGTTCCATAATGAATGTTTGACTGGAGGAAACGAGGGTGTTTAAAGCTGATCTCCTGAGATAAGCAGAGAGAGGGGCTCCACCTCCTTCCCATAAGGACCCCTGTGCCGGTCTCTGCAAAGTGACACTAGTCCAGTCTTGCCACAAACCTCTGGGTTTATCTCATTTAGCCACTCTTGCTGTGGAACAGAGGTGAGCTAATCTCCTAAGTGAGTTTGCCATTTACCGTTTGACACAAGTAGTTTTTCCACATTAGTGTTAAAACAGGCTGAGAAACACAGACCTCCCTGGGAAGAAGTGGTAGTGGCCCCATGGCAGCAGCAAGCCCAGGCCTATGGGGTGGGGGCTGGAGTTCAAATGCACTAAGAGCTGTTTTTACACTGATCCACTCTAAGTCTTTGAGTGCAATGGCTGATTATTGGGTCAACAAACATGAAAAGCTTTGTCACTGGCCCAAGTTTGAACCAGAAGCAACATGTCTTTCACGAGCATTTAAGGATGAAAGATCTAAGATTAAAACAGAAAATCTTGGTCACAGTAAGCACCATTTGAGGGTCTTTGTTCACACGTGTTTTGCCCTAAAAGAAAAAGTAAAGCAAGATCTACAAAATGTCCTTGATCTTTTTCTCAGCCCAGGGTTGTAAACCCCGAGTTACCTCATGCTTCCAGTACAGGAACTGTAGGGTAGGGTTTCCAATGGGACTTTCAGCTTGTAGCTTAGTAAAATGATGACACTCATAAATGGTGGTGCAGTGAACAAAGGTTCAGGGAACAGTTGACTGAGTGCACGTTTGACCACATCATCCTTCTTAGACCCTTAAGACTCATCAGAGGCTCTCGATTACCTGCAGGATGGGGGCGGGGGTCTCCTGGTTAGTACCTACAACTCTCACCTTTGCTTCCACCCCCCTGAGGTTCTTCCAGTTCTTCAAACGCTTCATGCTTTCCTGTAATCCCACCCTTTAGCATGCACTGTTAGCTCACAGTCATATGCACCTTCCCTGCGAAACCAACCTCGACAACCCTTGAATTAGCTTCTCCTTTGCACTCTGTGCTACATTTCATTATAGCATCCATCGAGTCCTATTGAAATTACCTCCCAAGTCAACTGTGAGCTTCCTGAAGCTGGGGCTGGGGGCTAGGTTACAGTGGTCCCTACATTTTCCCAACACCTAATCCAACGCCAGGCACAAAAGTAGTAGCAGGTTCATAAATGCTCAAAGAGGGAACAAGTGATTTCAATTAACTGCACACGATGGAGAGCTTCTTGATAAAGGTGCATCCCACATTTTCTCTTTGGCAGAATACTATGAGACTGCCTTGTTATCAGCTTCGCATAAGGGATAGTCTAAACCTCCTGGTTTCCCTTAAGACAGAAAGAAAGAAGGGAAATCGCTCATACACTTTGGGAAAAGAACAAAGAAGAAGGGAAGGAAAGAAGGTAGGAAGGTCCTCAACTTCTGAAAGTCTACCTCAGGTGCAAGACAAGAGATTATTTATATTCTGCTCGGAGACTTGACCCATGAACATAAAGAAAGAAAGTGACTGAAATTTATTACTTTACATTCATAAGATGAAAAAGAGTCTTTCAGCTCCTCATTGGTCAATAGACTCAAGTTATATTTCAACCATAAACCTTTTCTAAAGAAGCCCAGAAGTGTAGGTAGGAGCTGCATTGGACAATGGAAACCAAGCTGCACCTATTGTGAAGTGCCTGATTAATTAGTCTGTTGCCCAATACCTCCGCTTTTCATTTTTTGGAAATGAATAAGCTGTATTATTAGCCTCCACTGGACTTATTGTGCCTCACGGGGACTGAGGCCCCTCTTGGAAAGGGCCGCTCCTTGTCCTCCCCCTGTCGCTGTGCAAAGACAAAGCCCCGTGGAGAAGGAGGAGCCAGGACAAGCCGCCCTCCCAGGACACCGGGACGATGTCAGGGGAGTGACCGGTGCAGAGGCGGACAGGGCCGCGCTGCCCGGGGAGGCTTGCCCGCGTGGTGGAGAAGGCTGTCTCTGCTTGCATCTCTCTGAGACAGCTCATCAGGTGTGGCTGGATTTGGGACTGCCAGCAGCTGTGTTTAGGGGTGCATTTGTCTTATCTACCCACATCCTTTGAGGATTTCAGGGCAGGCCATTTTTATCTCTCTTAATGAATGCTCTGGCGGTTTCTGAACACGGGGCTGTGCCTACATGCCCCGAGGAGTGTTTATTTTCACTGCTGTTGAGATTGACTAGGACACGTATTCACGAACTCCTTTTGGATGTCTTTTCTTCTCTGACCATCCCTCCAGTTCAGACCTGAACAGGAAGACAACTGCAGGGAGAAAAGTTTCTGCCCGGAAGTTGGGGTTTCCTGGTTTTCTCCCTTTTTTTTTTTTTTTTCCACACCTTAACAGCTCATCAGTCACCTCAGCATACTATTTGTAGTCCTTAAACAGTTTGCAAATCTGTCCTCTAGGTTGGCTAAATAAATATGTCACATCAGTTAAAAATCAGGTTATACAAATTCACTTAGTGGAATAGGGAAATAAGATATATAGAGTGGAAAAATCAGGTTACAAAAAATAGTTTGAGTAAATGATTATAGATGCTTACATATATGATCTTGAAAAAAAAAATCTAATAGTATACACACAAAAACAATCATGCTTATTCCTGGACTGGAATTAAGGAGTTTGGGAATTCTAGAAGTTTGTTTTATTTCATACACATTTAAAGTTTTTTTCCAATGAGCTTGCATTACCTTGCATAATCTGGAAAATAATACAAAATTTTAAGGAAATGAAATGTACGCATGCTAATAGGGGGAAACAAGTCTTCCTTCTCCTCTCTCTTCCTGTCATCACGACCATGGTTCATTGCTCATTGTTTCCCTCATCTACAAAAATTTCTTTGCATGTTACCCTCTGTTTAATCTTCCACCTTTATTCACTTTCTTTCAGAAAGGTCTTTCTGTAAAGGAAATCTGACCAAGTAACTCCTCTAAATGCTCCAGGGTTTCCTGCAGGATGAGTGAGTGAGTGAAAGTCGCTCAGTCCTGTCCGACTCTTTGCAACCCCCGGGCCTATACAGTCCATGGAATTCTCCAGGCCAGAATACTGGAGTGGGTAGTCTTTGCCTTCTGCAGGGGATCTTCCCAACCCAGGGATTGAACCCTGGTCTCCCACACTGCAGGCAAATTCTTTATCAGCTGAGCCACAAAGGAAGCCCAAGAATACTGGAGTGGGTAGCCTATCCCTTCTCCAGGGGATCTTCCAGGCCCAGAAATTGAACCGGGGTCTCCTGCATTGCAGGTGGGTTCTTTACCAAATGAGCTATCAGGGAAGCCCTCCTACAGAATAAGGCAGTTCAAACCCCTCAGGCTGATGGTTGAAATGCTTCAGAACCTCAGCAGCATCTGAGGGTCAATGCCAACTCCTGGGTTTCCAATCCTGGTCAGCGGTCACCGGAAGGCAGGCTGAGTCTTTCCTGCTTTGAACGCAGCATCCCCTTCTCCTCCTTGTTGCCTCTCCCTGCCCTCACCCACCTCCTTTATCTCCGAGCCAACCCTTAAGAATCAACCCCAGCATCACCTCTCACAGGAAGGCTTTCTCGCCTGGAGTTAGGGGTCTTTTTTTGTTCATGTCTCTATACAAGCACTTACAACATCTCATAATTATTACTTTGGGTGTCTCTTTTCCACACCTGAAGGGAAGGAGGATCCTCTGTCCAACTCTACTCAGCTCTCAGAGGAGTGTCAGGCACAAATAGGTGCTTAATAGACATTAAAGATAGACTATACCCTTGGCTGGTGTGGACGGGATGTGAGCGTGTGAGGGAATCAGTTCTACTGATTTACTGCTGTGACTGTGCTGCTGCTGCTGCTAAGTCGCTTCAGTCGTGTCCAACTCTGTGCAGCCCCATCGACGGCAGCCCACCAGGCTCCCCCGTCCCTGGGATTCTCCAGGCAAGAACACTGGAGTGGGTTGCCATTTCCTTCTCCAATGCATGAAAGTGAAAAGTGAAAGTGAAGTTGCTCAGTCGTGTCCGACTCTTAGCAACCCCATGGACTGCAGAAACTATTAATTCTTCATTAACCAAGTTTAGCCTTTCTGTTTCCTCAGAGGATAGTAATGCCTTCGAAAATGGTAAGGTAATCGACCGTGTCAGCATTTATCCACTTTATACACTTGGGGCATGAGGAGGTGTGCTTTATAGACCCATTTCAATACACTTCCCCTCTGCAGCAAGGTAAGTCTGGATAAGTGAAGGTTACCTGGGGCTATGGATTGAATTGTGTCCCCCTTGACCACCTGACCTGCCTCTTGAGAAACCTATATGCAGGTCAGGAAGCAACAGTTAGAACTGACATGGAACAACAGACTGGTTCCAAATAGGAAAAGGAGTATGTCAAGGCTGTATATTGTCACCCTACTTATTTAATTATATGCAAAGTACATCATGAGAAATGCTGGACTGGAAGAAAATCAAGATTGCAGGGAGAAATATCAATCACCTCAGATATGCAGATGACAGCACCCTTATGGCAGAAAGTGAAGAAGAACTAAAGAGCCTCTTGATGAAAGAGAAAGAGGAGAGTGAAAAAGTTGGCTTAAAGCTCAAAATTCAGAAAACTAAGATCATGGCATCCAGTCCCATCACTTCATGGCAAATAGATGGAGAAACAGTGGAAACAGTGGCTGACTTTATTTTTTTGGGCTCCAAAATCACTGCAGATGGTGATTGCAGCCATGAAATTAAAAGACGCTTACTTCTTGGAAGGAAAATTATGACCAACCTAGATAGCATATTAAAAAGCAGAGACATTACTTTGCCAACAAAGGTCTGTCTAGTCAAGGCTATGTTTTTTCCAGTGGTCACGTATGGATGTGAGAGTTGGATGATAAAGAAAGCTGAGTGCTGAAGAATTGATGCTTTTGAACTGTGGTGTTGGATAAGACTCTTGAGAGTCCCTTGGACTGCAAGGAGATCCAACCAGTCCATCCTAAAGGAGATCAGTCCTGGGTGTTCACTAGAAGGACTAATGTTGAAGCTGAAACTCCAATACTTTGGCTACCTGATGTGAAGGACTGACTCATTGGAAAAGACCCTGATGCTGGGAAAGATTGAGGGCGGGAGGAGAAGGGGACGACAGAGGATGAGATGGTTGGATGGCATCACCGACTCGATGGACATGGGTTTGGGTGGACTCCAGGAGTTGGTGATGGACAGGGAAGTTTGGCGTGCTGCGGTTCATGGGGTCGCAAAGAGTCAGAGACGACTGAGCAACTGAATTGAACTGAACTGAATTTATATGTTGAAGTCCTAGCTCCCCGTGCCTCAGAGTGTGACCTTATTTGGAAATAAGCTTTTTGCTGATGTAATTAGTTAAGTTAAAATGAAGTCATTAGGGTGGGATCCCAATCCAATATGAGTGATGTCCTTCCAGAAGGGGGAATTTGGACACACACACTCAGAGGGAGAACACCATGCGAAGATGAAGGCAGAGCTGGGGTGACGCTTCTGCAAACCAAGAAACGCTAAGAATTACTGGAAAACCACCAGAAGTTAGAGGAGAGGCACAGATTTTGTGGCTCAGATGGTAAAGAATCTACATGAAATACAGGAGACTCGGGTTCAATCTCTGGGTTGGGAAGATTCCCTGGAGAAGGAAATGGCTACCCACTCCAGTATTCCTGCCTGGAGAATCCCATGGACAGAGGAGCCTGGAGGGCTACAGTCTGCAAAGAGTCAGATATGACTGAGTAACTTTTACTCACTCTCACAGATTTTCTTCAGAGCTCTTAGAAAGAACCAACTGGTTGACACCTTGATGTCAGACTTTAAGCCTCCAGAATTGTGAGATCATAAATTGCTGTTGTTTAAGCAACTCAGTTTGTGGTACTTTTTTACAGCAATCCTAGCAAATGAATACACTCAGGGACCCTTGAGTGAAGTGTCAGAAAGAAGCACTATATCCTAAACCTCCTCTATCGAGTGCTCATTTATGTCCCAGCATCCGGCATGATTATGGCTTGTTTTGTAAATGGAAAAGGGAAGGACCTATTCCAGCTCTTTTGAAAACTTCATTATGGATGTTATTTTCTTCTTTCCTAAACTTTTCAATATTTTCAACTGAGAAAAACAACCTATCTGAATTTAAGTACATGTAGAAATAAATTCAAGTGTTGAAGGACAGACTGAAAAATAAGTTCCCTGCTTACTCTCAGCTACTCAACTCCCCTCCCCAGAGCCCGCCTCTTTTACGTCTGTGCATACTTACATTTCATTTTTTACACTAATGATCTTATACTATAAATATCGTTCTGGCTGTACCTTGATTTGATGGCTGAGCTTTCACTGTCGGAGAGGATTCTTTATTAGAATCCTCATATCCCTCATCCTTTTTGTGGACTGCATTTTGTTTCCTGGATGGATATCTTCCGCCTGTTCTTAATAACTTCTCAGCCAGCTTTTCTTAATCAAAACAAGAAGAAAACATTTCCAAAGCTCTCTTTGCAGCCTGGAATGAGCCTGCCCACAGCTCTTATCCCATTAAAGAAATGGATCCTTTCTTTGTCACCAGGGGTTGTTAGACGTGCTTTAAAGCCTATGGTTTAAAGCTGGCTTTCCTTATGTTTCTGCATAGGTATCTCCAAAGCACAGAAGCTTACGTTTGGGGTAGGACTGACCGGTCTTGGCTCACTAGATCTTGTTTCAACAAGTTTTTCTTCTCCAGTGGGCTCTGATAGAAATGACCAATTAGTTACATGTTGGGCCAGATGAAATGTGAGACCGCAAGCATTAGTCAGAACCTTTGAGTAATGTATCCATTACCTTCCAGGGGCTCAAGGGCCATCACTCACTTCCCAAACGCTACTGCCTTGGGATTTCAGGACTCACCTGACTTCTCTCTCCCTGCCTTTCTTGGCTCTTTCCTACATTTTCACAGAGACAATGGTAAACGCTTCTGGTTCAACAAGACTCTGTTTGCATTCATCATCTAATTTCCCAAAGCAAGTTAATAAAGTCATTCAGCTGTACTATAACTACACGCTACGTCATATGTTAGATAATTAGGAAATTGGATAAGTATGTTAAGATATTTTTGGGGCTGCCCTGGTGGCTCAGTGGTAAAGAATCTGCCTACCAATGCAGGAGACACGGGTTTAATCCTGGCTGGGGAAGACCCCCTGGAGCAGGAAACGGCAGCCCCCTCTAATATTCTTGCCTAGAAAACCCCGTGGACTTGGACTAGGACCCGGACCTCACAGCCGCTGGCAGGCTACAGTCCACGGGGTCACAAAGAGTCGGATACAACTTACCGACTAAGCAACAACAAGAGATTTTTCAGGCAGTGGAAAATAACCAGCACAAGAATTTCATGCTTGGGAGAAGGGAACTTGAGGGGAGCCCCGCTGTTGGAAACAAAGCCCTAAAAGTCTACGTAGGTGTGTGGGACAGTCGCTCATGATTTCATGGCTGAGAGCTGGACTGTACACATGTCAGGCAGAACCATCCAATCCTTACCAAACATCTGCTGCCATGGGGGTGAAACTGAAATAAATATAAAGAAGGTTGAGCAGTTCTGGGAGGTAAATATGTGACTATTTAAACTTAAATTAACAAAAATTAAATGAAATTTAAAATTCCTCAGTCATGTTCAAGTGTTTAACAGCTGCTGGTCTATTGCGCGGTGCAGACATAAGCACTTTCCTTGATGCAGGACATTTTGTTGCTGATCTCAAGTCTCTATGATGCAAAATTCACAATATCCAGTAGTCACTCATACATCAGTAGATGTGCAAAAACACAAATAAACAAACTAGGATTGTGTAATCCACAGTAGACAATACGAGAAGTAAGAAAAAGAAAACCCACCTGATTTTAAGGTGGACCAAGTGTTGAACTTAGAAGGTAAAAAATCCAAAACATATGTGTTTTACAAAACAAAACAAAACAAAATTTCAAAAGAGTAAAATTAAAAATATACTCATTAATTTTTAAAAAAATGTCCTAATGAATGAATATGTAAGGATCTTAGTAGAGAAATAGGTATCAGAAAAAGAGTCATGTGGAAATTCTAAAACTGTGCTATACCTGAAATGAGTCACTCACTGGAGGGACTTAAAGTGAAGATGGAAGAAGACTCAGTGAAGCTGGGAACAGGTCAGTAGAAATCACCAAAGAGAGAAAAAAGATTAAGGAAAAATGAACAGAGGGTCAGGGACCTGTAGAAGAGTATCAGACAACCAGTGTAACACATGTGTGATTGGTGTCCCAGAAAGAGTAGAGAGTGAGGACGGAAAAAAAAAAAATATCTGAAGTAACAGTGGTCAAGCATTCCAGATTTTTAAAAATGACCTACAAATCCAAGAAGCTCAAGAATAAAGATAAAGAAAATCCTACATTGGAACGTCAAAGTCTAACTACTCAACACTGAACAGAAAGACAAAATTTTGAAAGCAGGTAGGAAAAAAAAGACAAATTATATACAGGGGAGCTAAGTTAAAAATGACTGCTAATTTTTCATCAGAAACAATAGAGGCTAGAAGACCATAAAGCAACATTTTTCAGGTATCGGATGAAAAATCCTGCCCATCCAGAATCCTATATGAAACCAAAATATTCTTCAAAATATAAAGACATTCTTAGAGAAACAAATCTGAGAAAATTTGTCACCAGCAGACCATGGTAAAGGATGTCCTTCAGTCCAAAGGGAAATAATACCAGATGGAAAGCACAGAAAGAATGAAAAGGAAGATAAATGATAAATAATTGAATACATAAATTATGGTATATTCATTCAGTGGATTAATACTTAGTAATAAAGAGCAGAATAAATACAGTAACACGGATTAAGCTGACCAAAAGAAGCCACAGACAAAAGACTTGCTGCTATATGATTCCACTTACATGACATTCTAACAGGAAAAACTAATCTATAGAGATACAAGTAAAATCTATGGTATATTGGGGGTGGGGCGTAGGAGAATGACATAAATCAGTGGGGCAACACTTTCTGGGGAGGGAGATGGGAATTCTCCATGGCTTGATTAGGGTAGTGGGTGTGTACCGTGGTTAAAATCATCAATCTATTCACTGAAATACGTGAATTTTACAGCAGATAAATAAATAAGGTGGGTTAAAGTTTTAAGCTACCTTCTCAGCAAGGTTTTCCTCTCTATTTAAAGCTGCAGCCCACTACTAATTTTTAGTTTTCCCCCATATATATATATATATATATATATATATCATGGTCCCATATTTATATCATGATCTAACATACTGTATATTCTATTTGTGTTGTTTTATTCTCCCTTCTAGAACGTAACTTCCATGTGGGCAGAGACTTTTGCCCATTTATTTCTTTTCTGTGAGCAGTGCTAAGAACACCACTTGGCACAAGGCCTCTCTTCACTCACCATCTCCCAGAGTTTGCCCAAGTTCATGTCCACTGCATTGGTGATGCCATCCAGCAGTCTCACATTATACTCAATGTAATAAATGTTGAATGAATGGATGGATAGATGGATAAATGAGTGAATGAACTGATTTCCTCTACTGTTATCAAATGTAAAATTGAGTAGATAGGCTAAAATAAAGATACACTAAAATATTATGAAGCTCAGGACACTATATTTTAGTCTAACTCCAAGTTAAAAGGCAAGACACCTGAGTAAAAAAGTAACATGGACTAAATGTGTAAACAGTTGGCACAGCAGGTGAGACACTTTCAGGCTTACAATAAATATGTCCTCAGCTTTTTTTTTTTTTTTTTTTTGTACTTTACCCAGTAGAAAATAGAGGTATAACTTGGGAGTTAGGAGAATAACAGGGGGAAGTGGAGCTGCTGTTGGTAAGGGATAGACACAGATGCTGCTAAATCACTTCAGTCGTGTCTGACTCTGTGCAACCCCATAGACGGGAGTCAACCAGGCTCCCCCGTCCCTGGGATTCTCCAGGCAAGAACACTGGAGTGGGTTGCCATTTCCTTCTCCAACATACAGATGAGTGGGCTGCTATTGATCTTCCTGAGACCTACCACCCGAAGTCCCTTTTTGTTCTTTTAGAAAATCAGTAAGAATAAACTCTCTTAAAACTGTGGACATTTTGCCACCTGGGCCTGACATATCTCTGGTTATAAAAAGTACTGATAAGCACTTGTGGAGGGCATAATATTAGAATATGAGTGTGGCCTCAGTTCTCAAGAGGTAGGTGCTTCATTTAGCATCACACTCCAGACAATTGAGAAAAATCCACTAGGTCCACCATATGGGAAGCTCCACCCTGTTGAAGACAGGGGACTCATTCAAGGTATAAAAACATTTGGAAGGGGCATGGGGCGAAGTATCCCACAGCATCATTCGTGCTCCTGTCCTAAGAGTCACACCTGTTCAACGCAAAGAGCGAACCGGATTCCAAGCTTCAAGTAAGGGCATGTTTATTCCAGGTCATAGCTGATCAAATGAGATTCCAACACCCAGAACCATCGGGAAATACGCGCCCTCATCGGTACCTCCTCCAAGGCAAATGGCCGTCTCACAGTGAATTCTCCCACAGGGACCACATTCTAAGGGGTACTGTCCCCTGAGGTCCCCTCCCACCTGCCATCGTGGTTATAGCTTCTCCAGCTCCAAAGTTCAGAAAGCAGGTACCTTTCTGTATTCTTGTCGTTCAACAATAGCAACAGTCTTCTCTTCCTTTTCATCCTTGTTTCTTCCCTGATGCCAGTCCCCCACCCCCATTAGAGAATATTTAAAGAAACTGGAGATTAAGAGTCAGGGATGGGGGAGAAGAGGGGAGAACTCATACTTCTCATTCCATGACCTTCTGACTGTCAGAGTTACAAATGCCAGGAGTCAGCTCTTCTAACGGAAACAAAAGGAATCCGGGAGGTTCTTGTAAAATTGCTGTTCAGTCGCTTGGTCATGTCTGTTTGCGGCCTCATGGTCTGCAGCACACCAGGCTTCCCTGTCCTTCACCATCTCCTGGAGTTTGCTCAAACTCGTGTCCATTGAGTAAAAGCAGAGAAGACAGCAGAAAAGAAAGGCATGGTGTGAAAGATCTTGTGTGAGACAGGGTGGTTGGAAAGGGGGCCTGGAAAGAGGGACCAGGGTGAGACTGGATGGAGAGGGTGGGGAGAGGATGAAATAACCTTGAAGATGCTCAGAGAAGAAAGAGGGACCAGAAATCCTCCCTCTCCCACGCAGGGAATATCTAAGATTTACCAGGGAGTTGCTGGGAGTTGGGTATGGGAGATGCGGAAGATGTGCTGATCGGTGCTTTGAACCAAGTGGAGAAAAGTTGGCTGGGGTAACAAGACACCATGACATTTCTGACTTATTTCAACAGTAGATAGTCTGGGACACTGTGAGGGAATTTGGGGGTTTCAGCTTATACTTGTGGTGTTACCTTGCTTATCTTCGTGTATAAGACAGAGGTGGAGGAGATGGAAAAGTGAACCCCGAGGTAGCAGGTGTGAGTGTGTATGTGTGTGTGAGTGTGTGTGTGTGTGCACTGTACTTGAACCAACTTTAGCGCTGCACGAGGAACCCGAGCTGCCTCCCCGTCGCCATCACGGCTTCATTTCCAGGGAACCTGAGACTGCCCAACCACACTAAGAGTGCTCTGAGTCCCCGTGCCCTGCCCCAAGTCTCCCAGCAGCCTTTCTGGAGGAGAGAGGATTTTCTTTTCAACCCCATGAACACTTGTAGAGTGTCCAAAGTACACAACATCACGAGCTGGTTGTAAATGCCAGTATCTAGAAGTCAGCAAAGTGGTGCTGGTGAAAGGTATCTTAGGCTGAGATCAAAAGGCCAGGTCAATGCGACAGAAGACGGTGTTAACAACTCTCAAGCCTGCCTCCTGCTCAAGCCCTGCAGCCCACAGGCCTTCCGCTGTTCCTTAAACACCACTCTGCCCCTCGTTCTCTTTGCCCCAAGGCTCTGACTCCTGGACCCTCCGGGTGCCAGCTCCTGAGACCTCTCTATCTGAAGGGTCTCTTATGCCACACTAGCCACTTTCGCTTCTTGATGGCACTTGGCACTCTGGTTATAGCCTAGTGTCTCTACTTGCTTTCTTGGCTTCCTTGTGTCCCCTCCACTGGAACACAAGCTCCACGAGAACAGACAGCTTGTCCATCCTCTTCTGTACCAAGGACAGTCTGGCTCATAGAAGTTCTCAGTAAGCACTCATCAAATGAATAAACATGCCCATGGATGTAGGGTTTGCATCTTTTATGTTACATAGAAAGCAATTTTCTCCACTAGGTACTGATTCAGCAGTCTCTCCCGAGCCCTACCGTTGTATACAATGATGAGAAGAAAGTGAAAGTGTTAGTCGCTCAATCGTGTCCAACTCTTTGGGACCCCATGGACTGTAGCCCACCAAGTTCCTCTGTCCATGGAATTCTCCAGGCAAGAAAACTGGAGTGGGTTGCCATTTCCTTCTCTGGAGGATCTTGCCTATCCCAGGGATCAAACCAGTGTCTCCTGCCTTGCAGGCAGATTCTTTACCATCTGAGCCACCCGGGGAAGCCAAATACAATGATGAGGACGGTCCTCACCAGATCAGAGAACAGTGATAGGTGTTAGAGACCCACTCCAAAGAGCAATGCTCTTTAAGGAGGAAGTAGATATCTGTGGTTCACTTTTGCTGTGTGGTCAGGAGAAGGCTCAGAGGCCCCCAGGTGAGTTCAAAGGCCCCTCTGTTTGCTGGGTGGAATAATTCTTATTATGAGGCACACACTAGAATTCGCAGGCAGGGAGGGCTTGGCTCTGCCTTGTATTTATCTCCAGACTTTCCCTCCAAGACTGGCGTGGACTCTTTCTGGGGAGGAGGGGAGGTTAGGGCTGGGGAGGGGAGGTTAGGGCTGGGGAGGGGAGGTTAGCGCTGGGGAGCGGATCCAGGCTGGCTATTGACTGAGCAGTCCCACCGCCCCACCCCCCACCCACCCCCATCCAGCCCTGCTCAGCTTTTCAAGGCTCCCTGACTGCCTTTGATCACTCAACCAGTAACTGCTGTGGGCAGCAGCCTGAGTCTGTGTTCAGAGCCTCACGCAGAGAGGCTGTGAGAACCTCTTCTTCCTGTGGAACCCGGACAGCCAGCTTCAGTCCAGGGCTACTGAGTCAGGGCTTCCAGGAAGCTGAGTTACGCAGGGTCATCCAAACTTCCCTGTTGCCTCCACTCACATCAGCCTTTCCAGGCCCCAGCCCCTTCCCCTCCGCCCTTCATGGCTCCACATTTAGGAAAAGGGGAGCCAGCCTGAGCTGCCCAGCCCCCAACCCATCTCTCCACCAACAGAGCAGAACCAGGAGGTGAAGTGGGGTGAAGAGGGGCAGTGGCGGGCGGGGGGTGTGTGCTGTGGGAGGTGGAGGCGGTGAAGACTGGAGGCCCAGCCATGTCTTTCCCTCTTTATGAGCTGCAACTTTGGGCAAGTCACTTCTCTCCCAGCTCAATTTCTTTCTTTGCAAATCTGTGCTAAAAATCCTCAATCTCTCCAGCTCAGAGTGTCTCTACGTTCAAAAGAGGTGATGGGCAGTGTACAGTCTTACCCAACCTTCTAAACTGAGATGTTCACAGTTCACAGTTCTTCAGGAGCTAGTCTGGGCAATGAAAAACTAATTTACAATTGGCTCTTAATGGCCAATTAAGGGCATCCCGGCAGCTCGGCCAGTAAAGAATCTGCCTGCAAAGCAAGAGACCCAGGTTTGATCCCTGGGTCGGGAAGACTCCCCTGGAGAAGGGAAGACTCCCCTGGAGAAGGGAATGGCAACCCACTCCAGTATTCTTGCCTGGAGAATCCCATGGACAGAGGGGCCTGGCAGGCTACAATCCATGGGGTCACAAGGAGTTGGACAGGACTGAGCGACTAACACACACATTTAATGGCCAAACGTGACTTCAAGGGTTACACCATCTGGGTAATATATTCCATTTCTGTCTGGTCTCTTCTGGGACATCCAGCCTTAAGAAGAAAGCATTTAAGGTGAGGATTTCAGGTGTCAGGCTGACCTCTAGAGGCAATGCCTTGAGGGAGAAGAGTCTTTGAAACACTCAGAGCAGTTTTGACAGTTGTCCTTTTGACTCCTACATAAAGCCGACCTCCCCACCCCCACACACACCCTTCCCAACCCCAGAGCCACCAGAGGCTCATATAATCTGGACAGGCCACAACTGGTTGAAACGCCACTGTCACTGCTATCCTGATAGCTCCTTTGCAGCTCTTGCCTCATCAAAACTATGTTTTTTCCTCTTGGTTCAGTTTTTCTTTTAAATACCCAGATTACAAGTTGCAGAGACCAGGCCGACGTGGGCAGCCCCAAACAGAAGAAGTCTTATCATCTGGCTTTGGCAACTTCTGTCCTCTGCGCCTCACTGCGGGAGCAGAAATAGAGACTCACGGACTCTCAGAGGAGATGGGAAGTCAGAAGGCGGCAGGCCCGCCCGTCCTCAACGTCACCAGCCAGCGGACAGGCTTACTGAGCACCCGCTCTGTACAAGAGGCTGTAGTGGGGGCTGGGAGGCATATGACCAAGATGCTGAGCAAGACCTCTCGATCGCTCGTCCTGAGGGAGGGAGGTGGGCAGGGAGACAGGCGGTTGGGCTGCTCGGGTAAGCAGAACGGAGGTGTTCACCTGGGGCTCGTGGAGAGGATGCGATGTCGGCCAGGCCTGGGAGAATCAGAAGAGGTTTTGGGGGAGAGGAGTCCTGAAGGAAAATGAGAGGGAGCCGGCAGATGATCACAGAGCTGGGCAAAAAGACGTTCCGGGGGAGCTGACAGCATGTGCAGGGCAGAGAGGCCAGGAAGGAAAAGAGGCAGGAAGGGAGCAGGGGAGACCGAGGGGGCGGAGTGAAGGCTGAGGAGGCCCAGGGCCGGGGCACGTGGCTGAGCTCACGATCACACGGTCAGGGCGACGCGAGACGAGGCGGGAGCGGAAGCCCGAGCCCGACCAAAGATACCTTGTGGTCCTAATGCCCAGCACCTGTGAATGTGGCTTTATTTGGAAATAGGTTCTTTGCAGGCTTAAGTTACGACGAGGTCACGAGGGTGAGCTCTAGTCCAATATGACTGTGGGCCAGATGAGCAGAGAAGAGAAGAGAAGTCGTGTGCAGCCAGAGACCCGTGGGGAGGAGGCAGCAGCAGGAGGGGCCTCCACCTTGAGAGGAGTCACGGCTTCCCCCCGCAGACAACAAGGGGGGACTCCGAAGGCTTTAAACAGCGCAGTGGTTAGGGAACGGCAGATAAACTTAGATCCCTTCAGTGGGCCCCTGGCAGACAGCAGAGGCAGGTCAGCTTATCGGCACTACGTCCACAGCTGCTGTCTGCAAGCACACAGCCCGGCCTGCCCTCCGTGCCTCGCGCTCCACCTGCAGGTGCTCGCGGCAGGGCAAGCCTTCCCCTTATCCCTCTGTGTCCCGGGTTCCCTCTCCTGCAGTCTTAACACGCCCGGGCCCTTCTGCTCCCTCTCACTGGACACAGGAGAGCTTATCCCCAGAAATCTGGGGCTTGGGCACCCCAGCCTCCCCACTCTTCTCTCTCCTCCAGAGAAGTGAGTCATCTATACCCTAGCCATCCAAGTGCAGATGGAGCAGGGAAAGCCTCTCCGGGTAGGCAGCACAGACGTTTACACTGAGCCCAGCCTGCTGTGCCTTGGAACAATCAGAGTCTGGCCTTTGTTTCATGGATTAACTAGCGCTGCCATGGAGCTCGCCTCTTCACTCTTGCCTGTTCCCCAGGAACATGCTCTTTTTTGTATTTCTTTGTTTCATTCTGCTCAACTTCTTCTGGCAGCTTAATTTGGGTGTCTTAATGCCACCCCTCCTCCCAGGCAACACGGCACAATGGTTGGAGTTTGAATGCTCGCTCAGTTCATTATTAACTCTGTCTTCAGGTAAGTGACCTAACCTGTCTGAACTTCAGTTTCCCATCTGTATAAGGCTGATACTGTCTATTCCTCAGAACTGTGGGGAGTTTAGCTAATTTATTAACAGGTAATGTCCTTGGTGGGCTTCCCTGGTAGCTCAGTTGGTAAAGAATCCGCCTGCCATGCAGGAGATCTGGGTTCGATCCCTGGGTCGGGAAGACCCCCCAGTAGGCACGTGAGAACTGAGAGCTATTCATCATAAAAACAATGGTAGTATTAATGATGATGATTCCATTCTTCTACCCGCAGCCCTGGCTCTCCTGACTTAGCATCTCTATTTTCCCATCTGTTAAATGAGCATGAGAGTAGTTACTTAGTAGAGTGATTGGGGGATCTGAGGTGATAAAAAAGGTGGAACACACGGTTGGCTCTTGGAGCACGGGTGTTTCTCTGCCTCCTTGCCCTCCGGGGATCCCTTCTGCTTTTAGCTGTCACTTTCGTTACTAGACCCTTTCCCTCCGTCTTGAGATGTTCCTGGCAGGGGTCTCAAGCACCTTCTTGGCAAACAGTCCCTGAGATGAGGTTCCACGTTTGGGTTGCCCAAGATCAAAGAGTCTTTTTTTTTCCATCCCTGGTTTCTCTCTTGTTCTCTCCTTCATGCCTGTTATTGGTTGAATTGTGTCCCCTACTCTCTCCTCTAAAAAAGATACCTTGTGGTCCTAATGCCCAGCACCTGTGAATGTGGCTTTATTTGGAAATAGGTTCTTTGCAGGCTTAAGTTACGACGAGGTCACGAGGGTGAGCTCTAGTCCAATGTGACTGTGGGCCAGATGAGCAGAGAAGAGAAGAGAAGTCGTGTGCAGCCAGAGACCCATGGGGAGGAGGCAGCAGTGTGAAGATGGAGGGAGACTGGAGTCTTGTCACCAGAGCCAAGGAATATCTGGGAACATGCCAGAAACTGAGAGGCGAGCAAAACTCCTCCCCTAGAGGCTCTGGAGACCGCACGACCTCACCACCTAGACTTGAGGCTTCCAGTCTCCAGGACTGTGGGACCTGGTGACTCAGATGGTAAAGAATCTGCCTGCCATGCAGGAGTCCTGGGTTCGATCCCTGGGTTGGGAGGATCCCCTGGAGAAGGAAATGGCAACCCACTCCAGTATTCTTGTCTGAAGAATTCCATAGGCAGAGGAGCCTGGTGGGCTACAGACCATGGGGTTGCAAAGAGTCAGGCATGACTGAGCAACTTTCACTCACTTACTCACTCCAGGACCGTGAGAGAACACGTTTTGTCATTTTAAGCCAACTAGTTTGGTACTTTGTTATGCAGCTCTAGAAAACTAACGCCCTGGCTCCATCACTAGTTTGGGTCCACATGACTGAGAGATTCATTTATTTGTGAAACAAACACTTGTACAGCCTTCAGTTCAGTTCAGTTCAGTCGCTCAGTTGTGTCCGACTCTGCGACCCCATGCACCGCAGCACGCCAGGCCTCCGTGTCCATCACCAACTCCTGGAGTTTACTCAGACTCATGTCCATTGAGTTCGTGTTGCCATCCAACCGTCTCATCCTCTATCATCCCCTTCTCCTGCCTTCAATCTTTCCCAACATCAGGGTCTTTTCAAATGAGTCAGCTTTTCGCATCAGGTGGCCAAAGTATTGGAGTTTCAACTTCAACATCAGTCCTTAAACTAGTTTTTCATCCAAATGAAGGATATATTATGCAATTATGTATAACATAAAATGGATCAAATGGAGTAAGATTAGGCTGATCAAGAAGAGGAAAGAAAAAACTGCTTAAGAAGACCCCAAACACTACCTTGTTGTTGTTCAGTTGCTAAGTCACGTCAGGCTTTTTGTGACCCCATGGACTGCAGCACGCCAGGCTTCCCTGTCTTTCACTATCTCCCAGAGTTTGCTCAGATTCACGTCCAAAACACTACCTTACTGATGGGTAGAAGAAAGCAACTTTCTGTAAGAGTTGGAAAGGTCTTAGGTGTGTGTCCGGGTGGGAAGAGGTCTAGGAGGTCATGATTCAGATGTCTCTGGGGAGCTGGCATTTTTGTGCTGATTTGATTTAAGAGTTCAGTTTACAAAGGGATCTTGGAGAAGGCAATGGCACCCCACTCCAGTACTCTTGCCTGGAAAATCCCATGGACAGAGGAGCCTGGTGGGCTGCAGTCCATGGGGTCTCGAAGAGTCGGACATGACTGAGCGACTTCACTTTGACTTTTCACTTTCGTGCATTGGAGAAGGAAATGGCAACCCACTCCAGTGTTCTTGCCTGGAGAATCCCAGGGACGGTGGAGCCTGGTGGGCTGCCGTCTCTGGGGTCGCACAGAGTCAGACACGACTGAAGTGACTTAGCCGCAGCAGTTACAAAGGGATCAGGTTTACAGATTAAAAATTAGCCACAAGGTACAACTTTACTCCTGGCTTAAGAGAAGACTAAAAGAATAAAACAATCAGCTGTGTCTGAACTTGCAGGCCAGCCTGAGAGGCTGTGGTTTGAACAAAACCGAGCTGGCCTGAGTATGAATTACAGGAAGAAAGGAAGGAAGAAAATGAGCTCTAAGGCTATTTATGCCTTTTCTATGGGACACACTGAAGAAAAGATCGAGTCGCATGTCACAGACCCAGCTGGAAAACGCGGGGCCAGATGGGGCCAAAGGGATGTGAGTCACCAGCTCCCGACTTTCAGGAGCTCTGTATTTCAGACCTCTGAACCCAGGAAAAGCTCATGATTCCAGTGGACCACACCGCCCCCCTCCCACCCCCCTGCCCCCGTCCTTGGTTCTCAGGTTGCTTCAAGCTTCAGCCAAATATGTGTAGGTCTTAAACATTAGAATGGATGATCACGGCCTTGGACTCACACAGCCTGGTGTTTCAGGGCAAAATAGTACTTAGAGCTCAGCTGCGTGGGGCTGGAGGAGGAAAACGGGGTGCAGGCTGTTGAAGGCATGATCAGATGTGATGGGGGCGGCCATAGGCCTACCACTGGCCAATCAGAACTCTCCATTGTCCTGGCTACAGTCCTGGCTTAGGAATGGGCACAAGACACACGTCAGCCCGAGGAGGGTCAATCCAGGGACTTTTACACAAGCTCTCGGCAATGAGATGCAGTCAGCCAGATTGTTGAGAGAAGGCAGTGTGTGCCTGAAACTGCTAGGCGTGTCCTGTTACCATGTTGGAAGAGCCAGCTTGCGTGAGTTCAGGGAGGGAGAGAGAAAGACTCAGTTCTGACAAGACTGAACTTCTTGTATCCAGCTGCCACCAAAGCTCTTTTCTGTGGCAAGAGCCAATACCTTCCATCCCTTTATTTTCCTCAGCCATGAGCTGTTAGGTTTCCTTTACTGGCAATCTAAAGAATTCTGGCTAATACACAGACCTGAGCAAGACACAATAGGGCCACAGCAAATACCACACAAAACTACACAGAAGCCAGACCAAAGATTCTGTCTGTCAGCATGCGGCGTATCATACCTGCTCTAAGTCGCTTCAGTCGTGTCCGACTCTGTGCAACCCCAGAGACGGCAGCCCACCAGGCTTCCCCGTCCCTGGGATTCTCCAGGCAAGAACACTGGAGTGGGTTGCCATTTCCTTCTCCAATGCATGAAAGTGAAAAGTGAAAGTGAAGTCACTCAGTCGTGTCAGACTCTTCGAGACCCCATGGACTGCAGCCTACCAGGCTCCTCCGTTCATGGGATTTTCCAGGCAAGAGTACTGGAGTGGGGTGCCATTGCCTTCTCCAATATCACACCTGAGGGCTTGTAAAGCAAAGCAGATGTAAACAAAGGCGTGGTTACAAGAGTATTTTAGAGTATCTTAACACACACAATAAGGGTAGTATTGCTTTACATCCGTCTGGAATTAGGGAATAAAGAGAAAGTTAACAAAAGCGAAAACACGGTAATCTGGATCCTTGCAGTAAGATGGCATCATCACCACCAACACCATCACCACCATCCCATCCCAAAGGCAAGAAGGGACAGTCCCGCTGGCCAGATCTGGATGAGTAGCCTAAATCAGAGCCTAGACAAAACAGGGACTGTCCCTGTTTTAAAATTGGAAGGCCTACATTCTCAGGACTTCCTCAGCCCTTAGACGGTCAGTCACAGCAAGGGGAGTGCTAGGTTTTTATAGTCATAGCAGCTCCCGAGGGGGTGGGAGGGTGCCAAGTGCTCTCTTCTGCTTCAGGCATCAGAGTTCCTCTTCTGTAAGTTTTAAAAGTTGGAGACTCATGGGGGTAGGGAAACCTGCTCTCCGAGGGACCTCCCTCAAGGGTTCCATGATTTTATTTATTTTTGTTACAGGGCTGGGCTGACAAGGAATCTTCATTTGCCATCAGCTACCTTCCGTAGCATCTTTGCAGACTGTAAGCTCAGTTGAGGGTCTAGTCCGCTCTCCTTAACCCTTGTGATCATTATAGCTCTCTCATCTCCCCCAAGACAGCCCCCTTGGATCCATGTTTTATTGGCCTCAACAACAGTGACTTTCCTACCAACTTTCTAAAGCGTATCATGTCCTGCACCCCTTCGCATGTCAGAGAGGTCTCGGCTGGCTAGCTCAGGAATACTGATGGTATCTGGGGACCTCAGCTGAGGACAAGGGCGGGAACAACAGGATTTCCTGCTCTCAGCTTTAGGGGCTTTGTGCTGAATACAATGAAGTGTGCTGCCTCTCCCAGGGCCTCCAGTCACGCTCACTGGACTCTCAAAGACTCCATTCTATAATGCTGGTTGATTTATTTTTCACCCATTAACTCCTTCTCCTCATATTTAAGTTTTAAAATTGACTTGCTGAGACGTTGTTTGGTCGCTCTGTCGTGTCCGACTCTTTGCGACCCCATGGACTGTAGCCCACCAGGCTCCTCTGCCCATGGGATTTCCCAGGCAAGAATGTTGGAGTGGGTTGCTATTTCCTTCTCCAAGGGGATCTTCCCGACCCAGGGATCGGAACCCACATCTCCTGCACTGGCAAGCAGATTCTATAGCTTTTCATTTCTGTGGGTAGACTTGTCATTACCCGCCCTGGAAGCCTCAGAATGAATGATTCCAGTCCCTGCTCGGGCCGTGCGGGGCCCCTAATCATCCTGCATCCACTGGCCTGTTGGTTCTCTGTTGGTGCCGGCATACCAGTGAGCACCTTGACACTGTCTTCCCACACATCTTCACTGGTGCAAGAACTGTTTCGTGGACTACAGAGATCTATGCGTGGCTGCAACCTGACCTAGACCCAGACACGCCCCCAAATAAAGTCAGAGAGAAGAAAAAGACTCTACATTTGGAGAATCAAGTTACTTTAGGAGGAAAATGGGTATTTCTCTTACAGATGTGTGTGTGTGTATGTGTGTGTGTGTATGTGTGTGTGTGTGTGTGTATAAAATCTAAATGTGACCCTGGTACATGGCAAGAAAAAGTTTCTCTGAACAACAGCAGAGGCTCTATTAAAGGAATACTTAAAGGAAACTGCGTAGGAAAAAAACAAAGTCTGAATGACTGGTGCTATGCTGGCTTCCTTCCCTTTTCGTCTTTCTCTTTTTCTGTCTCCCTCTCTTGCATGCTCTGCCTCGTGCTTCTCTTCTGCAAGTCAAGCCTTTCACTGGCACGCTTGGGCCCAGCTACAAGCAACCAGAGCCACAGTCAAAACTTTGACCTCCATATTCTATGAGTTTCACTTATTTTTTCCAGGTTCCATTATTCATTCCTCAAATTATAACATTAAACAATCCCAGTCACATTGTTCTTTTACTTTAGTTCCCTTCTCATCTTGCTTTTCTCACTGGAGGATAGGATTTGTGTAGGTGTAAAAATCTGGCCCTGGGTTGACTACAGTCATCTAGGAAATACCCACCTACACATGTGGGATAAGTCATAAGCCACCATGCCCAGAGGTGAATCTCTTGTTAGGTGGCAATATATTAGGAATTGAATGTTAAAGAATGAAAAAGAAATGCAAAAAGGCAAAATGGTTGTCTGAGGAGGCCTTACAAATAGCTGAAAAAAGAAGAGAAGCGAAAGGCAAAGGAGAAAAGGAAAGGTATACCCATTTGAATGCAGAGTTCCAAAGAATAGCAAGGAGAGATAAGAAAGCCTTCTTCAGCGATCAATGCAAAGAAATAGAGGAAAACAATAGGATGGGAAAGACTAGAGATCTCTTCAAGAAAATTAGAGATACCAAGGGAACATTTCATGCAAAAATGGGCACAATAAACGACAGAAATGGTATGGACCTAACAGAAGCAGAAATATCAAGAAGAGGTGGCAAGAATACCCAGAAGAACTATACAAAAAAGATCTTCAGGACCCAGATAACCACAATGGTGTGATCACTCACCTAGAGCCAGACATCCTGGAATGCGAAGTCAAGTGGGCCTTAGGAAGCATCACTACAAACAAAGCTAGTAGAGGTGATGGAATTCCAGTTGAGCTATTTCAAGTCCTAAAAGATGATGCTATGAAAGTGCTGCACTCAATATGCCAGCAAATTCGGAAAACTCAGCAGTGGCCACAGGACTGGAAAAGGTAAATTTGCATTCCAATTCCAAAGAAAGGCAATGCCAAAGAATATTCAAACTATCGCACAATTTTACTCATCTCACACACTAGCAAAGTAATGCTCAAAATTGTCCAAGTCATATTTCAATAGTACGTGAAATGTGAACTTCCTGATGTTCAAGCTGGATTTAGAAAAGGCACAAGAACCAGAAATCAAATTGCAAACATCCATTGAAAAAGCAAGAGATCATTGAAAAAGCAAGAGAATTCTAGAAAAACATCTGCTTTATTGACTACGCCAAAGACTTTGACTGTGTGGATCACAACAAACTATGGGAAATTCTTCAAGAGATGGGAATACCGGACCACCTGACCTGCCTCTTGAGAAATCTGTATGCAGGTCAAGAAGCAACAGTTAGAAACAGGTCAAGAAGCAAGCACAGACTGGTTCCAAATTGGGAAAGGAGTACTTCAAGGCTGTATATTGTCACCCTGCTTATTTAACTTATATGCAGAGTACATCATATGAAACGCTGGGCTGGATGCAGCACAAGCTGGAATCAAGATTGCCGGGAGAAATATCAATAACCTCAGATATGCAGATGACACCACCATTATGGCAGAAAGCGAAGAAGAACTAAAGAGCCTCTTGATGAAAGTGAAAGAGGAGAGTGAAAAAGATGGCTTAAAACTCAACAGTCAAAAAACGTGAGTTTGTGCAAGCTCTGGGAGTTGGTGACGGACAGGGAAGCCTGGCGTGCTGCAGTCTATGTGGTCGCAAAGAGTTGGACACGACTAAGCGACTGAACTGAACTGATGTACAGGAATTGAATGTTAAAGGAATAGACCTTTATTGACCATTTGCCATGTGGAAATTTTACATGCGGCTCTATGGGGGACAAAATGGCTAGGAAGTTTACAAAAATTTCATTTACTGGAAGAGGCACATGCGTAACAATGAACTATACTAAATGTCGAAATAAATTATTGCTCCTAGACTCTTCATTGCATCATACTGTATGGCCATACTGCAATCCCCAGGGATAATGCAGACTTAAATTTCTCTCCTTGTAAAGTTTCTCTTTTAGAATTGAACTATTGAGGCAGTACTCAAAGTATTCTGTTAGCCCTGTCCCATTTCTAAGTTTTTTGTTTTTTTTTTTAATTAAAAGATCCCTCTCAATGGGATTCCCTCTCAATTGCAGTCAAGGGCTACAATTCAATACAAGGATTTCTTTGGTTGAGCTTAATAAGACTGGGCCACAGCTGTCTACAGCACCTTCGCATCTGGCTGATGAATGCATCTGCTACCCATTCTGTGGACATAGCCAAAGACATGAAATCCTGGTGAAAGTTGAGCTGGAGTTGGAGTTGTTTAGTTCCTAAGTCATGTCTGACTCTTTTTCGACCCCATGGACTGTGACCCACCATACTCCTCTGTCCATGGCAAGAATACTGGATTGGGTTGCCATCTCCTTTTCCAGGGGATCATCCCAATCCAGGGATTGAACTCCTGTCTCTTGCATTGAAAGTGCAGAGCTTTAACCACTGGACCACCAGGGTAGTCCCACCAGCGTTCTAAACCTAGTATTTTTTTTTTCTATCGTTAATTATGGCTAAAAACTTTTTCAGGGCTTCCTAAGTATAAAGCACTGTTGTAAGCAGTACTACTTACTATATACTTACCTACTGCTTCAGTTCAGTTCAGTCATTCAGTTGTGTCCGACTCTCTGCAACCCCATGAATTGCAGCATGCCAGGCCTCCTTGTCCATTACCAACTCCCGGAGTCCACCCAAATTCATGTCCATCGAGTTGGCTATGTCATCCATCTATCTCATCCTCTGTCGTCCCCTTCTCCTCCTGCCCCCAATCCCTCCCAGCATCAGGGTCTTTTCCAATGAGTCAACTCTTCGCATGAGGTGGCCAGAGTACTGGAGTTTCAGCTTTAGCATCATTCCTTCCAAAGAACACCCAGGGCTGATCCCCTTTAGGATGGACTAGTTGGACCTCCTTGCAGTCCAAGGGACTCTCAAGAGTCTTCTCCAACACCACAGTTCAAAAGCATCAATTCTTCAGCGCTCAGCCTTCTTCACAGTCCAACTCTCACATCCATACATGACCACTGGAAAAACCATAGCCTTGACCAGACAAACCTTTGTTGGCAAAGTAATGTCTCTGCTTTTGAATATACTATCTAGGTTGGTCATAACTTTCCTTCCAAGGAATAAGTGTCTTTTAATTTCATGACTGTAGTTACCATCTGCAGTGATTTTGGAGCCCCTCAAAATAACGTCTGACACTGTCTCCACTGTTTCCCCATCTATTTCCCATGAAGTGATGGGACCGGATGCCATGATCTTCATTTTCTGAATGTTAAGCTTTAAGCCAACTTTTTTACTCTCCACTTTCACTTTCATCACGAGGCTTTTTAGTTCTTCTTCACTTTCTGCCATAAGGGTGGTGTCATCTGCATATCTGAGGTTATTGATATTTCTCCCGGCAATCTTGATTCCAGCTTGTGCTTCTTCCAGCCCAGCATTTCTCATGATGTACTCTGCATAGAAGTTAAATAAGCAGGGTGACAATATACAGCCTTGACGTACTCCTTTTCCTATTTGGAACCAGTCTGTTGTTCCATGTCCAGTTCTAACTGTTGCTTCCTGACCTGCATATAGGTTTCTCAAGAGGCAGGTCAGGTGGTCTGGTATTCCTATCTCTTGAAGAATTTCCCACAGTTTATTGTGATCCACACAGTCAAAGGCTTTGGCATAGTCAATAAAGCAGAAATAGATGTTTTTCTGGAACTCTCTTGCTTTTTCAATGATCCAGCAGATGTTGACAATTGGATCTCTGGTTCCTCTGTTTTTTCTAAAACCAGCTGGAACATCTGGAAGTTCATGGTTCACATATTGCTGAAGCCTACCTTCCTGTAATTCTGGAGCCTCCACAGGGGTTAGAAGCAAGGGCTCTGGAACCAGCCTGCCTGGGTCCAAATCCCAGTTGTGCCATGTACCCACTATGTGACCAGTAGGTAAATATATAGTAAGCAGTATGTATATGTTGTGCTAACTCAGTGGTGTCCAAGTCTTTGCAACCTTATGGATGGTAGCCCACCAGACTCCTCTGTCCATGGGATTCTCCATGCAAGAATACTGGAATGGATATATATTACTTCATCTAATTTCACAATAATCCAATGAGGTGATGTACAAAAAAGAGTTAACATAGCAGGCCTGAGGTTGCTATCCTTAAAAAGACTTGCTTGCAAGGCTGACCATTAGCAGCATCTTGGAACTTGGATTTCAAGAGGGTTCCTATCATTCCAAGGAGAATTATTCACTGCACGTAACTGTACAAACATGGGGTTTATTCTGCTCCCTCCTGGGAATCTTGACTTTTGATATGTCACACAGAGGGCGCCCAAGCAACCAGTGCTCTAGCCCTGAGTCTCCAATGAGCTTCCTGGTAGACAGCACTTCACACCTCCCATAACTCGTTGCACAAGAGTTAAGCATGTCCTATGTGACTCCACTGAGAGATGAACCTTGGTAGTTTTCACCTGGTTTCCTCTGGGCTTTGCCCTATTTGTTTTCCTTTTGCTGAGGTTGATGTGTATGCATTTGATGTAATAGTTGGGCTTCCCAGGTGGTGCTAGTGGTAAAGAACCTGCTTGCCAATTTAGGAGACTCGGGTTGGATCTCTGGGTCAGGGAGATCCCCTGGAAGAGGGCACGGCAACCCATTCCAGTATTTTTGCCTGGAGAATCCCATGGATAGGTGTAACAGATCTTAGTATGGTTATATGCTGAGTCCTATGAGTCCTCCTAGTGAGACATCAAACCCACAGGTGAGCGTGGGGACTCTGACACAGGTGTGTGACATTATCACTACTTTAATTTTGAAGGTGAGGAAGCTGATTCATGGAGAGGTTAAGTAACTACCCCAAGGTCACATAGCGGGCACGTGAAATAACTGGGATTTGGACCCAGGCAGGCTGGTTCCAGAGCCCTTGCTTCTAACCCCTGTGGAGGCTCCAGAATTACAGTAATAATGCCTCCTTCACTGGGAGATTGTGAGTTAAAGGGGGGAGTGTTTGCTCAGAATATACTAAATGCTCATAAAACTACTATTGTTTTATTATGCATCAGCCACCCATCCTTTCCACATGCTCATCTGGAAATCTACCATACATTTCCTGCAGCTCAGTGACAAGTAGAATGTCTTCAAGAAGCTGAAATATCTAGGAGGAAGGAAAAAGTATGGAACTCATCCCACTATTTTAACAATATTTGTTATAACATTTTTTCCTGACAGCTAATTGGAGCCTCGACTCTTTCCTTTTTCTTCACCTCTTCCATGGTCCCGTGGCCACTGGAGACTGGACACTGTGGTATCGGTGATGGAGTCAGTACAGCAGGCTGAGTGTTCAGAAGAAATGGGGCAGAAGCTGGACAGGAAGGGGTGATTTCACCCCCTTTCATTATGGTGACCATAGTTTCTATTACTTGTTCTCTAAACGGAACACATTGTCTAAAAACAGAATACTTAACATTCTGTTTGCTGAAATGATTTCCCAATCACCCTTACTCCTTCCTACTTTTCAAACCTTCTAATGAATGCAGAAACATCCTGTTTCTTTCCACTGAGGAAACTAAATGACCCCAGCATTCCGCAAACATTCTTGCACTTCTTTCAAAGGAAAACAACCTTCATGTTTTTCTGGCCATGCCACACAGAACTTCCCATCCCAGGGATCGAACCCGTGCCCCTTGCACTGGAAGTGTGAAGTCTTAACCATGGGACCACCAGGGAAGTCCAGAGAAAAACAACTTTCTTCTAAATGCCTGTTTTCTATGTGTCAAAACAAACGTGTGGCAAGCTGTTATGATGCTTCAGCTGATGGATGAAGATGCTCTAGTTAGAGATGGAGCTGGGTAAGCAGAGTCTGCTGCTGCTGCTGCTGCTAAGTCCCTTCAGTCGTGTCTGACTCTGTGCGACCCCAGAGACGGCAGCCCACCAGGCTCCCCCGTCCCTGGGATTCTCCAGGCAAGAACACTGGAGTGGGTTGCCATTTCCTTCTCCAATGCACGAAAGTGAAAAGTCAAAGTGAAGTTGCTCAGTCGTGTCTGATTTTCGCGAACCCATGGACTGCAGCCTACCAGGCTCCTCCATCCATGGGATTTTCCAGGCAAGAGTACTGGAGTGGGGTGCCATTGCCTTCTCCGAAGCAGAGTATATATATGTGTGCATATATATATATATATATATATATTAGAATTTAGAGGGTAAAGGAAGCTGTCCTTGTTTTAAAACCTCATCTCCATCTATGCCCCCAGAACCCCCTTACTAGAGAAGCAAGTTTCTCATTTCATAGCAAGGAATATGACTTAAAATGGAACTAGCAAGAGAGTAATGGCTTGACATCCCACCAATTAAAATCAATGAGATCAAATCTTTCCCAATGAGCACATTTTGATAAAAGTCAAATTGGAAGGAGCCCGTGGATATTAGGCATATGGAAAGAGGACTTGGTCATAACAAGGGCCAGAAAAAGGAAATGGAATTTAAGAAGAAAAACTGGTGGTACTCAAGGATCACTTCATAAATACGGTAGATTTTTCTACAGGAAAGCTTGACTCTTGAAGGCTAGCACTTTATAAGCAACAAGGGGAAGATGGGAATAAAATGAAAAGCCTCCCATCTTTAAATAAATGCATTTTCCTCTAAGAAAAATCAGTGTCTTCACACCAAAGGCGTGTACGCTGTAAGGATCCACTGCAAGGAGTTGCTTAGTCATTAGATGAACATCTTTATGCAAATACCTTATTTGAAAGACTGGGGTTTCAGTTTTACAGTTTTCAAGTGATTGCTTGCCTGACTTTACATAAGTCACTTCATATCACCTTGGTCTTCTGAGTTTCATTTTCTTTAGAGTGGAGGCTATAATAACGCTCCCCGGGACTGCTGTGAACATTAAATAAGTTGATGTGGGTCAATGTTCTGATGGGATTGTAAGTCAGCGCCTGACTGTTGACTTCCCCAGTGGCTCAATGGTAAAGAATCCGTCTGCCAGTGCAGGAGGCACAGGTTTAATCCCTGGGTGGGGGAGATCCCTCGGAGAAGGAAAAGGCAACCTGCTTCAGTATTCTTGCCTGGAGAATCCCATGGACAGCAGAGCTTGGTAGGCTACAGTCCATGGGGTTGCAAAGAGTCAGACACGATGGCACACATCTAAATGTTTGTTAGCTATTAACATTCTGATCCAGTGATGTTAACTAGCACCAAGATTAACGAGGAAAATCAAAAACATGAAACAAAACCCTAGTTTTCACCATGTTGGATGTCAAGACAGGAGGGTTACTTCAAGAGGAGAAACTTACAGAGCTAAAGGTAAGGGGTGTTGCAATAAACTCACGGCGTGACTGGTCAGAATGTCAGCCGTTCTCCACTGCAGCCACCTTAATCCTTCCTCCTGGGTTTGTCTGGCTGAAATCACACACACACTGGTCTAAACAGACGATGGCGTCAATTAAGATTTAGGTCAGAGCCTCTGAAGTAGCCAGTGATTTAGGTTCTGGGATTAAGGAAGACAAAGTCTTAGCAATGGCTGGATAAGAATAACATTCCTCTCTACTGTGATCAGGCTACAGCAAGGAAATGTTTGAAATTCAGGCAGCTTAGTATGATGTGCCTGCTAAAGTTATTAGATGGTTGAACTTTTGAAAAACACAGCAGTGCAAATATGTTTTATCAATCTCTCCTGTTGGTAAGAATCTTGGAGAAAGCAGATTGGACTCATCCCTCGGTGCAGTTCACTCTCAAATCGATCCTTTTCCTAAAGGACTCACTCTGCCCTGCTGTATTCCCATCTGGCTGCCTGGAGTCCCCTCTCCCATCCCCATCATTCAAATACCCTGTGTTTTCTTCCCAAATGCTGAGGACCATCCTTAGGCTCAAAGAAAGCTGCAAATTAGCAAATCTCTTAGCTTTTCTTCTAAGAAACTTATTTTTCAGTGGAAATTTTTGTAATGTTCCTGTCTGATTATTTTTTTTTTAACTCTTCCCTGAAGACCAAGCTCCTCAGCTCTGTCCTTGGCAATGCGATTCTAAGGGTGAATAACACCCTTTGGGACCAACTAATTACCATAGTTACTTCAATTTAGCTGCGAGCTGTTTTGGCACCTTCCAAACAGCATCCCTTGCAAATTAATCCTGCCGAACTATGAAATGTCTGGCTTTCCTGTCTGAACAATCAGAGATATACATGACAGGATCTTGGCTCTCACAGGGCTGTGTGGTCAGGGGTAACAAGCACAAGCCTCAGTGTTTCGGGGCTGCTGTGCTTAGTCGCGTCAGTCGTGTCCAACTCTTTGCGACCCCACAGACCATAGCCCACCAGGCTCCTCTGTGCATGGGATTCTCCAGGCAAGAATACTAGAGTGGGTTGCCATGCCCTCCTCCAGGGGATCTTTTCAACCCAGGGATCGAAGCTGAGTCTCCTGCATAGCAGGCAGATTCTTTACCACTAAGCCACTAGGAAAGCCCCAGTGTTTCAAAGACCCATTGCATTTCTTTTTTGGGAGATGGTGATAAGGTGTTTGCCAAGGCCACTTTATTCAGAGACCAAGAGGCTGCTTAGAACTTACTGGGGAGAATAAGACAGCTGCTTCTCCTGTCTCCCCTGGGCCCAGGTAGCTGTTTGCAAATTGAGAATGAAAGAGAAGGAAAGAAGGATAACCAGAAATCCAAACAGATGGGGGAAGGCATTGAACTTAAGAGGTAAATGATGATGGTTTAACTTACAGATAAACATAATTTAATCTATCAACTATATTTATTCCTGTGAGTCCTCATTAACACGGAAAATCAAGAGTTGTCTATGCTTTAAAGGTAATACGGGGATTTGCCTGGTGGACCAGTGGTTAGGACTCTGAGCTTTTACTGCTGAGAGTGCAGGTTCAATCCCTGGTCAGGGAGCTAAGATCTTGCAAGCTCTAATGTATGACCAAAAAAAAATACAAGTTTTTTTTTTTTTTTTCTGTTTATTAATGATGAGGAAACTATTCTAATACTTGGGTACCTTAGAAACCAACACAAATGAAACAAATGATCCCAATAATTTTCTGACTTTTAACTCACTTGAAAAAAAGATCCATGCTGGCAGGGACCATTGTAGGGACTCCATTAATATTTGCTGATACGCAGGTTGGTCAACATGATCACAAAGGAAAGCTAACTTTAAAAAATCCTTCCTAAATTTCCTTTTGATACTTGTACCTCTGTGATCTGGTTTATCACCTAGGCAATGAAATGTATACCATTTTGACTTTCTTTACGGAGGTCAAGCTGATTTTAATTGGATTGACTCGTTCATCCTAGAAGACTTCTCTCTCTAAATATATATCTCCATACTCTCCTCTTATGGAACGCTCTTTTCTTGTCAAATCCCACTCATTCTTTAGATTCCTTCTTTTAAAAAGCTTATTCTGTCTCCCCCTCTTCCTCTTATCAGCTAATAAATATCAAGCATTAAATGTGTCAAATAACTGCTTTAGGGATTTGGTGTATGTTGATTTACAGAACACTCAAAACCACGTATTGACTCATAACTTTCACAGCCACCCAGTGAGGCAGGACTGTTATTACCTCCTCACTGCAGATGAGAAACTGAGGAACAGAAAGGTAAAGTAACTTGCTCAGAAGCACACAGCGGCTGGCTGCTGGAGGAGGGCTTCTAACCCAGGTGGCTGGCTCCAGAGTGGCCCTCGCAAGCACTCTACCGGTTACTCCAGCCAGACCAGTTAACCCTAACCCTGACAATAGCTATTGACCTCAACGTCTCCCCTCTGTGGATGGACAGAGCGCGCTGCCTCCCAGCGTTCCGTTTCTCCTGCACATTTCCCTCTAGAGACACCGGTGCTGAGAGAACGCTGCACTTGCCGTGTTGTGATGGTACAGGCTCGCGACCGTGCTTTTAGGGGAAAATACTTCCCATGGTGACGCTCAGCCACTGACAGTATCACTTCCTCTAAATGTTTCCACTCCTTATGGGCGAAGCTGTGGGTGGGGAATTTCAGAGTCATGGAAATAGCCAAAAGGTTATGAGAGGTTCACGGACATGGTACCATTCGATGACTATGCGCTAAACAGTCCCATCGACTCTAAGGAAAAGATGAATCTAAAAATACACTAGTGGGAAGGCTCCGGGGGAGTTTTTTGTAAAAAGTGGACTCTTTAGGATCTAGCAGAGTGGTTAGGACTCACCGTGGCCGTTTGCTGATTTTGGCAAAGGGTGCTTTTGAAAACTAAGTATCACACAGGTCCTTGCACTAAGGGTTTCTGCGGTAGGGGAAGTGGACAGTGAGAGTGAAAGCTTCCCTGAACGTGCCCACAATCAGGACAGTTCTCCTTCCTGGAGTCAGTTCTATTTCCTCTATTTCCTCTTTCCCTCCGTGGGTGTGTGCTCAGTCGTTCAGTCGTGTCCGACTGGCCAGTCATTTTTATTTCTCCCTTCCTTTCGTTTAAGGACCCTTTCCTCCTTTGATGTTTTTTTCCTTCTGGCTTTTAGGTGCCTCGTTCGTTCACCTGTTACCTCCAGTTAAAACCAGTTTCTAACATAAGGCAAAGCTGCTTCACACCTCTGCTGGTAGGGTTTTGTACATGAGAGAGGGAGAAATTTGGGAGGCATTATGCCTTCCTGCAATCATTCTTGAACCTTCATCTTTGGCAATGACCTAGGACTGTCAACTGATAGAGATGATAAGTAGACTGTCACTTGTTTACACAACAGAGTGCTCTACAGCCATGAAAATGAGTTATCAGCATCTATTCGCATCCATATGGATAACCCTCCAAAATGACACATAGTCAGTCTGGGGTCACAGAGTCAGTTATGGAGGAATGTATATGGCATGATTACATGTGTTTAAGTTCCCAAACAGGCAAAAATAAACTGCATATACACATAAACTGCATATAAATTAAGAATATATAAATTGCCTGTACCTGTATAGGTATAGGCACATGAGGCCAGTCTAAAAAGAAAAATAATGGAGTGTAATTAATACAAAATTTAAGACAGCATTTCCCTTCAAGTGTTGGAAGGTGGGCAGTGGCTACACATGTATTTTTTTTTCTTCTACTGTTATTTAGAATGTATGTGCACATCACATATAGTTCTTTGTAGCACGAAATGTTTCACATATTTTAAATTTTTTCTTCAAGTGAAAGGGATCTGGATTAGTGGCCCTCATTTACCATCTTCCTTGGAAAGTGGAGGAAGAGACTTGGGGAAGAACAGCCGCCAATAGAAATTAAGTAGAAGGGCTGCCTGGGAGGCTCAGTGGTAAAGAATCTGCCTGCCCATGCAGGAGACACGGGTCTGATCCCTGGTCAGGGAAGATCCCACGTGCCTCGGAGTAGCTAAGCCCACGCGTCACAACTACTGGGCCCATGCTCTAGGGCCCGGGAGCCACAACTACTGAACCTATGTGCCCTAAGAGCCCGTCCTCCGCAACAAGAGAACCCACCGCAGTGAGAAACCCACGCATAGCAACTAGAGAGGAGCCCCCTGCTCTCCACGACCAGAGAAAAGCCTGCACAGCTATGAAGACTCAGCACAGCCAAAAGGAAAAAAAAAACTAAAAAAAATTAAATACAGTTGAGTTATAGACCTCCTTCCACCACAACTTCTAATCTAAAGTGAATGTGCGAAGCAAAGTGGGTACATCGGCACCTCTGCTGAGTTACTCCTGAACAGCCAACCTCAGTCCTCAGGGCAGGACTCCCCGACCAGGAGCCTGGGGCTGTGTCCATCCCAGGCAGTCTTTCCCCTCACAGCCTGGACATGTGGGAGCCATGGCGGGCACAGTGAAGTTGCTTATTTTAATAACCAAAAAAGCCTGGGGCACACACGAGGCTGGCTCAGCCAGCCCCTGCCCAGGACGTCCACCCCTCCTGGCCCTGCAGCTGGGTGGACGGGACGCAGCCATGCCGTTGGGGAGCACCTGCTCTTGCGGAGCTCTGTCCAAGTCTTCCCTCCGTCGGGGTATCGTCATCAAGTGTGCTGCCAGTACCAGGAGGGACACGGTCCTTTACTTTAAACGGACCCACTTTTAGGGTGGTGGAGGACGGCCAGTTGGATGAAGGTGGTCAAAAAGTACAAACTTCCAGTTATAAGTACTAGGGATGTAATGTGGTGTAGTTGCTGAGTCGTGTCCGACTCTGTATGACCCCATGGACTGTAGCCCACCGGGCTCCACTGTCCATGGGATTCTCCAGGCAAGAGTACTGGAGTGGGGTGCCAGTTCCTTCTCCAGGGGATCTTCCTGACCCAGGCATTGAACCCTCGTCTCCTGCATTGGCAGGTGGATTCTCTACTGCTGAATCACCAGATAACATACAACATGAAAAATATAATTAACGTTGTTCTATGTTATATATGGAAGTTTTTAAGGGCATAAATCCTAAGAATTCTCATCACAAGGAAAAGATTTTTTTTTTCAGTTTCTTTAATGTTGTATCTATATGAGATGATGGATGTTCTACTATGACAATCACTTCATGATGTATGTAAGTCAAATCATTATGTTGTACACCTTAAATTATTTGTTGCTGTATGTCAACTATATCTCAAAAAAAAAAAAAAACTGGAAGAATACAAAAACAAAAAAGGAAAATAAATAAAGACACCTTCTTTTAAACTTAAAGATATGTAAATCAAAAAATAAAAACCTTTCATGCCACTCCTGCAAATAAAAAGCCAGTGCCACTGTGGTTACTAGAAGACAAAATTGTGCTATTAAATTTTAGCTAGCTACCACTGCCTGCTGATGGCTCACAGCCTGAGGTCTACCTCCTCTTTGTGGAAAAGGTAAATGGCCACAGTTAGACGGGTCTTCAGATCAGGCCTACATCAAAGGATGAAAAGAGTGAAATGGAAAAGATCTTTCTCCATGATACAGCGATGAAGTCGAGTGACTCAGTGTGATTAAATGCCACATCTGGTGTCGGCTACCATACCCACTTATTGTGTCCCACACTTTGGAAATTTTGATCAAATGAGTTATGCGGAGGCCAGGAGGCAGAGGGGGAGTGGAGGTGATTCGAGGTGGGAGGTGTCTTCACGTGGTGCAGTTTTGTACAGGACGTGCTGAATTTAATGGACCCTCCCTGGTTCTGGGGCCTGGGTCCTTTTTCCAAGTGAAATCTCACAAGGGGATGAGAATGGGTAGGAAGAGTACTAGAGGGGAGGGAAGAGTGAAAAGAGAAGAGAGGAAAGCCAGAAAGGGCACATGACCAAGTCAGCTGCCACTGTGGGCAACGGGGCATAAGTCCAGGAGGAAACTTTGAGAAAAGGTAAGATGGTCTTCCTCAGTGATCAATGCAAAGAAATAGACAAAAACAATAGAATGGGAAAGATAGGGATCTCTTTAAGAAAATTAGAGATACCACAGGAACTAAAGAGCCTCTTGATGAAAGTGAAAGAGGAGAGTGAAAAAGTTGGCTTAAAGCTCAACATTCCGAAAACTAAGATCATGGCATCCAGTCCCATCACTTCATGGCAAATAGATGGGGAAACAGTGGAAACTGTGGCTGACTTTATTTTAGGGGGCTCCAAAATCACTGCAGATGGTGATTGCAACCATGAAATTAAGACTCTCACTCCTTGGAAGGAAAATTATGACCAACCTAGATAGCATATTCAAAAGTAGAGACACTACTTTGCCAACAAAGGTCCATCTAGTCAAGGCTATCGTTTTTCCAGTAGTCACGTATGGATGTGAGAGTTGGACTGTGAAGAAAGCTGAGCGCCGAAGAATTGATCCTTTTGAACTGTGGTGTTGGAGAAGACTCTTGAGAGTCCCTTGGACTGCAAGGAGATCCAACCAGTCCATCCTAAAGGAGATCAGTCCTGGGATTTCTTTGGAAGGAATGATGCTAAAGCTGAAACTCTAGTACTTTGGCCACCTCATGCGAAGAGTTGACTCATTGGAAAAGACTCTGATGCTGGGAGGGATTGGGGGCAGGAGGAGAAGGGGACGACAGAGGATGAGATGGCTGGATGGCATCACTGACTCGATGGTCATGAGTCTGAGTGAACTCCGGGAGTTGGTGATGGACAGGGAGGCCTGGCGTGCTGCGATTCATGGGGTCGCAAAGAGTCGGACACGACTGAGTGACTGAACTGAACTGAACTGATCTATAGGCCATGAGAGAGTTAATTCCTGGGGCTTTTCATTTGCCTTTGGCAATGGAAGTGGCTCTACTTGGCCTGGAGAGAGCCGTCAGGTCATGAGATAAAGAAGATTCAGGCTGTTAGAAGTCAGCTCAAAGTTGTGCTGAGGCCTGAAGAATGTAGTCAAGACTCTGCTTCTACTACACCCTTTCTCTGCTAGATAGTTAAAACAACCAAAAAAAATCACATGTAATCCTTACCACAGCCCTTCACAATAGTGACTAATTTCCCCTTATTTACATAAAGAGGAAGAGGCACCAGAAGTTACATAATTTGACCAAAGTCAGTCTGTCCTCCTGCACCTCTGCTTATACTTTTCTAGTCTTTTTCCTATGCCCCGCCTCCACTTTTAAAATATTGAACTAAAATTCGCACAACATAAATTAGCCAGTTTAAAGAGAACAATTCAGTGACGTTCAATATAGCCACAATGCGGGGCAACCACCACCTCTATCTAGTTCCAAACAACTGGATCACCCTGAAAGGAAACCCCGTACCCATGAAGCAGTGGTTCCCCATATTTCCCTGCTCCCAGCCCCCAACCTCCATTCTGTTTCTATTGATTCCCCATTCTCGGGATTTCATTTAAATGGAATCATACATTTTGGGACATTTTAGTTTTCATACATTTTAGTTTTCTTTTACTTCAGTTCAGTTGCTTAGTTGTGTTCGACTCTTTGCGACCCCGTGGATTGTAGCGTGCCAGGCTTCCCTGTCCATCACCAACTCCTGGAGTTTGCTCAAACTTGTGTCCAGCGACTTGATGATGCCATCTCATCCATCTGTCCATCCATCTCAACCATCTCATCCTCTGTCTTCCCCTTCTCCTCCAGCCTTCAATCTTTCCCAGCATCAGGGTCTTTTCCAATGAGTCAGTTCTTCACATCAGGTGGCCAAAGGATTGAAGCTTCAGCTTCAGCATCAGTCCCTCCAATGAATATTCAGGACTGGTTTCCTTTAAGATGGACTGGTTGGATCTCCCTGCTGTGTTCTTTTACTTAGAACAATGTTTTTGAGGTTCATATATGTTGTAGCATGTATCAGACCCTCATTCCTTTTTGTGGCTGAATAAAAAGCCTCCTGATGAAAGTGAAAGAGGAGAGTGAAAAAGTTGGCTTAAAGCTCAACATTCCGAAAACTAAGATCATGGTATCCAGTCCCATCACTTCATGGGAAATAGATGGGGAAACAGTGGAAACTGTGGCTGACTTTATTTTTTTGGGCTCCAAAATCATTGCAGATGGTGACTGCAGCCATGAAATTAAAAGACGCTTACTCCTTGGAAGAAAAGTTATGACCAACCTAGATAGCATATTCAAAAGTAGAGACATTACTTTGCCGACTAAGGTCCATCTAGTCAAGGCTATGGTTTTCCCAGTGGTCATGTATGGATGTGAGAGTTGGACTGTGAAGAAGGCTGAGCGCTGAAGAATTGATGCTTTTGAACTGTGGTGTTGGAGAAGACTCTTGAGAGTCCCTTGGACTGCAAGGAGATCCAACCAGTCCATTCTGAGGGAGATCAACCCTGGAATTTCTTTGGAAGGAATGATGCTAAAGCTGAAACTCCAGTACTTTGGCCACCTCATGCGAAGAGTTGACTCATTGGAAAAGACTCTGATGCTGGGAGGGATTGGGGGCAGGAGGAGAAGGGGACAACAGAGGATGAGATGGCTGGATGGCATCACTGACTCGATGGACATGAGTCTGAGTGAACTCCAGGAGATGGTGATAGACAGGGAGGCCTGGCGTGCTGCGATTCATGGGGTCGCAAAGAGTCGGACACGACTGAGAGACTGAACTGAACTGAATATTCTATCAAGACTTCCCCGATGGCTCAGCGGTAAATAGTCCACGTGCAATGCAGGAGACACAGGAGTCACAGATTCAATTCCTGGGTCAGAAAGATCCCCTGGGGAAGGAAATGCAACCCACTCCAGTATTCCTGCTTGAAAAATCCTATGGACAGAAGAGCCTGGTGGGTTACAGCCCAAAGGGTTACAAAGAGTTGGACGTGAATGAGCATGCAGACCCACACAATATTCTATCCTGTGACTGAATAATATTCGGTCTTACAGTTATATAAGAATTTGTTTATCCATTCATCTGTTGATGGAGTTTTAAGCTATTTCTACTTTTTGGCAATTGTGAATATTGCCGTTATGAACACATGTGCATGTACTGATTTGAGCCCGTGTTTTTAGTTCTTTGGAGTGGAATGTAGGTAGGCATGGAATTGCTAGGATATGTGGTCATTCTGTGTCTAACTTTTCAAGAAAGTACCTAGTCTTCTTAGAGAGCTCACGCTCCTCTCGCTGTTTAAATGTTAGGATTTCTTGAGGTTCCATCCCAAGCCACGCCCTCTTTTCTCATTTGATGTTCTCTCTCAAAAATATTTCATCCAAACCCATGGCACCAATTAGCATGTATATACTAAGGATCCCCAGACCTTTGCTCTGGGCTCTAGGACAGCATGTCAATGGCCTGGCTGACATCTGCCCCTGGTTGTGTTCAAGGCCCTCCAAAATCCAAGAGAACTCATCCCAGGCCTGGATGTTCATTAACCCTTCTAGTCTCAGCGAGCAGCATCAACATCCATTCGGAAGCCCCAACCAGGACAGTGAGGATCACCTTCAACCTTGCCCCCGGGATCTCCTTTCTTGTCTGCCTCCAAGTCTTGCTGACTGTCCTTCTCGATGCCTCCCTGTCTATTCTGTCTATCATCTCTCTATTTTGTCTCCCCCGTGAATACTCACTAGACACCTTTGTCTTGTCTGGGCTCCCACTGGTGTCCTTGCTTGGCTGACTTCATCAGCCTTCTAAACCGGTCTCCCTGTCTGTGGGTGTGGCCCCTCCCATCCATTCTCCACACAGCAACAAAAGGGATTCCTTAAAAATGCACATCAGACGACAACGCTCCAAGTTTCTCCATCAATTTTAGAATGACCAGCATCTTCAGCGCTGCCTCTTTGTCCGGACTCCTGCTGAGCCACTCCGCTCTTTCCTCGAGCCACACCTTAATTCAGCCAGACAGTTCGGGTCTCCCGCCTGGCACTAGCCAATGCTTTGCCTTGTGCACGCATTTTCCAGTTCTCCTGGCGCCAGGGTATGGAAACCTCGCTGACTCCCAGACCGATCAGGCTTCCCCGCCACGGGCTCTGGTCCTTATCACATCTGTGTAATGATTAGTCAACGTCTGCCTCTCCCGCGGATTGCAAGGTTTTGCTGGGGGAGGGCAGGGCAATGTCAGTTTTGTTCCAACCTGCCGAAGTTTTGACTTAAATGTGGCTTCCACACTGTGAATACTCACGAGACACATGTTCAATAATTTAGTGACAAGCAGTGGAGCTCTCACATGAAACAGCTCTCACCTTGCCCTGTCCACTGCTCCCCTCTGCCCCATTCTTAGAAGAGGAATATCCAAAAAATAAGCAAACCCAGGAGGAGACAGAAAATAGGAGGAAGACCGCTTGGCTGGTTCCCAGGGCTCTGTTGTGGAAGATCCTACCTCACACTCACTTCTGGAGGGGAAACCAGCTTCTGGGGGTAAGGGAGGGGCTCTCCAAGCAGGAGTTGAAAAGACTGGAGCCCCCCCCCCTCACTTCTGGTCACTAACATGGGAACCAGCCTGCTCACCAACCTCCTGGCAGCTTTAGATAGTGCCTGACCCATTTAGAAGGGCTTTCCCCCTTTTAAGTTGTGTGTGTTCTCATTTCGAAGTATTAATAAATTCAGCAAGACAAAAAGGTGGCCTCCAGTTCTTTGAGGAATAAAGGCAATTGAACAAACGAATCCATTAAATGAATTAATGTAAACAGAGAAATGCAAGGATGGAACTGATGGGGTGGCTCAGTGTGGACATGAAGAATAGTGTCCTTTGTCTCCAAACCCCTTAGAGGGGATGATAACAGCCAGTTCGTGGCAGAGTCTAGACACTCATCGAGTGATTCTCAGTCACCACTTCCTGTCCCTCAGTCATTCCCACAGAGGCTGAACACCACGTTATAAGTGACTCAGATCCACCGTCAGTTGTAAGTGACAGCCCACACTTAGAGGGTCTGAAATAATTTAGGAAAAGTAAAAGCTCAGGGTCATCGCAGGGGAAACTCTCTGACAGCAGGAAGGGGGAGGAGCCATGTCCTTTACACGCAGGAAGCACCCACCCAGGAAGATTTGAAATGCACAACCACATCGATTTGAAGCTGCCCGTAAGCCAGCATCTCCAGGTCAACCTGCAGGAGACCAGCAGCCCCTCAGCGGCATGTGGCGTCCCTCCCATCAGCTGCAGAGCAGGGTGCCCACAGTGGGGAGCCCCACCGGCTGTCTGACATCAGCTCAGGAAGTCAGAGTCTGAGCGAGCCTGCCTCCCGCCCCTCCCCGCAGGCCACAGCAAGAGTTGGGGAACTCACCCAAGGCGGAACCGTGGTGGTGGGGCCCTCGGGGCTCCCTGGCGTCCTCGCCCTCCCTTTGGACGGGCGGGCTGGAGGTGGCGGCTCAGTCCTGCCTCATGGCTGTTGCTGCTTTCTAGCTGCGGCCACCAGACCGGCTTTTGAAGGCAGCTGTGAGCATGGCCCCACCGAGCGACCCCACGCGTAGACAGCCAGTGGCAAGCCTCTGTGTGTTTTTCCTTCCGGTTGCTGAGAAGTGATGTTGTCTCAGTTCATTTCCTTTCTGTGCGCCTTTTTTTTTTTTTTCTCTCTCCTCTGTCAGACCTCCTGATACACTGAGTTGGTTATATAGCGACAGGTGAGCCGTCTAGTTCTGATCTACACTGTTCACTATTTTGAGAAAGAGAGGTGATCTTTAGGTTATTGCTGCCATGAAATTCTGTGGAATATCCTTTCTAAGTGGCACAAGCACCTTTTTAGGCTGCACTGAGGCAAAAATTAGGCTATTTGAGACTTATTACTTTAGGATTTTTCAGTTTCATCAGCTCAATATGTTCTGTTGTTCAGTTGCTAAGTCATGTCCAACTATTTGTGACCCCGTGGACTGCAACACACCAGGCTTCCCTGTCCTTCACTATCTTCTGGAGTTTGCTCAAACTCACGTCCATTGGGTCGGTGATGCTATCCAACCATTTTTAACCTCTGTCGCCCCCTTCTCCTTCTGCCTTCAGGCTTTCCCATCATCTGGGTCTTTTCCAATGAGTTGACTCTCCGCATCACATGGCCAAAGTATTGGAGCTTCGCTTCAGCATTAGTCCTTCCAATGAATATTCAGGGTTGATTACCTTTAGGATTGACTAGTTTGATCTCCCTGCAGTCCAAGGGACTCTCAAGAGTCTTCTCTAACACCACAGTTTGAAAGCATCAATTCATCAATATGTTCTAAAGAGTTCTACTACAAATTGACCTGAAACATCCTTTCACTGGACAATACTCTATGTTGGGGGATAGGTACCCAAACAGACCATTCCTGTTTACAATGTGATACAGGAGCCCCCAGGTGGCTCAGTAGTAAAGAATCTGCCTGCAAGAGAATCTTTGGCAGGAGGTGCGGGTTCCATCCCTGGGTTGGAAAGACTCCCCTGGAGAAGGAAATGACAACTCAGTCCAGTATTCTTGCCTGGAAGATCCCATGAACAGAGGAGCCTGATGGGCTACAGTCCATGGAGTGGCAAGAGTCTGACACAATTGAGTGGCTGAGCACACAGAAATCTAGACTACCTGATGGTGTGAAAGGGAATCCTAAAGTATTTCATCCCAAATCTGGGTCTTCTTCCACCTGGGCATCTGGGTAATAGACAAGGGGACGTGCTCTGAGACTGACCACCTGGGTTTGAATCTTGACTTTACTCTTCAGATACTTTTGATCTTTCTATGCCTTGACCCCCTCATCTGTAACATGGAAATAATCAAAGGACTGCTGTGAGAACTGAAGGAGTTAGTATACACAGAGTATTCAAGGAGCACCTGGCATAATAAATAAGCAAGCAGCGTTATGTGGGCTTACCATTATTGATTAGTGGCAAATGATATGTAAGTTCAGTCCTTTACTTTTTCCTTTTTTGCCCCACTTCCCACCCCTTGCTGGTGCCTAGCAGATGACTTGGTGGCATAGCGGATTGAGAGGGGAGAGGGAGATGGTTTGAATAATCGATACTCTGAAATGATTGTGGTGTCTGTTGTTTCAGCTCCATCTCCGAGGCAAGGACAGGGCTGTCCTTGGCCTTCCCCTCATCTTCACACTCTGCTCGTGTTGTCTGGTACACTCTTGTGACTTCTGTTTTGTTGTTGTTTTGTCTCAATTTCCTGTACTACTTCTCTGAAACTCAGATCCACGTCATTTATTTTTAAACGTAGAGCTGGCCTGAATCAGGCTAAGGAATCTTCTGCTCATAAGCAGATGCTACGTTTAAACAGAGAAATACTCAGCTCAACGCCTTATCCAACTGGGACTTAGAAATACAGCAACAACAAGAAGGTCTCTATTAATCTTTATACGTGTACATATCAGCATTAATTTTTATACATTTTAGCAGTGTCCATGGTACAAACCTCACTAAGCTACTCCATTTTTTTCCCTCTCTCTCTCCTTAAAAAAAGTATTCTTGAGGATGTGCTATATATTGGGACCTGCTCCAGATCTGAGGTAGATTTATTCTACACTTATTATTGTAAGTGTAGAGTTTTCATAACAAATCAATAGAGGAAGAGGAAAAGGAGAGACAGCAAATAATTTTTTCAAAATGCTTCGCCATGCATTTCCCATATCGTTAAAGTGCCTTATCAATAAATAGTATTTTCTGTAGTAGATGTCCATGCCATATAAATTCAAATGCTAAATCTTAGGAAAATGCTTTACAGTTATATAATATATAACCCAAAGATTAATGCCAGTGAGTTGTTTGTGCAAGTCAATGACACTTTAGCTATACTAAGACAAAACTAAGCTTGGACTTCTTTTGAATAAAGTCCTTAAATTTTGGTGATTCGAGTGTCCTTAACTCTGTTGTTTCACCTGCATCCACATGGTTTCTCTTCCCACTCTAAGTTGCCTGAACCCCCACGGCTGAGCTCTGCAGGACCCAGAGAAGCCACATCTGTCAAGGCAGACTAAGCAGCCCCAACTTTGTCCAAAGACAGATCAGCTTTGTTTTAGAAAAACATGCTAAATGCTTTTCCTACTTGGAAAGATAGAAGTTTTCTATGTCTGTTTTCCTACTTACAGTCTTAGACTGTCTTCTTCTTTTTTTTCATTTGTTTTCCTCTGTTTTGATTAGTGGCAGGTTATGCCACATGTCCAAATTTTGATAAACCACAGATGGCTGTGAAAAAAAACAAACAGGTGTTATTTCTAATCACTGTATCCAGTGAAGACTGTGTTTACATTATCCTCTTTATGTAAACAGTCTTCTTGGCTGCTTTAATTAGCTTCTTTGTGCCATCTCGGCTGAAATCTCAGCGCCATAGAATGGTTTATAACTACCTGTTAGGCGGTAGCCAACCTCCCAGCAACTGTTTTGAATCTATCATGGATGTCTGGTCCAAGGAGGATGAAAAGTTTAAAAAAATCTATGGTCAAGATGTGCCTCTGTGTGTGTGTGTGTGTGTGTGTGTGTATTTATGATTCCATTGGCTTGATTCATTTCCCTCCATGACTGAACACAGTATTAGCCATGGGGAGTCAGCTGCCCACTGAGGAATTTAAATGAGTATGCTCAGGAGTTGGTTTGGCAGGTTTTATGAGCAGAGTTGTCTAGTATTAGAATGTATGCCTCCTCCCTTCTTGGGACTGGGGGCTGGTCTTGTGGTTTTAATGTTCAGATGAAGAAATCAGACCTCAGAAGGATCCAGCTCATTTGCCCAGGCAGTAACTATGCTGGACCTTCACACTCCCCCGAGTCCCCCTGTACCTGGTTGATGCATCGGTTCACAAGACATAGGGCCTGTCCTCAGAAAACTCATAGCAGAGTGGGGATACTAGTGAGATCACTATTCCCATTAATTGGTTCACTCAGAATATTAAAAGCATATATGGAACAAGTGCTATGATAAATAAAAGATGAATGAAAATCCGCTCCTTCCCTAAGAGAAATTTCAATTTAGTAGGTATGACGTACTCACTCCAGTATTCTTGCTTGGAAGACTCCATGGACAGAGCAGCCTGGTGGGCTACAGTCTATGCGGTCACAAAGAGTCAGACACCTTCCTTCACTTTCAGATACGACAAAATGAACCTTATTCACCTTCTTTTGTTCTCTTGCTGCTTACAACCCTCCTTTTCTCTCTCCTGTAACAAGACATTTTTGTCTTCCATCTCCTCTCCTCTGCAGGTCCATCAGCCAAGTCCTGGCGTGTGGCACTTTTACACGACCAGAACCCCACAGAAAGCTATTTTAGCAATCCGTTAATGTTGATTTCCTTATTTTTGTTCTTCTGGGTGTTCACCCACTTCCAGCCCCAGGTGGAAGTTCAATCTACTTACTTGCTCTCATGCTTCAGAGCTACCCAGACTCGCTGGGGCAAGTTAACAAAGACCACATTGTTTCTGGCAAATTCTCCCCAATAACCTCAACCGAGGCCCTTCTACAGCTCATGAACCTTCCTACTTATCTCCTCCTGACTATCTGTCACGTCTTCTTCTCAAGCTTTCCTTACTCTCCAGAGCTCTGAGCCCTGCCCTCAGCTCATGCCTTGCAGGGTGAGATGCTGCTACGAGCTCTCTCATTATCTCTCATGACCTCTGCAGAACCTCACTCCCTCACCCAACCAGCTTCTCATCCTCTGCTCATTCATCCATCCTTTGAATTCTGCTTTCAAGCATTCCCATTAGATTAATAAAAATGTTTATCATTAGGAGGAAAATGACATTTTCAGAGATGAAACCATTCTTCCGGCTCACAGAACAGTTGTTTGAAGAAACATAGGTCCCACAAAGAACAAAAGGAAGGCAGACTGAATTCTTTTTAAGATAGATCTGATGACAAGCATAAAAGATTCTGATTTATTGGAGGCACTCATTGTGTTTAAGCATCTGGCAAACACCAACGTTTCTCCACGACTGACAACTTAAGTCACCTACTCCTCGACTAGATGATAACCACCCTGGACTTTCCAAAAAAAAATTAGGAAAATCTTGATAGTGATCACTTTGCCATCATTTTAAAATTAATTTTAAAAGCATACAACTAGGGCTTCCCTGGGGGCTCAGATGCTAAGGAATCCACCTTCAGTGCAGGAGACCTGGGTTCTATACCTGGGTTGGGAAGATCCCCTGGAGGAGGGCATGGCAACCCACTCTAGCATTCTTGCCTGGAGAATCCCATGGACAGAGGAGCCTGGTGGAAGAAATCCACCTGCCAATGCAGGGCTTAGTTGCTGGTCTGGGAGGATTCCACATGCTGAGGAGCAGCTAAGCCCAGTGCACCACAACTGCTGGGCCCGTGTGCTGCAACTACTGAAACCCACACGCTTAGAGCCTGTGCTCCACGACAAGAGAAGCCATCGCAATGAGAAGGCAGCACACCGCAAAGAGACGCCCACGACCGCAACGGAGAGTGGCCCCTGTTCTCTGCAACTAGAGAAAGCCCACACAGCCACGAAAACACAGTGCAGCTAAACTTTTTTAAAAAACAAACAAAAATTAAAAAATGACTGAAATTAGCGCTGATGGTTGCAAAGCATTTTAGTTTTACCTGCAATGTTAGCTTATTTTCACAAATCAATGTAAAATATGCAATGAATACGTTGATATTGTAAAAAACTAACATTGCAGGTAAAACTAAAATGCTTTCTGACCGTCAGCCCTCATTTCAGTTTCCTCCTCGGCTTTGCCCGCAGGGAACCCTTGGTATCTGTTCAGTATGTGTTCTTTCAAGACATTTGTGTGCCAGGCATTTGTGTGAGTATATGTAACCACTCTCAGATTGCACTGCACACATGTTCACCCTCACCCTTGAGCGTGCTCTTCTACACAAACAGAACACAAGTCTGAAACCATCACTTGGAGCTCAGTTTCTGAAGGAACTGTACAAACTGCTGTTCTGGTTTCACATGAAACAAGACCTTGAAAACATCTTATTCGTGAGAATATACGGAATAAAATTACACTGCTGTCTTCAGTGCTTGAAGAGAAGAGATTAGACTGCTCTGTCTATCTGGCTTTGGATCATTTGTTTTCTAAGTAGACAGAAAGCTGGGTTTACGTCCAACTGGTGTGCCCCTGAGTAGAGATTACCAGATCAGATACGAAAGGTTGATCAGTCATTTGATAAAGTGATTTTTCTGGATTTTCCTTTCTGCCTACACAATCACGTAGCCAAAAAATCAAGCCCAATCATGCGACTCCCGAGGCAGGTCTGCCGCCCTGATCATGACCCAGGCCCAGGGAGGGACTGCCGTGTGTTAAGATCATTTATGGACCCTTTTTTCTCTACAATGGCTGGTTCTGTTTCTTTCCTTTTCCTTGAACACGTGCTTCCTCTGACTCTAGAGCAGCCTCGTGTCACTGTCCCATATTGAGACAATCCTACTCCGAAGACTTAGAAATATTTTTTACTTATTCCTGCTGCTTAAAACACTAGCATGTCTGTTTGTTTTCCCCTTTAGTTTTTACATAATTATTTTACTCTAAGACAATAGAAATTCTGAGAAGAAATCCAACTCGCCCCTCTCCTATCTTTACCACCACTCTTCCTATCTTATCAGCAAAAGCCTTGTGCCCGCAATCTCGTAGGGACCCTAATACTTACTGCCTTCCTAATACTATCCTTCTTATGGGGCCTCCTGCCTTTGATGCTCAGCTTTCCTGAAAGAGTCGTCTACCCTGCGTGCATTCACTCCCACATGGTCCAAGCCCTTCTTCCTCACTGCTTTCCTGCCATCCTCCCCTCTGTATGCAATGAGTTCCTGCGACCGTCGCCCATGGCATCCTAGAGGGTGAGGCCAAAAGCCATCACAATGACTTGCCTCTGCTGCATTCCCAATGGCTCATCACGTCTCTCCTCTCAGACACTCCAGCAGGAGGACCCTGCCCATCTTGGTTCACCTCCTTCACGGTTCAGCACACCTCCTCTGCTTATTGCTGCCGACGTCTCACCCCTGGACCTCACACATTTTCACTCCACTTCTCTCTGGATGGGCTCCTCTACTCCCATATGGATCTGGGGCAAGCCTTCTCCTCCTGACTCTCCATGAATGCGGTGGGGCAACTAAGCCTACGTGCTGCAATGAAAATCCTGTGAAGCCGAAAAAACCAAAACACAACAAACAACAACAAAAAAGAAAACAAGAAGCAATACCTCCACCAACTCCCTGTTGCTTACTAAATAAAATGAAACGATTTGGTTGGTCAGTCGAGACCCATGCACTCTTCTTAGATTCTCTCCTGTTATCGAACTCAGAGCCATGCTCACTGCTCGCTCTTCCCTCTAGTTCACATCTCCTCATGACTTGGGGCTTGTAAAGCCTGCCCCCTACCCAGAATGCTCTTCCTCCTCCTCTTTTTGTCAACATCCAGCAGGACTGCTGCACCCCTGGACAGAGAATCTTTCCCCCATTCACTGCCCCTAAAACTACTATTAATTATTATGCTCATCACATAGGATCACCATAGTGCGCCTACCTCCTTGGAATTCCAGCTCCTGATGGTGAGGAACTGTGGCTTATTCATTTTGGAGACCAAAGCAAACATTTTGCAAAGTGGTCTGTAGCGGTCCTGCGTCAAAATCACCTACCAAAGTGGTTAAATATAGAGCCCCAGGCCCCATCCTTGGATTGCGGAATCAGTTTTTCTGGAGAGTGGAACCCTCCCAGGTAATTTTTATGCACATGGGCATTTGGGGACAGGGTTACAATATCCAACAAATATCTGATGAATAAAGACATGATGAAAAGAGCTAAGATGTCTTCTCCTGAAATCTGCTCCATTTCCTTCATTCCTCTGGGGTGTATTTTGGCTGGAGGCATGTCCAGGGAATTTGGCTCAGCCAGGGATCCAAGTGACCTAATGGGAACAGCCATGCAAAGCACCTATTGTCCTGTCCAAATGCCAAATTAGGTTAAGGGCCATTCAAAGCCCTGAAGATGTTTGGTCCTGATAAGGATTGAGAAATTCTTGCTCAAGTGGGAACTGGTATTGCGGGCGTGCTCTGCATTTTTAACTCACCAAAGCCAAGTTCCTTTGCTTATGTGGGTCACAAGTACCTTCCAAGGAATCTCACTGTCTCATCTGCTGTACTTACCACCAGCATTGGTAACTCTAATACTAGTTCATAGTCCTCCCTTGTAGACATTGGGTAGATTGTGAATGAGCCTAAGAGTTTTGAGACTTTAGGTGAGGCTGATGGATTGTGAAATCACAGAGTCTTCTTTTAAATTTCTTCAGTAGATTTTGAGCTCTATCAACATGACCTTGAGCTCTGCCACAATGCACTCACTATACCAGGCCTAAAGCAGACTAAAATATATACATTGTCTAAATGAGGAGTAGACAAAGTACCCTCAACAAATGTTTGCTGAACTTACTATTTACCAAATAAATCTTACTAAAAGTAAACAAAATAATTTCTTTATAACACAAGGAACATATACTCATTTTTGAACACAGAAGAAGTAAATGATTCAAAAAGGCAACATAACCAGTGTTACACTGGAATGTGTAATTCTTTTAAATGTTTTCCCATATATAGAGCAATATTATAGTGTATTAGTTTATTACTGTTGCTGTAACAAATTACCACAAAATTAATTGTTTAAGACAAAAACACATTTATTATCTTGTAGTTCTGGAGGTTAAAAGTTCAACACAGGTCTCCCTGGCTAGTTATCGTGTTGGCAGGGCTGCATTCTTTTGGAAGGTTTAGGGGAGAATCTGTTTCCTTGCCTTTTTCTGCTTCTAGAAATTGCCTATATTCCTTGGCTCCTGGCCCCTTCTTCCATCTTCAAAGCCAGTAACGTTGAATCTCTATAACTGTTCTATAGTTACCTCTCCCCTGATTTCAGCTGGGAAAAGTTCTCCCATTTGATTTTAAGGACTCATGGATAATACAGCTTGGACTCTTGTGGATAATACAGGAGTCCAATTCAAGGTCCTTAACTTTATCAGACTCACAAAATCCCTTTTGCCATGTAAAGTAATACAGGACTTCCTGGATGGCTCAGTGGTAAAGAATCTGCCTGCCAAAGCAGGAGAAATGAGTTTGACCCCTGGGTCAGGAAGATCCCTTGGAGGAGGAAATGGCAACCCACTCCAATATTCTTGCCTGGGCAATGCCACGGACAGAGGAGCCTGGTGGGCTACAGTCCATAGTGTTGCAGAGAATTGGACATGACTTGGTGACTAAACAACGATAAGAACAAAGGAACATATGCTTAGGTTCCTAGAATTAGGACAGGGTCATGTTGGGGGCCATTCACACTTAGAGAATGAACATCTGATGTTCAAGGAGGTTATCCAAGATCACACAGTTTGTAAATATTAAACCTAGTAGTTAAATTTTTTCAGATGGCAAGAATTTCACGCAATCAGATTTTCAGTGAATGAAGATGTATGATAAAGACATGTAAGGAAGAACAGCAAAGAGCCTGCATAAACGTGCAACGAGCCTCCTAGGAACTGGCACTTCGTCCTCAGCCTACAGACACCAGAATTTCACTGACACCCGGCCACAGCTGCCCACAGCACCGCAGGAGGCCACTGCCTGTTTCTGGGCCTCTCTTGACACTTCTCACACCCTATTGAGCTTCCCCCGATGCCCCGCTCAGCTTCTTAATCTTAAACTCTACCGATTCATGGCTTTAGCCCACTGCCTCCTCTCCATGAGTCTCTTGGTTTTCGAACCCTTCTGTCACTTGTATTTTTCTCTGTGTGTCGCCTTCCTGCTTCCTAAGAGAAAGTCTCTGATGGAGTCCGTTAGTCACTGCAGGGCACTGGACATCCCTGTTTCATAGAGGGCTCCCTATGGCTGCCGGTCAGCTTGTGGATGGCCATCTTCAAAACTGCCCCCTCCTGTTGCCATCAGCCAGGATGATAGGGTCAAACGTGATGATTTGTACGTATGTAAGGAATCACCTCGGGTCCCTTCTTTCAGAACAAGGCTGTGAGCAAGTGGTCACCGAGAGACTTTTCTCCAAAGCCAAGGCTGGAATGTCTTCTTTATGGACCCCTGGGTACACTGAATGAATTCTGGGTACATGGAATGAATCTCACTGAATGAAAGCATGTAGGCAGGGGCTGAAGAAGGGGAAGGGAACAGTGCCCAGAACTAATACTGAGTATGGACATTTCAAAAACGATTTGGGTAATTGCTTTCAGTTTTTTAAGGTCCTAAGTGCTGATCTTCAACAAAGAGGCCACACAGGCTTATGAATGTTCTAAAATTATATCATATTTATCAGTCACCGGGACCTCAAGTTGCTCCCACAAACCACATAAGGCCTTGTGAAATAAGGCTTTGGAGAGGGGACCCTGAAGTTTCTAAATGTTCACCCTTTTGTTTCTCCATCTGCATTTGCTCTGAAAGGGGAAAGTGACCTCATTAATTTGGAAAGAATGAGTCAAAACAAGTTTCAGAAGGAGAAAACTTCTCTTGGACATGCCGAAGCGTACCCCCACCACCCCCTTCCTCATGGAAGAATGCTGCCGTGGAAGTCTCAACGGATGGTTTCCACAAAAATGTGTGCTGTGGACACAGCTCAGAGAGGCCAACACAAATCTCAGACACAGCCACTTCCTGACGGAGAACACAATCTAGGCTGCCCTTTAGTCTGGACCTCGGTAACCAGGGACAGAAACTGATTTCAAATTTCAGTGAATTACACGTGAGGATAGTGGCCATCTGATTAGTGGACTGAGCATAAAGATTTTCCCCTAGTGACAGGCCTTGGGATGTCGCCATGTTACACGTGAGCAGGGCTGTTTCTACGTGGTTCGCTCTTTTTTCTCCCCTCTTGTGCTTTTAGAGAATGCCAGTGGCATATTGACACCTCGATTTTCTGTACCCCATAATAATTCATTGAATTCTTTCATCTTTACTCTGAAGCACGCAACATTCTTCACACAGGCAATCAAAACTTTTTTTTTTTTTTTTGAGCAATTACCACTGTGTTAAGATCTGGGGATAAACCAGTGAGTAAATATATACTCAATATATTGTGTATGTTGAATGCTTTGTCTACAAATAATGTAAAGATAGAGCTTAAATTGGCTTGAATAATAAATACTTGTTACCTCCCCAAGCAAGAAGTCTGGGGGTAGATCAAGAAATATCTTCATGTCAGTTTTATTCTCAGGTGGTTGGTTCCCTCATAATTGCAAAGTGGCTGCCATAGCTCTAGGTAGTACCTTCTCAACCACATCTAAATGCAAATAAGTATATAAGTAAATAAAGCCAAAATGAAATTACCCCCGCTTTGGGTCCCACTCCCTAGCAGATGTGCCCTCAAGCCTTGGGAGGCAGAACTGCATCTCAAGCCTGTTCCTCAGCTGATCAAGCAGCATGACAAATGAGATGGGCGTCATTTGCTTACTAGTCAAATATTGCCTCTGGGGATTAAGAGAAGGCTCAGTCTTTGCTGAGGCACAGGGTTGCCCCATACACAAAGAAAATTCAGTTCTGTTAGCAGCATGAAAGGATTAACTATTGGACAAGGAACCAAAAAGTCAGCCTTCGTGTGGAACTTCTAGATGACATATGAGGGACAGGAGAAACATTCCTCGACATACACATTTTTTGTAGGGAGTCCAAAACACAGAGGTTCCAGTATCCACCTTGCTACTGAGCAGTTACAAGATCTTGGGTTAATCTCTTGGAACCTCAGTTTCTGCAGATGTAAAATGAGAAATCATACCTATCTCATTGGGTTGCTCTGGGATCAAATACGTTAGCATTTGCAAAATACCTAGCACTCTTCCAGGCCCATAGGGATTGCCCAGTGAATGTCATTTCCTTCCCCAAAGTCTTCAGGCTGCTCAAATCTAAATGGCTGGGTAACTGACAAGTCAGCCAGCTTGTATTCTGATTGATAAGCACTGGGATATGAGGATTTATAGAGGCTTCCAGGTGGAGGGGTCACTATCACATTTACTAGGAATCATTCACTTTAGTTCAATTCAGTCACTCAGTCGTGTCCGACACTTTGCCACCCCATGAACTACAGCACGCCAGTCCTCCCTGTCCATCATCAACTCCCGGAGTCCACCCAAACCCATTTCCATTGTGCCAGTGTTGCCATCCAACCATCTCATCCTCTACCATCCCCTTCTCCTCCTGCCCTCAATCTTTCCCAGAAGCAGGGTCTTTGCACCAGGTGGCCAAAGTATTGGAGTTTCAGCTTCAGCATCAGTCTTTCCAATGAATATTCAGGACTGATCTCCTTTAGGATGGACTGGCTAGATCTCCTTGCTGTCCAAAGGACTCTCAAGAGTCTTCTCCAATATCACAGTTCAAAAGCATCAATTCTTCGGCGCTCAGCTTTCCCCAAAATGCTTTTGATACATCCAGTGGGTCCTTTCCATCTTTTCTCCGTATTACTCTATCTTTCTATAGCATTGCTACTATCATCCACTTGTTGGATGTGGGGAGTGAATGAAAGCAACCAGGGTTAAGCCCAAAGGTTTGGGCTCTGGCAAGTGGTCATTTTAAAAGATGAGGAAGGCTATGGGGGACATGGTGTGGTGGGACAGAGCATTAGATCTAGGGCAGGTTAAGTTCTGGTGGTGATGGTGGTGGTGTTGGTAGTTTAGTTGCTAAGTCATGTCTGACTCTTTTGTGATCCCATTGCGGTGGAGGGGGAGTAGCCTGTCAGGCTTCTTTGTCCGTGGGATTTCCCAGGCAAGAATACTGGAGTGGGTGGCCATTTTCTTCTCCAGGAGATCTTCCCGACCCAGGGATTGAACCCATGTCCTGCATTGCTAGTGGATTCTCTACTGACTGTGCCACCAGAGAAACCTAGGTTAAGTTCTACAAGGTTCTTAGACCCTGAGTGTAGCTGCCAAGAAGCAAGTAGGATATACGAAGGTAGATGCTGGGGAGAGGTCTGGAGAAAGATCTTTGGGTGTCACAGGCATGGAGGGTGACATTTGAGGCGGTAACAGTGGTGAGATCACCAAAGGCATGTGCTCAAAAAGGGAAGTGAACTGACATGTGAGCGTTGGGTGTGTGAAGTGGAGAGGCTGGGAGAGGCCGGTTCCCAGCAGGAGAGACTCAGGAGGACTGACCTGAAAGGAAAAAGACCTCTGTTAGCGCGTGGTGTCCTGAAAGACCACCGAGGAGCGCCCAGGGGGGGTGTAAAGTGAGTCATCTGCTGAAAGGGAAGTCCGACAGGGGCCAGGAACTGCCCGCTGGAGTCAGGGATGCAGGGGCCCATGGTGGCCTTGACAAAGCAGTTTCAGCCATGGATGCGGGGGAAGGAGAAGAGAAGTTGGAGGCTGCAAGGCAGATGACTTCTTCAAGAGCTTGGCTGTAAATCAGAAGAACGGGGTGAGGGTGCAAAGAGGGTAGAGGATTGAAGGAGGCTTTTTTTTTTATTGTTGTTAAGACAGGAGGTCTAATGTGCTTCAGTAGTTGACAAGCTAACAGGGAGATTTTATGACACGAAGGGAGAGGAGGGACTTGTTGGCGGAAGGTCTTGAAGAAGGTGAAGGGATGGGATTGAAGAAACAGTGGGGGGTGCTGGCTTCTGTCAAGAGTGTGTTAAACTTCGCTGTGGCATTGTTGCCTTAGCCTACGTGTTGTTTAGCCAAGTAGCCTGGAGGGGCCTTAAACAGACATATACAAGCCCATGCCCCAGAGAGCAGCCTGCAGACTCAGAAGCAAAATGTGAGTTCCTGATCTGACTTCCCCAGTGACCCTGTGATCAGCAAGCTCCCCTGTCTCCCAGGGCCTTCCCCTTGCATGCCCCGTAGATAAGACCCCGTGGTGCTCACCAAAACCACAGTCATTTTGGTTTGAGTTGACCAATCTGGCCTTTGCCTGGGAACCCCAAGGCCCTCCCACCATGACCCTCAGAGAGGCAACGTGCCCCAGGTCCCGTCACTTTCTCGGCTATACCCCAGCGTGTCCTCCCCTTGTGGCCCCTGGCTCCATGCCCTGTGCTTCCTCCAGGATCCATAGTAATGAACCAGCTTCACTGGTTCCTGTGGTCTTTTGTTGAACCTCAGTCACCATCCTGCACTCTGTGCTTCTGTTAACAAAGCTGGTAACAGCTTCTCATGAAGAGGACTTCCCTGGTGGCTCAGGTGGTAAAGCGTCTGTCTACAATGCAGGAGACCTGGGTTCGATCCCTGGGTTGGGAAGGAAGGGTAGGTGACAGGTATGGGGGTGTGAGTGGGTGCATGACCTCTCTGACCCTTGTATTTTTTCTGTGAAATAGAAAATAAGGTCATCAGCCAAGACTGAAGTCTGGGGAGGAGGTGATGGAGGTTTAAGGAGACAGGACAGGATGTGAGATAGTCAACTTGAAGAGTGAATGGATTAGGGAAATTGAATCCACACTGGTTACCGCATGTTGACAGCTATATCTATTTTTGAGCCCTGGGATCTCTCCTGAAAGGAGAAGGAAATGCCAACCCACTCTATTATCTTTGCCTGGAGAATCTCCATGGACAGAGGAGCCTGGTGGGCTACAGTCCTCTGAGTCGAAAAGGGTTGGACATGATTGAAGCGACTTAGCTTGCATCTGTCATGAACTCCAAACTCATAAACCCAGCTACCTACTCATCACTATTCCCTGGCTTTCTCATGGGAAAGCTAAAGCCATTCTCTCTCTGCCCACCTCCAGCCAGTGCTCCTGTCCTCTCCAGTTCAGGGACTCCCCTGCACAGCCCCAGTTTCCAAAGCAAAATAATAAAAGTCTTTGAGTAGTTCATGAACCAGCATAGGACAATCTCTCTTATTTCCTGAGGTTGAGAACACTGGAAGAGAATCACCTTTTGGAAGGACCATTATCAGTTCAGTCTGAACATTATCTGTGAGCAATCTGGGAGTGGTGAGTAGTTCAGCTGATACACACTGGCCCACTCAGTTGTGGTCCTTATTTGTGTTTTAATGTAAAATGAGTTTCAGGTCCTTTTTGAGAGAAGATTTTGGCTGGGAAACTGTGGACGGTTCTGTGCCCGGAGCTGGGGGCAGAGGCTTGGGGAGTAGAATGGGGAAGGGAAAGGGGAAGGAGGCGGCCCAAGGGCGCTCGACTTCACTTCCTTCCTGGATCTGTGTGCAGAGCCAGGAGGCAACCACCCCTCCACCTTCCTGAGCCTCAGCGCTCTCAAAATGTTCAATGAAGAAGAAAAATAAATAATCTGGCTTTGCAACTTTGCATGATCTGTGCTTGATTAGATTCTCATGCGAAATGGGCATCTGGATGGTTACCTTAAAATATGCATTTCTTTAAAAAGAAAACTCCCACTTGCATTTTGACCACTTTCCTTTGGTGTTGTTGCTGGGCTGTCAGCCATCTGCAAACCGGAAAAGATTTCATGGGCACAGGGAAGCTATAGGGTAGGGCAGGGAGAATTGTGCACTTGAGTCTCAACTTCACAGAAACAGGGAGATGACCAAAGTGGAAGGAAGGAAAGTCATCACTTACTGAGTGCCACCTGGGTGCCCAGGTCTGCGTGGACACGTCTCAGGGAGGTTCTCTCGGGGGCTGCTCATTTCCTCTGGTTCTCCTCCAAATCTCTGGTATTAAAGATGAGCCCAGATGGTGAATACACCTCCTGCCAAGTCATTGACATGAGTATTAGTAACAACTAATATTGAGAGTCCCTTGGACTGCAAGGAGATCCAACCAGTCCATCCTAAAGGAGATCAGTCCTGGGTGTTCTTTGGAAGGACTGATGCTAAAGCTGAAACTCCAATACTTTGGCCACCTCATGGGAAGAGTTGACTCATTGGAAAAGACTCTGATGCTGGGCGGGATTGGGGGCAGGAGGAGAAGGGGACCACAGAGGATGAGATGGCTGGATGGCATCACTGACTCGATGGACACGAGTTTGAGTGAACTCCAGGAGTTGGTGATGGACAGGGAGGCCTGGCGTGCTGTGATTCATGGGGTCGCAAAGAGTGGATACGACTGAGTGACTGAACTGAACTGAATATTTACCGAGCACGTAATGCACACCAGGTGCTTCACAGGAATTTCTTCATTTAGTACTCTACAACACCTTAGGAGAGGGTTCTCATCCACAGGCTCCTGTCCAGACAAAATAACTGAACCCTCGAGACGCTGACTTGTCCAGAACCAACAGTGTTGTGATTCAAACTCAGGTTCCTGAGATCAGATGTTTATTAACAGTTGTTATGGGCTATCACCTTTCATGGGCTTCCCTGGTGGCTCAGACGGTAAAGCGTCTGCCTGCAATGCGGGGGACCCGGGTTCGATTCCTGGGCCGGGAAGATCCCCTGGAGAAGGAAATGGCAATCCACTCCAGCACTCTGGTCTGGAAAATCCCATGGACGGAGGAGCCTGATAGGCGACAGTCCATGGGGTCACAAAGAGTCGGACACAACTGAGCAACTGAACTGAACTGAATATTTACCAAGCTGAGACAGGAAAGGTATAACATTACACCTGCTCTCAGTAGAACTTGCCCCTATATTTACGTTTGATGTCTTCAAGGCCCTTAATTTGTGCTTCCTTTTTCTCCCTAAAGGCATTCTCTCTTCACTTAAGGTACCTATAGCCCTTCTTTTGGGCTTCCCAGGTGGCACTAGTGGTAAAGAAGCTGCCTGCCAATGCGAGAGACATAAGAGACACAGGTTTGATCCCTGGGTTGGGAGGATCCCCTGGAGGAGGGCATGGCAACCCATTCCAGTATTCTTGCCTGGAGAATCCCATGGACAGAGGAGCCTGGCAGGCTGTAGTCCATAGCGTTGCAAAAGAGATGGACATGACTGAATGGCTGAGCAAGGAAGCACGCACGCAGCCCTCCTGCGTTCTATACCTCCCTACACCACATATATTCCCTTCCTCTTAAGCCTCCATCCCACCTCTCTAGGTCATCACAGAGCACCAAGCTGAGCTCCCTGTGTTGTGCCTTTCTGTTTTTTATGGTTTGGGGGTGTCTTGGGCTGGTGACTGGTTGGAATATCTAGGTTAAGAACCTCCTCTCAAGGTTTCCTGTTTATCTGGAGAAGGTGTGCTCCAGAACAAATCACAGGAAGTGTGTTCTCTGGGTGATGTGAGTTATAGAACAGGTGTCTCAGCCTCATCAGCTCCAGGAGCTGTGATTCTGAGACTCTGAGCCTACTCTGCCGGAGATTTCATTCATTCACCAAGAAAGCATGGCTGCCTTGATTGGCACCAGGGGTGCTCTGATAACAAAGACAGACATTGTTCTGTCTTGGTGATCACAATGCAAAGTGGGCGACAGACATTAAACAAAAAAACTTCAGTGAAAAGTGGGTAGATCTCGTCTCTCATTGGTCCTTTTCCATCCTTCCTTCCTTCTTCTACTGACATTGTAATTTTTCTCCCATCCTTTTGCTCCAAGGCTGCCAGATACCATGTATCTAGAACAATCCTTCCACCCTTTTGCCAGTATCCCATCTTGGACTTTCCTATCTCACTTCTGCCTAGTGGGTGATTATTGTTTGGTCCAGCTCATTGCCAGCCAGCAATTCCATGGCATGTGGTCCATTTTTCCCCTGCCATTCGCCTTTTGGTCATTCCAAACACACAGGATTAGGAAAAGTGTCAAGAACAGAGACCAGCTGATAATCAGGTTCAGAGTATCCATTAGTTAATTCACTTATTCATTCAGCAAGCATTGCATAGTCAGTATCTGCCAGGAACTGAGATATAAAAAACAAAAATACAGTTTCTGCAGAGTTAAAAAAATATATATAAATGTCCAAAAGCAAGGACCCCGTCTATCTTCTTATGACTCTGTCCCTAGTATTTAACTCCTTAGCACAAGATGAGAACTCGATAAATGCTTGTGACTAAAACAATGAATTCATATTTTGGCTGAAATGACAGATATATGAAGGATGGTAATAAAGTGGGATGATCATTTATTCAATAAATGTTGATTGACTATCTCCTAAGTGCTGAATCTCTCCTAATATGACAAGGAAGACAGATGCAGTCCTTGGCCTTTTGAGTCTTACAGTTAAAAATTTGCACCATAAGTATTAGAGTTGTGATAAATAATGTGAAGAAGAGTAAGGTGATGAGTACTGTTGGTGAGTACTGTTTTGTCATTTATTTTATTTTTTATCTATGTATTTATTTTATTTATTTGACTGTGTCGGGTCTTAGTTGCAGCACGCGGGATCTTTAGTTGGGGTGTGAGAACTCTTAGTGGCAGCAGGTGAGATCTCTAGTCCCCTGACCAGGGATTGAACCTGGGGCCCCTGCTTTGGGAACATGGAGTCTCAGCCACTGGACCACCAGAGAAGTCTCTGACATGACTACCATTAATGTGTGTTATTATTCACTAATGCCTAAGGAAGACAGGCCAGCTTCACCCCTTAGATCTAAAGATTTCCACATACTTACTTGCATAACCTCTGAGCAAGGCTAAGAGTCCCTGGCTGGAACTCTCAACTTGCCCACAATTTCCTAGTCTTTACTTAACTTGTTCACTCACTACCTGCTTCACAGAGGCAGAGTCTGAGCTCTAGCTCTCTGCATAAGTGAAATATGGTGGAACTTGGGGACAGAGAGGAAGGGAGCTTTAAGAGTAGCTTAACTGAGTTAATTGATCTTTATAAATGTTCTGGGCCAGAGGCAAACAAGTAATCCCATTATGAGCCTTAGCATCTTAGCTACTCACAATATAACAGAGCTCACACCCACCTGGGCATATGAATTTTCTTTATAGAAGAGTATGAGATATAAAAGCATAGAAAATTGCCTGGAAAAAAAATGCATTAATTGGATTCTTGGCAAAAGACTGAAAAATGTCCCAGGCCGATGGAACAAGTTATTTTTAGACAGTTTTGTCCTAAAATATGTTGATGTCTCTGTGAATGAGTCCATAACACATGCTAAAAACTCCTTTTGGCCTGATCCTTATTAAAAATAAAATCTCCATTTTCCTTTTTATTACATAATAAAATGAAAAAGCCGTCTCCCAGTGCCGTCTCTTGGAGACAATCCTCAGCTGAAATGCCTTTTTTCTGCTTCCATCTCTATGTTCTCCTTCATATGAGCTCCCTTCGTTCTTGTTTTTCTTTTGGGATATGCCCTACTTTTGTAACCTAAAGACATTAATAGCAATTTAACTTGTTTATGCCACCATTCATGTAGTATTTTAGTTGTCTCCGTTTTTAACCCATGAGCTCAAACTTATGACTCAGCAGATTGCCTACATTTCAGCCCTCTGCTCTTTTTCTAATGAAAAAGTTGAGGACCAACACTTTATGTGGCATTGCAAGGGTAGGATTAAAGTCACTGGTAGTTACAAAGATCTGACTTTGTGATAAGAGGCTGGCCAGTGATTAGAAGACTTCACCTACTTGGTCTTAAAGTGGAATTAGTCCAGATGGTGCCAATGGGAATTAAGGGCTGCATGGTCCTGGAGCAAACACAATGCCTGTCTTAGGGATGCTCTTAATCTCAGAGGTAAATGAGGGACATAGGGCTTTCTGAGGCCTGGCCACACATTCCGTGGTGATTATAGTACCAAATACTCATGATTCAAAGTGACTGGTTATCAGATACTAGAGACATCTTGTAAATCATTAAAAGATTTAAAGTCTGCTTAATGGTCCCACGGATTGAAACTAGTGAGTTTTAAAGTCATTTATTATATTTCTGAGGTTGTATCTATAGTTTTCAACAATCTTGGTCACATATATCACTGAAAGGAAAGACAAATTTACTTCTTTTAGAAAGCACAGCATGTGTGTGTGTATGTAGGTATATATATACATATACGCACAGCATGTCCTGTTTATTTTGCTTGCAGAAACTCTACTATGTATTGTTATTGTTGTTCAGTTGCTAAGTCATGCCAGACTCTTTTGTGACGCCACAGACTGTAGCCCTCCAGGCTCCTCTGTCCATGGGATTTTCCAGGCAAGACCACCGGAGTGTGTTCAAACCTGTGTCTCCTGCATGGGCAGGCAAGTTCTTTGCCACTAAGCCACCGGGAAAGTCCTTCTACTGTGTCTATCCTAGACAAATTTCAGGAACTCTATGCAGACAGGCATAGAGTTAGTGCTTCCTTCTTTATGTTTCTGGAAACCTAGAATTTGACATCAGGGTTAAAGTAGATTCTCAGTATACAGATTGCATTAAAATCCAGAGGCCCTCTGTACTGACATGATCCTGCCTTTTGAATTATTCCCTATACAATTAATTGTCTGATGACAGGAAGAATCAGTTTCCAGTCTTGAGGTGTAAGCTCAAATCTCTGATAAAATGCACATTGTCTGACTGAAACATTCTTTATATTTCTATCATACATTTTAACTTTAATGCAAATAAAGATTCTGAGAGATCGTGACCTAGAGAAAAGAGGTGAACTGGGGTTACTGGGTTGCTATGGGGTAATAATGAGGAAAGATTCGCTGAGGGTGGAAATGAATCAATCCTGTTGTTGCCGTTCATTCACTAAGTTGTGTCAGACTCTTCACAGCCCTGTGGACTGCAGCATGCCAGGCTTCCCTGTCTTTCACTATCTGCCGGAGTTTGCCCAAACTCATGTCCATTGAATCAATCCTGACTTTGCTTAATTCAACAGTTAAGCATGGGATAGCCTTGCTCTCAGTCATGAATCTAGCACAATTCCTTCAAAAGGAGGAGCTTCCAAACTGTGCTGTAGCTAGGATGAGAATCTAAGGCCAGCGCCCATTTCTGGAGGCCCCATCTGTGGGCATCACCAGTTTAGGTCAGTGTGGGCAAATCGAAATGACTTCTTTTCAGAAATCTTAGGTCTTTGCATCCATCACTTATTCTTCATGGCTAACTTTCTTGCTTTTGAATATGTTAACTCTCGAGGAGGAGAGATGCCTGTCAAGTCATAGAGTTTGCATGTAGAGTTTTCTTTTCTTGTGATGTCTTTGTCTGGCTTTGCTATCAGGGTAATGCTGGCTTTAGTACAGTAAGTTGGAAAGTGTCCCCTTATGTGTTTTTTTTTCGGGAAAATTTATGAAGGATAGGTCTTCTTTTTTAAACACCTGGGCTTCTCCTTCTGGAATGTTTGTTGATAACTACCATGTAGAGAAAAAGGAAGTAGATTAGTGGTTGTTTGATGACCATCAGCTTGTGGTTGATTGCCTAGTAACTGCTAAGGGGCTGAGGGGGACAAAAATATGCTAAAATCAGCTTGTGGTAATGGTTGCACAACTGTCGGAATACACTAAAAACACTGAACTGTTCACTTCGAGTCAGTGAACTCTATGGTATGTGAATTATATTTTAGCAAAGCTGTTTAAAAAACAAGTATTGATTCTGTTCATCATTTCTACTGCTTCTGTTTTCAGTATATTATTAATTTCTGCTTTTCTTCTTTCTTTTAAATTTCATTAGACTTGTCCTTCTTTCCTAGCGTAAGATGTAAATTTAATTCATTCATTTTTAATTGGTTTACTTAAAGTTATATATTAACCTTTGACAATATTCTAGCTACATTTAACAATTTATTAAAGTAATACTTCTATTCTGTCGCAAATATTTTACAATTGTCATATATTTCTATGCCTCTAAAATTACAACTTCGAAATATACAAAATATATGAATATTTTGCAAAGTCTATTATGATTTCTGGTTTCTCCCATGAGTCATTTAGGAGCACATGTAAAAGTTTTTTAAGTATGTGTTTGTGTTTATTATCTTTTTTGTGGATTTTTATTTTCACTATTATGTGGAGAATCCCAGGGATGGCAGAGCCTGGTGGGCTGCCATCTATGGGGTCACACAGAGTTGGACACGACTGAGGTGACTTAGCAGCAGCAACAGTACTCAA
>NW_024070195.1:7183925-7191771 GCF_014754425.2 Oryx dammah
ATCCTCTGGAGAAGGAAATGGCAACCAAATTTATTTTTATTAGTGTTGTTGTTGGAGAAGGCAATGGCACCCTACTCCAGTACTCTTGCCTGGAAAATCCCATGGATGGAGGAGCCTGGTGGGCTGCAGTCCATGGGGTCGCTACGAGTCGGACACAACTGAGCGACTTCCCTTTCACTTTTCACTTTCCTGCACTGGAGAAGGAAATGGGAACCCACTCCAGTGTTCTTGCCTGGAGAATCCCAGGGACGGGGGAGCCTGGTGGGCTGCCGTCTGTGGAGTCGCACAGAATCAGACACGACTGAAGCGACTTAGCAGCAGCAGCAGCAGTGTTTTTGTGCCTGAAGTTCTGTTTTGCCTTATATTGATATTGTTATTAAAAATTTCTTTGGTTATCAATTGACTGATACCACTTTTCCCATAATTTTTGATCTTCTGTGTGATTGTGTTTTCGATTTTGCTTAGGGTTTCTTCAAACAGCAAGTAGTTGGGTTAAAAAAAAATCAGTCTGTTAATCTCTGTCATTTATTAGACAAATTCATTCCATTTTCATTGCTATAATCACTGATACATTTGAACTTATTTCTACCACATTTTTTTTTTACTATTTTTATTGGATTTAAATATATGTATATATATCTTCATTCTTCCATGTTCTTTTTGGACAAAGTTGTGTTTTTGTTATTGTTATTGTTGCCATTGTTCTCTTAAATACTATCCATGCATCTTTTTTCTCTGGTATGTTGGTTTGGAAGTATTTATATTATTTTAACTTTATTACTTCTATTATTTTAACTACCATCTCCAGTCTTTGACCATAATATTTTTACCAAAGTCTAAATTTAGTCAAGAAATTTTGGAATCTTACAAATTCCTGGGCGTATTAAAATACTCATTAAACAACCACTTCCTGGAGGTTTTAAACTTTGCCTCAAAATTGCTAAAATAGCTTTTAAGATAGTTGATTAAATTAATCAACCCATTTTGTTAATATTTTGTCTACCACTGTTTCTTGAATCCCATGCCCTCCCTCTGGGTCCTTTTTTTTTGAAACTTAAATACATTCTTTAATATTTGTATTCATCAGCATCAATTGATAGTAAACTCTCTTGTTCTTTCTTTATGAATCTAAAGCCACCTTTATTTCTCTTCTTTTTTTTTTTTCAATGATAGCTTGTCTGGGTATGAAAGTTTAGACTGAGATAATTTCACTTAGCATTTTAAGGATATTATTCTTTTATTTCCTGGTATCTACTGTTGCTGTCAACTTGTCAGTCCTTTGTAAGTAATCTACCTTTTTCCACTAGTCATTGTAAGATTTCTCTCCCTCCTTTTGTTCTCAGTCATTTGTATTCTCACTACATTTGTTACTTTGTAGTAATTAATACTTATTTATCCCTCTGGGTCCTTACACTTAATTTTAACTCTGAGGACTCATATCTTTCTTCAGTTTTGGAAAAACATTAGCAAATTTCTCTTCAAATATTCCTTTCCTACCTGTCTGGGAAATTCTACTAAATAAATTAGACATTTCCACTTACCCTCTAAGATATTTAACTGTTTTGTTATATTTCTCTTTGCCTTTTTGTGATGCAGTCTAGTAAAATCCTCAGGGTTACCTTCCAGTTCCCTGGTTCTGGACAGTCTAGTTGTTAAACAAAACATCTTCACGTCTAAATTTTTTACACTGTCTCTTTGAGATCTATCAGTTTTGTCTCATTGCTTCCTGATTTTGCTTGCCAATTCCATGTTCTACTTTTAGTGGATGTTATTCTTTCACTATGTCCTTTATCATCCTGAAAGTCTCTGTCAGGTTACTCTTGTACTTTAATTTTGTTTGGCTAAATGTATATCCTTTATATTGATTTATATTGGCTCTCTGTCTTAGCATTCTGTTCTTTGGTTTTGGTAGCATGGTTTCTGGGCTCATTTTGAGAAGGAATTTTTTTCTTTTTGTTTTTTCCCTTCTCTGCTTATCCCTCTCTCTCTAGTTTTTAGAATTGCCTCCATTTGGCTTCTCGGGGCTTGTTGACTAAAGAACTTGTAAGATACAGGTTCAGGGCTCACACACCCCAAGGCTTATGGCTTCAGGTGTTAAGGTTTATGGCCAGTTCCTGGAGATGAGAATGTTTTTATGCTCTACCAATTCAAAGAGGCAATATTCCCAGGCCACAATTAGCAGAGCTTTTCTCAGCCTTTACTATTATTATTACTATAATTTTTTTTTAATAAAGGGAAGTTCCCCGCAGTCTCCAGCTTCAGTCCTGGTGCCACTTTGTAGAGAGTAATTTTAATTACCAAAATGCAGATGAGCAAAATTCCCAGATATGTTTGCTTGTTTCCTGCCCTAGAAGCAGGTCCAGAAGTTTGTGCCACATGCTACTGCTGACCTTGCTTTTCCGACCTGCATACCTGGTCCATGTAGGTGTCTATTGTGTTGGGGACCTGCTTACATCGATTTTACCTTTTTAATTATACTTTGCCTATCATTGTACTTATTTGAAGGGGAAAGGATTGCGTATACAAAGCATGTACTTATTATTATACTATTAATGGTGATGTGTAGTTCTAGGGTGAGTGGGCTTCAGGAGTTGCATCTCACAGGCCCTAAAGCAAAGGCTCAGTAGTTGTGGCGCAGGGGCTTAGTTGCTCCATGACGTGTGGAACCTTCCTGAACCAGGGATTGAACCCATATCCTCTGCATTGGCAGGCAGATTCTTAACCACTGTGCCACCAGGGAAGTCCATAAACACTTTCTTAATGCTTTCTTAAACTCTGGAGCAGTTTTGTCCAACAGCAATAAAATGCAAGCCACATATATGCTTTTACATATTCTAGCAGCTACACTAAAAATATGTTTTTTAAAAATGGGTAAAATGAAATCTCATAATATATTTTACTTAGCCCAATATTATCATTTTAAAATAAAATCAACATAAAATTATTAATACAGGATCTTTATTCTTTTCACACTAATACTTTGAAATCTAGTGTGTATTTTATACTCAACAGCACCTCTCAGTTCAGAGGAGCCATATTTCAAATGCTCAACAGCCACATATGGCTAGTGGCTGCCGCAATGGATGGTGCAAATTTATGGTATTTATAAGATAACAATAAATCTAATATCACCACTACCACTTTGGACTTTTTAAACTTTTTTTTTGTTCCAGGAATTTCATTGAGTAATTAAGAACACAGCAAGATTTAGATGCCCTCAAAAGCTGTCTGGTCCTCTACAGTACACTTGTCATCACAATGCTGGTATATTTGGAAAACTGTTCTCATTTGCTTTTTCTGAATCGAGGGAAGACAGTGAAAAGTCTTGTGTGGACAAATTCACAACAGAAATAAGACCATCTTTCCACCTTGAAAAACTGGCTTATGAAAAATCAAAGTTTTGTTTTTTTCTGAGACAAGAAATGAGAATATATAGTGTTTTGAAATGGTCATTACATTAATTACCTAATGAATTAAGAAGTTAAACTCCATTTATTCCCCAAAAGCACTTGAAGGTGTTAAGAAGAGTTAGAAGAGTAAAATATGATGGAGTTTTATGAGTTTATATGGATTTTTTGGGTTAAGATTAATTTTCAATTCCCCCAAGGCAAAGGATATTTGGCTTTTCTGAGAGGTGTCTCTGGTGGTAAAGAACCCACCTGCCAGTGCAGGAGACATAAGAGACCTGGGTTCGATCCCTGGGTTGGGAAGATCCCCTGGAGGAGGGCATGGCAACCCACTCTAGTACTCTTCCCTGGAGAATCCCATGGACAGAGGAGCCTGGCGGGCTACAGTCCATGGGGTGGCAGAGAGTTGGACACGACTGAGTGACTAAGCACACACACCCAGTGCTTTCGATAGGCTGTTTATAGCCTGACCTCCCAGGTATTTCAGGCAGCGAGGCAGGTCTGACCTCCCTGCCCCACTGTGGGCATTAACAAACCTTGCTATTTCTCCGGGAAAGTAATCCTTTCAAAGCACTTGGTTACATCGCTAGATCACTTGGTTTCCAAACCATGGGACTACCTGCTCTTAAGATCTCGAAATCACACTTTATAGAATTGTTTATTTTTACAGCTTAGAAACATCGATAGTTCATCAACTTTCTGATTTTATGGCCGATTTTTAGACGCACTCATTTGTCACATTTTTTGAAACTCCTTCCTTCATGGGGAGTGGTTTTCCCCAGGAATCCCCAAGAATGTCATATTTAATGAGCACAGTACCAGTAATTACATTGGTACACAGCTCTTTTCTCTCTGGAATCTCTAAATAGTTTCCAGATTGGTGCGGGGGGTTGGGGGGGGGGAGTTGAATTTCAAAAGCTCCTTGTGGAGAAAGAAGGGGAAGGAATTAGCTTCCAGTCGAGATACTAGGGAGTGAGGCTCCGGACAGGACTGAATCGTTCCCTGAGTCTCTCAGTCCATCTGTGCTGGAACATTTCCGTCCTGACTGGAGGTTCCCCTGAGCTGAAATGCACCTATTTGACGAAGATTCCTCTTCTGCTGGCTGGGGAGCCATCGTGCTGTCATCACAGCTGGACATGACAGGTTCCAGGAATCCAGAATCTGTGCTCAACATGATGGGAAGCGTTTTTATGTCCAAGCATCAGGAATGTGTTACCTCCCACACTAGGAGGAAGCAGTACTGCCCCACCCCCAGCTCTTCTCAGTTACCAGGATCTACTGCTCCCTGTGGCATTTCATATATCCTAAAGGAATAGTAAATGCCATATGGCAGTCCATCCTAAAGGAAATCAGTCTTGAATATTCGTGGGAAGGACTGATGCTGAAGCTGAAACTCCAATACTTTGGCCACCTGATGCGTAGAACTGACTCATTGGAAGAGACCCTGATGCTGGGTAAGATTGAAGGCAGGAGGAGAAGGGGATGGTAGAGGATGAGATGGTTGGATGGCATCACCAACTCAATGGACATGAGTCTGAGCAAGCTCTGGGAGTTGGTGATGGACAGGGAAGCCTGGCATGCTGCAGTCCATGGGGTCGCAAAGTCGGATATGACTGGGCCACTGAACTGACTGAAGCATGTTACACACTTGTTCATTTTCTGCCTCTGTGCACGAGCATGTAACCTCTATGAGATCCTGAGATTTGTCTGGTTTGTTCATAGGTTTGTTTCCTGCCCAGGCACTTAGTAGGATCTCAGTAAACCTTTATTGAATGAAAGGATGCATTGACATGCTGGGACGCTGCCTTCTTTCAAATAGTGACATGGGGTTAGGGGAGGGTAGACTGAGGTCACAGCACTGTGGTCTGTGAGCTGTGCGATCCTGAGCAAGCTTCCTGGCTTTCAGGAGTCTTGTGTACAAAACGGAGCAGCAACATGTACCTTATAGGCTGACTGAGGATTTGATGATGTCAAATGCTCGAACAAGCCCAGAACCTGGCGCCTGCAGTAAGCACTCAACAAAGAGTGGCTATTTGGAAAAAAAACGCATTACTATTCCAGTGGGTCCTGACGTGGAAAGTTGTTAGAACTCAGAACCCTCCCTTCAACCACAGAGTTTAAGCCTCAGGGCTAAGTCACACTCCATGGATCAGGGCAAAGGCCTGGGCCTGTCACAGGTCCCATGGTCTCTAGGGCAGCAGAATACGCTTAGGGATTTTCCCGTATTGACACAGTCTTCAAGAATAACCTTGTTCCATATACAGGGGCCATAGGCCGGGTCATACCTTGCCAGTGGGGGCAGCTGCTGAGAAGGGGCGGGAGCACGGGGCTTTCAATAGACAGAAAGGTAAAAATTTGATTCAGCTCCCCCTGGCTGGCTTTGCTAAAAGGCACTTTGCCCTTATTTGAACAGGTCGAGAAGTGGGTGGGTGGGCAGCAGAGAGAAAGTCTGGGGCAGGGTCCTTCCTAGACTCCAGTAGCTGGTAGCTAGTGCTGAAATAGCAGAGTCAGAGTGGCAACAGCGACCCACAGCCCAGTCCCTCATCGTCAGAAAGAGAGACACCTGGGCACTCCTGCCGCTACTGCTCCCGGATCCTCCTGGAGGAGGCGTACCTCTGAAAAGTGAGTGTTAAGTGCATACTCTTATCTGCTTCTCCAAGCACAGAGAGAACACTCTAAGGCTCATTTAAAATAAGTGGCATTGCAAGAATGCAATATTAAGCCGATAAGCATTCCAGAAATCTCCAGGAGTAGGCAGATGTGGGATCACTTCAAAACCAGCTAACAATATAATGTAATAAACGAGACAAAGATGTGACAAGCCCACTTCGGAGCTGTTTGTAGTTCCGTGTGTGAGCTACCGTTATCATGACTGATGCTCAGGCTTTGTTTTACAGATTAAGAAAGGGAGCTAAAAGGATTTCAGAGGCAGGGTGTGCAAATAAAGATTCCTATTAAAACACATATGTGCATGCACGGGTGTGTGTGTGCCCATACACGCATGTATGGGCACGCACACACATGCACACACCCTGCCTTTGCAAGGTTCTCATCCTCTGACTCCTGCACAGAGAGTGGCCTTAGGGAACCCTGACCCTACAGACTCTGTCCACTCTCAGCTCCCCTCAGCTGACCCCTGCGCAGGAATGCTAGGAATGCCCTCCCATCTAGCCACATCACGGGCTCCAATCCCAGGGCCTGGAGAATTCTTCCCTAGGCATTTCTCGGTGATCCACTTTCTACTGCTTCTAAATGTCTGTGACAGTTCAGGCTATCCAGTTTCTATCATTGGAAATTTGTTTCTGTAACTAGAAGAGTGGGATAAACCAGTACTTTCATTCTACTCCCTACCCGCTCACCAAGCCCAACAAGGTAGGAGCTGTGCCCTGTGGTCCTTGCAAAGAGGGTCGTAAATCCTCACGCTCCCTCTTCCTCTGATGGAAGGTCTCTGAGAGGCCTCCCGAGGACAGGGACGGGACCCAAGGGATAGAAAAGCAGCATTTCAGAGCTTCCGCAGGGCTTCCTGCAGCCATCTGTCAGCTAGCTGGTCCTGACAGATCCAGGGTTTCTGGACCAGGGGTCCCGGGCAGCCTGAGGGTGAGTGGGGCTGGGGCTGGGGAGGACGGGTGAAGACACTTGACCCTTGACACTGTTCACAGCACTGATGCACGAATTCCACAGCATAGAATTCCCCTGTGTTCGTGCTGAATGGTTATGCTGTCCTCAGAACACACGTTTGTTCCTGGATGTGGTAGTAGATCACATGAGTTTAAAAAGCAACAGTCATTTCTGGAAGTTGTGAGCGTACACAGTGTGTGTGTGTGCAATCAGCAAGTCCCCCTTCTCCGGCCCATGTTTGAGACCCCCAAGGAGACTGTAGTTCAAAGCCTCTCCCAGACCCCAGGCAGTCAGAAAATTCATTGAGCTCCAAGTACAAGTCACGCTCTATGGAAATGAATCAGTCCCCACCCCCTGGAGGCCACAGGCTGCCAGGAAGGCAGGGGAGACAAAGGCAGAGGTGCCCGGCGAGGGGGTGGGGGCGCAGGGGAGGCTGATGGCTCCAGCTTCGATGAATAAATAACATGATTGCAACACGGATGTGAACACTAATTCTAGAAAGAAATTCCTCTCTCCTGGAGTATAAACAATTTCCTGTAACTATTTTATTGAGAAATCTAATCTCGTGAGTGGTTTTTTTTTTTGTCCTTTTCCTGACTAATTTGTTTTTCTGGGTTTGGCGTGTGTGTGTGTGTGTGTGTGTGTAACTGTCACTGAGGTTGCCATGTACACAGGGCCCGCTCAGGGGGAACTCGGCAGAGCCTGACCTGGGCCCCAGGCCATGTCTACCCTTCCCTGACCCTCCCGGTGCCGCCACAGCCCTACACACACACACTATACCACACACTTCAAATGCACAGCACACACACACAGCCCCACAC
>NW_024070195.1:7191781-7251527 GCF_014754425.2 Oryx dammah
CACACACACACACACACACACACACACACAGCCACACACACATCCCGACACATACCATACACATACCATGCCCCATACACCCCCAGATACCACTCCCCACACACACACACAACCCCACAGCCCTACACACATCACACCACACACATACATCTCGACACATTCCATACACACACACCACACCCCACAGACCATCACACATCTCTACACACACCATATACACACACCACACCACACACATCCCCCAAATGCTACACCACACACACACACACACACACACGTCCCATGCCACACCACACACCCACATCCCAAATACCACATCACATGCACACACACACACACACCTCGCCCTGCACACACGGGCACCCCACACCCTACACCACTGCAGGGCAGTGACCCGGGCTCCCCAGGCGCCTGTGGTCCTCCGGCCTGGGATCGTGGGGACAGAGGACACGGGCAGCTGCTTTTCCCCTGGGACAGTTTATGGTTGCGAGCAGCCCTTGGTTTCTGGGATCCACTGTTATTCCTCTTCATACCTTTACTTCAAAGTTGACTAGGAACTTAATGATCCTTAAGATTCACTTGGAAAGTACATAGGAAGTCAGGTTTTTTTTTTTTTTTTTTTACTTTTCCTAAAGGGTTAAAATCATGGCAGGAAGGAGCCGACCATCAGTCCCCTGGACTGGGCTGGGTTGCCCGTGTACCTTTCCCAATCTCTCCGTGGCTCCCCTTCCTCAGCCTCGTCGGGAGTCAGCTTGGAGGTGGTTTCCTCGGCCGCACTCTGAGCCCACCTTTCTTAGGCTGGTCTCCCCATGCCTGGCCTCTTGCACTCTGTCCTTTAACCTCCTGAAAACGCCCTCCTGGCTTGACTCACCTTTGCCCCCTGACCTGAAAGAGTAACCCCTTTCTGGTCACCCCCTCCACCTGCTGCCTGGAGTCCAACCCCTTCCCGAAAGCATTGCTGGAATTCCACCTTCTTCATGAAGCCTGCCCTAGTCACCTGTGCCTGAACGGCTCACCTCTCAGCTTGCGGAGGACTCTCTGTCCTCAAGTGGGGCTCACCTCATTCATTTATTTGACAAATATTTGTTGAACAGCTAGTATGCACTGAATAAACACTACGCTCTCCGTGTGGGAGATACAGTGATGGATGAAGCTTTCTGCCCTGCTGTTGGTCCCCAGATGCTCAGAGGTTCTTTGCACGGGAAGACTGGGTCTAATCGTTCTTTCCACCCCCCAGAAGGTACGAAGAATTCAGTCCAATCTACTGAACCGATTAACCAATGAAGTCACTATTTCTTTCGTGCAATGCCATACAGAATTTGAGTCAACACTATAAATGACCTTTCTCAATAACCAAGGCTGACTGTGGAAAGAAGAGGAATACATTTCCTTCTTATGAAAAACAACATGTGATTGTTTTCTGTCTCAAACGCAGAATCCTGGTTTTATCAAACACATCTCAGAGAAACACCCCAGCCCTCAAGCCAGACAGCAATTGTAAACATCTCCCCTTCTTGCTCAGAGGCTGTGGAATCTCAGAGCCTGAGCTGTGAAATGCCAGTTCTCTTCTCCCACCTCAGGATAGAAACTGAGCCCTGAGGGTATTCGTCTTTAGACTCTCTGGGTGATGATGACTGGTGCAGGACAGGGACTTAGCTCAGCCCACAAACCAGGAGCAGGGAGGTTAGAAAAAGACAGATGGGACTCAGAGGAGCGGGAACACAATTGCTCAGTGACCCACAGTCTGAATGCTAGAAGCCTAGTTATGGTTAGACACATTGCTTCATTACTGACCTTGTTCTTTGACACAGATTCTCTTGTGTACACTGCGTCTTTTTCTAACCAATTCCTCCTTCCTACCAGCACAGCTCATACTAGAGGATGCCAAATGGCACGTATACCAGTGTTTTTCTACAGCTTAAGACCTCGTCAACACTCTTGATGCCTTTTAAAAAAACAAATGACATCAGCTGCGTCCTTCCTGATAACCACACGACTTTAAAGGAACACCGAAGTTTTGTTTATAAAAATACACAGATGATTAGGTAACCGATGAGACCTATATTCTCACCATACTTCCTTACAGACTCAAAAATTTCAGCCCTGGTTGTAACCTTCCTGAAGCTTTGTGGTTTATTGGACAACCTGGCAAAACTTCACACTTACCTACCTGAGGGTTGGGTGTGCATTGTGAGGTGTCAGGGCATAAGGAGTTCTGTGCTGAGGTGAAAGAAGTCACATGGAATAGGCTTCCTGTCTTAAATTAGCATTAGGCATAGGTTCTGGGGGACCCCGTGATGTCAGGTGACCACAGTGCTGTAGCAATAGCCGTCCCAAACCCATGATGGCCGGGGAGGAAGCTGAACAACGCTCCCGTCTAGCTGAGGTTGTTAGGGCCCCGGCTGGGGAAGAACTGTGTCCCCTTTCGGTAGTCCTGAGCTGGGCAAATCTGTGGGTTTCTGAGAAACCCCAGTTTGTGGGGCTAAATATTCATAATAAAAGACTGTCCTAGACAGGTCTACACTTACACTGAGTGATGAGCCACCAGGAGGGCCCTGCTAACTGATCGTAGGTCTGATATAGTTTTCTGTGCTCACGTCCACTGGCATTGGGGCTTGGCTGGAAGAAGGTGTCGGTCAGTTTCTTCTGCACCACACATTCCTTCCTCCTCCCAATATCAGCAAGAGCTGGGCTATGGACTGGATGTTTGTGTGTCTCTGAATTGGTATGTTGACTGCCTAATCCCCAAGGTGATGGTATTGGGTTGGCCTACCCAGTATCTGGAGGTGGGACCTAAAGAGGTGGTTTGGTTTACATGACGTCCTGAGGGTGGAACCCCTATGGTGGGATGAGCGCCCTTATGAGAAGAGACTACTTCTCCATCATCTGAGGACACAGCGAGAAGGGAGCCCTCTGCAAGCCAAGAAGAGAGCCCTACTAGATACCAAACACTCCAGCAACTTGATCTTGAACTTCCCAGTCTCCAGAGCTATGAGAAATAAACGTCTGCTGTTTAAGGTGCCCAAGCTATGCTATTTTCTTATAGTAGCCCAAGCTGACCAAGACAAGCTGTCTGTTCTTGAAAAGGAAATGGCTCAGACCCACCTCTTTCAAGCACACTGCTCTCCTTTTCTCTTTGTGTGTTAGTCGCTCAGTCATATCCGACTCTTTGCAACTCCATGGACTGTAGCCCGTCAGGCTTTTCTGTCCATGGAATTCTCCAGGCAAGAAGACTGGGGTGGACCATTCCCTTCTCCAGAGGATCTTCCTGATCCAGGGATCGAACCCTGGTGTCCTGCATTGCACGCAGATTCTTTACTGTTTGCGCTATAGGGAAGTCCCTCTTTTCTCTTTATTCACCTAATAACTGTAGCATTTACTGAGCATCTTTTTCTCTCCTTTTGTCTTTTTATCTGTCCCAATATCCTTTGCCACCTCACTGTGTGTCTTTTTTGCTTCTACATAATCACCTGGATAAATCCTACTGCATATATGTGAAGACTCAGCTCAGGTGTCCCCTCCTACATGAAGCCTTCCCTGCTCTCTTCTTCACCTGAAGCTGGATTCAGGGCTGATTCTACAGCACCTCCACCCCTCCCCTCACCAATATCACTCCATGGTGGCTTCTACCAAAAGCTCTATTCCTCTGAGTTTTACTCTTTACTGTTCACTAGGCTGAGCTTCTCATTGAAGGCAAGGGTATATGCTGTGCTCCAGGAGTAGAGCCTAGAGCAACAGGCATCGGAAATGCTTGTTAAGTGAAAGATGTTTTCCAGTGAAATCCTTGGAACAGAGAGTTAAGCTGTTGACACAAAGTAGGGCCGGTGTGGAGGGAAGGAGGATATGGGGTGGCGGCGGGGGTGGCAGTGGTAGTTTGCTGGGCAAAGACTAGGGAGCCATCGGTGTTTAGCATGAACCTCAAAGTCAGACTGGGGCCTCAAATGTGGCTGGAATCATTGAGATGAAAGACTCCATGCTGCCAATGTAGGGGATGTGGGTTCGATCCCTGGTTGGGGAACTAAGATCCCACGTGCCCTGCAGTGCAGGCAAAAGATGGAAGAAAAAAGAAAAAAAAAGATGAGGTCATTAAGTTGGGCCCTAATCCAATATGACTGGTGTCCTTATAGAAAGGGGAAACTTGGCCACAGAGACAGATACACGTGAAGGGAGGTAATGTGAAGACATGGGAGAACACTACCAAGACAAGGAATGCCCGAGGCTGCTGGAAGCGGGAGAAAAATAATGGAACAGATTCACCCTCCCAGCCTGTGTGTGTGTGCGGGTGGGTGGGTGTGGGTGTATGTGTGTTAGTTACTCAGTCGTGTCTGACTCGTTGCGACCCCGTGGACTGAAGCCCGCCAGGCTCCTCTGTCCATGGGATTCTCCAGACAATACTGGAGTGTCTTGCTGTGCCATCCTCCAGGGGATCTTCCCAACCCAGGGACTGAACCAGAGTCTCTTAGGTCTCCTGCATTGGCAGGGGGGGTTCCTTACCACTAGTGCCACCTGGGAAGTGCTCCCATCCCTCAGGAAGAACCAACCCCGCGGACACCACGATCTCAGTGTTCCAGCCTGCAGAACTGCGAGGAAGGAAATTTCTGTTGTCAAAGTCACCCTGTTTGTGGTACTTGGTTAACCACAGCCTTGGGAAGCTAGTACAAACTTCTCTATCAGACTTTGAATTACCTGCAGACATGGACTTGGAGTTATTAATCCTGGGATCCCTAGCACCTGGCAACCTCACTGGATGTTTGCAGAAATCTGAGGATCAATTCCCTAGGACAGAGGCTTGAAGTGCCCTCTAAGGCAAGCTTTGCTCAGGCTTTAAGCTGGAAGACAGAGGCTACAAAGGACAGAGAATAGAGAGGCTGGAATCAGTAGACATTGGAATTTTGCCCAAGCTTTTACCGTCACCGCCCACCCTCCACTCCCAAATCATGATACTTCTTTCTCTGTACAGAGACCCCTAGCAAGATTCCAAGATCCAAGAAGTCCATCTGTGTTTACAACCATCACAAACAAGGGTGAGTGAGAACACCATGTCCTTGCGCTGGGTCCTGCCCCCATTCCTACCCTGGGGTTTGGCTACACCACAATTGCATAGGAAACTCTTGTTTCTTATTATTTAAAGGTTAACTTGAAATTCATTTCTGATGAGAAAAGTCACAGAACTCTGGAGAGCTGTGCTTGAGTAAATGTTTTACCTTAGGTTAGCGTCCAATTCCAAAAACTTTGAAAGCTATAAAACTGGAGTGATGGATTTATGTGGTTCCCTGACCAATTCAGATATTTGTAATAAGAATAAAAGAGCAAAAGATAGCACAACCTCAGATTTTTTTCCCTTTACTCAGCTGAAAATTAAACCAGACAGGCAATTACCAAGGTTTTGCCATAATATATAATATGTGTACACCACATTTATGGCATATTTCATATTACATGGTTATTATTCTGCATTTTCATCCAATCATCTTATTAGCTCTGGCATTTTTATGTGGTGAATGACTACAAGCTAGAAGTCAAGTGAGAAAGGCACTGGAGGAGAAATAAAACACAGACTCAGTAAAATAGGGCCCATTAAAAAGTGTGACCACCATTACAATGGACCACAACTGGTGATGTTGACTATGAACTTTTGAAGACTGGGAAAATACTAAGGTGAGAAACACCATCTCTAATACCATTCTTCCTACTCCAGTTCTGTAATTCATCCTAATATGATACACAATCATTCCTTATTTGTCTTTCTCAAGAATCATGGTTAGATGGCTTTGTGAGTGGCTTTGTAATGTTCTATGACTCCTGAGAGTCCCTTGGACTACAAGGAGATCAGTCCTGGATGTTCTTTGGAAGGAATGATGCTAAAGCTGAAACTCCAGTACTTTGGCCACCTCATGCGAAGAGTTGGCTCATTGGAAAAGAATCTGATGCTGAGAGGGACTGGGGGCAGGAGCAGAAGGGGACGACAGAGGATGAGATGGCTGGATGGCATCACCAACTCGATGGATGTGAGTTTGAGTGTGAACTCCGGGAGTTGGTGATGGACAGGGAGGCCTGGCGTGCTGTGATTCATGGGGTTGCAAAGAGTCGGACACGACTGAGCAACTGAACTGAACTGAACTGATGCACTTAACTGAAAAAAAAATCACAAGGGGAGAGTACCATGCTAAAACATATTTTTAGATATAAAATATATTTAAGTATATATTTTTAGACCTTAGAGAATGCCATTGTATATTCTGACATGTTATTAGAGGAAAATGAAACTGCTCTATTAAATTCTAAAAATAAACTTGGATCTATTTTTTATAGCTCATTCAACTGATTTTCTAACTTATGAGTCATTTGGTACTTTTGGTGTTTGATGTCATTTACTTGAAGCTAAGTTGAATCCTATTTTGGGTATATAAGCAAAGAAATGAAGGATTATAGTAAATCAGCCTGCTATTCAGACTAAAAAAATATTTTTCCTAACAGTGTTTTGTCTATCATTTCTTTTGCCTTCTTTCCTCTTTCTAAATTTCCAAACTTCCTCTGTCTTTTCTTCTGGAGCTAAAGTTTTGTTTTCTTTGGTTTCTTTCTTTCTCACTTGCTCTAACTTCCCCACTGTTTCCTTCTGGAGTTAATGTCACCATCACCACTTGGAAGTCTGGAGTTTTCCATCCTGAGGATAAATATCGCTCAGCCAAGCAGGTTTGAGGGTAAAATCCAAGTTCTTAACCATATTCTAAAAAGTAGGATTGGTAGAGAAGAGCTCTGCTTTTTTCCCCCCAGTGTAGGAGAAAGTGGTCATGTGAAGGATATTAAAACTGAAGGATCTAGATACCACTTATTGGCACCATAACTTACACACAAGTTATCATCTGTTATAATTACCGTATATTCTGACTTCGAGAACAAAAAACCAGCATGCGTATGCTATGAGCAATTTTATTCTGATCCACCAAAGAGTAGCAAATGACAAAGCAATCTGTTGAAATATGTTAACTTCTTTTCTATAATCACTAGGTATAGTGAGCTAGTGAAACTCAGGATGTGGAACCATTTATTTCTGCTCTGTAGAGGAGCCTGGTAGGCTGCAGTCCGTGGGGTCGCTAAGAGTCAGACACGACTGGGTGACTTCACTTTCACTTTTCACTTTCATGCATTGGAGAAGGAAATGGCAACCCACTCCAGTGTTCTTGCCTGGAGAATCCCAGGGACGGGGGAGCCTGGTGGGCTGCCGTCTCTGGGGTCGCACGGAGTCGGACACGACTGAAGCGACTTAGCAGCAGCAGCAGCAGCTTAATGTCTAGCTCACAATAAGGCTTCAAAGGTGAAACTGAATCAAACTAAATGAGTAAACTCTTGATCAAAATCAAATCTGTAGCTGCCTACTGGAATAGACTTGACTCTGCTGCTTCCCTTGAACTCTGAGGAATTCCTTGTAATCTTTGAGTAACTTGATACAGAGCCTAGGCACTTGATTCTAGTCTTTCATTTTCTTATAACTTACTGTAAACTTTGAAGAAATTACTGATTCTGTGTTGCCTCAGTAGACAGAGCTTGTATATGTACTATACCGCGTGTGAGCATGCTCAGTCATATCTAACTCTTTGCGAGCCCATAGACTGTTGCTTGCCAGGCTTCCCTGTCCATGGAATTTTCCAGGCAAGAGTACTGGAGTGGGTTGCCATTTCCTTCTCCGGGGGATCTGCCTGACCCAGGATTGAACAGGCGTTTCCTGCACTGCAGGCGGATTCTTTACTACTGCACCACCAGGGAAGCCCCATATGTATGGTATCAGTTCAGTTCAGTTGCTCAGTCGTGTCTGGCTCTTTGCAACCCCATGAATTGCAGCATGCCAGGCCTCCCTGTGTAAGGTATAGCAGGGAATTAACCAAACCAACTCAATTCACGGTGGCTGCTCTGATCAGAACAGCTACTGTGGTCAACCAGAATGGATCTTAGAGTTGCTTTTCTGTCACCAGTAACAGAAATGCGTTCTTGGCTATAAATCAATGGACGGCTTACGACCATCCACTGGATTGCTCAACCGTGTTCTCTATGGTGCAATGCACTATATTGGAACCCCATATCCTGAATTCTTGAACCTCAGGCATGGCCAGGACACTAAACTCCAGGTCGGTTAGGAATTCCTGGCTGTGTTTAGGCATCCTGAGAGGCTGTGGAATTCAAACGTGTTATACCAGGACATCCAGTTCTATGCAGAGACAGTGATCCACATGTCATTGCTCCTGGTAGGTTATTTGGATACTTTTGAGTGGTAACAGAACCACCTATAGCCTTGATGGATGGAAAGAACATATAAGACCTTCTTGATTCCTACCAACAGCAGTAAGTGCACTGGAAACATCAACCTAATGCCTAACATTCAGCATCAGTTATTGTTAGTATAGCTTTTCACAAACATGGAGAAAAATTTCTCTCCAAGAGAAAATATAAATCCCCAGTCACCAATTCATTCTCTAAAAAGAATCAAACTTTCCTCAAGAAGGGATGAGACTGAGCAGGAGATGCCATCATTATAAAACACTTTATGACACTGCAGACGGCAGGGCAAATGACCGTTTACGTGAAACCATTCATTTCCTGCTGTGTGGTTCCCAAGTGTTTGCTTTCTTGGAACAAAGATGGGAAATTTCCTAACCCGAGAAGGACTATGACGTCAGCTCCACTTACGTGTTGCTCTTCCCAGTCTTGGAAAATGTCCCATTATCCTTCATGCGTTAGATGGATCTAAAATAAGCAAGTCTAGACAGTGGAAACCACATACAAGATCTACGGTTTCTTTCCTCATTATTTAGTACTATAGCGTGTAAGTCACTCAATAATCTCCCTCTGATTGAAGGAAAATTAGGAACGTACACAAGGGTATAAAATACATATGTCAGGTAATAAATCTTTGGCTATATTTCTGGGTTATTCCTAGCTGCTTCAAGTCTTTTGAAGAAGCAGTTGGATAGTCAATAAATGGTGCTGGGAAAACTGGACAGCTAAAGAATGAAAGTGGGCCCCTATCTTACACCATACTCAGAATTTAACTCAAAATGGATTAAAGACATGAATGTAAGACCTGAAACTAAAATTCCTAGAAGAAAACACAGGTGATAAGCTCTTCGGCATTAGCCCTGGTGATGGCTTTTTGGATTTGGCATGAAAAGCAAAGGAAATAAAAGTAGAAATAAGCAAATGAGACTACATCAAACTAAAAAGCTTCTGCACAGAAAAGGAAACCAACAACAAAGTGAAAAGATAACCTGCTAAATGAGAGAAAATATTTGCAAATCATGTATCTTCTAAGGAGCTAATATCCAAAGTGTATAAAGAACTCATACAATTCAGTAGCAAAGAAGCTCCAAACAAACAAATAAACAAACAAAAAACCCAATTGAAAACTGGGCAGGGACTTCCTGGTGGTCCAGTGGTTAAGAATCAGCCTTCCAAAGCAGGGGATGAGTTTCAATCCCTGTTAGGGAAGTAAGATCCCACATGCCATGGGGCAACTGAGCCCATGCCCTGCAACTACTGAGCCTGCGAGCTCTGGAACCCACATACCACAACTAGGACCCAATGCAGCCAAAGAAAGAAATACATGTATTTTTTTGAATGGGCAGAGGATCTGAATAGACATTTTCCCAACGAAGGCATACAGATGGCCAATAGGTACATGAAAAGGTGATCAACATCATAATCATGATGTAAATGCAAATCAGAACCACAGTGAGATATTATCTCATACTTAACAGAATGGCCATTATCAAAAAGACAAGAAATAACAGGGGTTGGTGAGGGGGCAGGGGAAGGGAACCCTTGTGCACTGTTGGTGGGACATAACCTGGTGCAGCCACTAAAGACAACGGCATGAGGGCTCCTCAGAAAATGAAGAATGGAACGAACCTATGGTCCAGCAATTCCACCTCTGAGTCTTTACCCTCAGAAAATGAAAATACTGATGTGAGAAGGGATGTGTGTGTTGTGCTTAGTCGCTCAGTCGTATCTGACTTTGCAACCCCATCGACTGTAGCCCTCCAGGCTCCTCTGTCCATGGATTCTCCAAGCAAGAAAACTAGAGTGGGTTGCCATTTCCTCCTTCAGGGAATCTTCCCAACCCAGGGATCAAAGCCTGGTCTCCCACATTGCAGGCAGATTCTGTACCGTCTGAGCCACCAGGGAAGCCCATATATACCCCCATTTTCATTGTTCAGTTCAGTTCAGTCACTCAATTGTGTCCAACGGTTTGTGACCCCATGGACTGCAGCATGCCAGGCCTCCCTGACCCTCACCAACTCTTGGAACTTACTCAAACTCATGTCCAGAGACTCGGTGATGCCATGCAACCATCTCATCCTCTGGCGTCCTCTTCTCCTCCTGCCTTCAGTCTTTCCGAGCATCAGGATCTTTTCCATTGAGTCAGTTCTTCCCATCAGGTGGCCAAAGGATTGGAGTTTCAGCTTCAGCCATCAGTCCTTCCAGTGAATAGTCAGGACTGATTTCCTTGGACTGGTTGGAGCTCCTTGCAGTCTAAGGAACTCTCAAGAGTCTTCTCCAACACCACCATTCAAAAGCATCAATTCTTTGGCACTCAGCCTTCTTTATAGTTCAACTCTCACATCCATACATGACTACTAGAAAAACCAAAACTTTGACTGGATGGACCATTGTTGGAGAGGAATGTCTCTGCTTTTTAATATGCTGTCTAGGTTGGTCATAGCTTTTCTTCCAAGGAGAAAGCATCTTTTAATTTCATGGCTGCAGTCACCATCTGCAGTGATTTTGGAGCCCCCCAAAATAAAGTCTGTCACTGTTTCCATTGTTTCCCCATCTATTTGCCATGAAGTGATGGGACCAGATGCCATGATTTTAGTTTTCTGAATGTTCATTGTAGCAATATTTATAATACATAAGATACAGAACCTACACATCCAGCAACAAATGAATAGGTGCTATTCCTGTGTAAGCTCAGGTACTGTTCCCTCTAATCACTTTGGGTGGTTCTTTCTCTCGTTTCGGATAGTTCCCTCACACACATACACTGATGATGACTCAGCTGATTCCTGATGGAGACACTTCTGCAGATCCTTGGGGTTTTCTTTCTGTACAACTCTGTTCTCTTCAGGATTCTGTCCTGTGATCCCCATTTGTCTTGCTCTTCTGAGACTCTCAGCTCCATCTTCTCAACTCATAGAGACCAGCGGGCTCCATGTGTGTTTCCAGTTTCCATGTGTGTTTCCTATGACTGTGTTTGCAGTCATAGGCTGCAAATGAAAAGCAGCAAGCTTGAATAATTAGAGGACTTATTTGTTTCTCATTAGGATCAGTGTCTTGAAAACTAGAAAAGTTTAAAGAAGTTATTCAGTATGCAGCACAGAGAAAAAGAGAAATAGACAATTTGAAAAGTTACGGGGATAGAATGAGAAACTGCAAAATACTTGTGTGTCAGTCCTTCTCCCTGCCTTTGTTTTCTTCCTACTGATGCGCATCCTTTTGTAGTTTTTTCAGTGATGGAAAGACCCTGAGTTATAAACTTTCTCAGGCTCAGTTTGTTTGAACTTGTCTTTACTTCACCTTTAGTCTTGATAATAATTTAGCTAGATAGAACCTTCCAGGTTGACAACTATATTCTCCCAATACATAAACTCATTTTGCTATGGTTTTGGGGGCTTTACTAATGCTAATAAGAGTTTTGCTAGTCTAATTATTGGTCCTTTGTAAGTAATATATTTTTTAATTCTGATTGCTTTAAAAATTTTCTTTTGTCTTTAGTATTCTGCTGCTTGCTACTGGCCATGTGTCAGAATTTCCTTCATTTTTAAGACTGAATGATATTCGATTATAACTGTATACCACATTTTGTTGGAGTTCTTGTTAATTTTTGAACAAGGGTTCCTGCATTTTCATTTTGCACTTGTCCTGCAATTATATAGCTAGTTCTGCTTTTATTCTATCACGCAAAACTTTTATTGCAAAGCTGTAAAAGAAGGACTTCCCTGGTGGCTCAGGGGATAAGAATCCATCTGACAAAGCAGCGTTCGATGCCTGGTCCAAGAAGATTCCATGTGCCACAGAGCAACTAAGCCTGCGTGTCACAACTGCTGAGCCAATTCTCTAGAGCATTCGAGCCACAATGACTGAGCCTGTGTGCCCCAACTACTTAAGCCTGAGTGCCCTAGAGCCCATGTTCCACAACAAGAGAAGTCACTGCAATGAAAAGCCCACACATCGTAACTAGAGTAGCCCCTGCTCACTGCAACTAGAGAAAAGCCTGTGCAAAGCAATGAAGACCCAGTGCAGTAAAAAAAATAAATAAATAAAAGAAAGAAAGAAAGAAAGTGAAATTGCTCAGTCATGTCCGACTCTTTGCAATCCACCAGGCTTCTCTGTCCATGGGATTTTCCAGGCAAGAGTACTGGAGTGGGTTGCCATTTCCTTCTCCAGGGGATCTTCCTGACCCAGGGATTAAACCCAGGTCTCCTGCGTTGCAGGCAGACGCTTTACCCTCTGAGCCACCAGGGAAGCCCAAATAAACAAAGTAAAAAAATTAAAGACAAAGAAAAGCTATAAAGAAGCAGAGGAGGGGAAATTAACGGTGTGTCCTTCACAAAACTCTCCCAATAGTTCATGAGAAAATCACTCAGAAAGTTAAACCTTTCCCAGATACACAGTGTGCTCAGCGTTGGCTCCTGATCCTTGGGTTTTACCTCTCTGTGACGTGTGCTTCCTTCTTCAAAGCAGTAGGGTGTGACTCTTCACCGACCCTTGGAGAAACCCATCCCTCCTCACTGGTAGCAGTTATGTCCTAGAATTCCCTCCCTACTCATGTCTATACTCAAGCAGTACGATTGCTCGGACAACCCTTGCAGCAGGACATTTCTCAACTTAAGTCTCTCCCAGACTCTCGCTGGGAGGTGGGGGGTTTCCTGAAGACAGTCCAGGATAAATTTTGGCTCTCCAAGTTCAGTACTCTTTGAGATTTCCCCGGTAGTATTATGTGCAAACATGCCTTATTATTTCTGAGTCATCTCAGAAGTAACTCATGTCTCAGGAGAGACATTAAGTATCAGAGATATCACAATCAAGATCCATGTTAAGGATGAGAAACATTTTTCTAATTACAACAAAGTGCGCTCAGACTGTTCCCCAAGGCCATGGCGACATACATTATGATACACTGAAATGGCAGGCTGGACTCTGTCTCCTTCTTTATTCCACAGCTTGACCAGAGGCCCACAGCACATTAAAAACGAGCCCTAACATATATCACTTTTTCAAGTAACAGAACTATTTGCTTTTTGAAGTCGTTCTGGCCACACAAAAAAACCTGGATGAAGCTTTGACATAAGGGTTTTTCTGTACCTTAGGCAGATCACACTTTTAAACAAAATGTACCTACCAACACTGCTTTTTGTTCTGAAAAGCCAGTCAGAATTAAAGTACTTTCCTAATTTAAAGAGATTCCCGGGGGTTACAGGATAAGATACTGCCGGGTTACATGTGTGGGGGCGGGTATGCCGCTCATAACGTGTGTTTATGTGAAATCAACTTGGATGACAAAATAATGGGCTTCCCTGGTGGCTCCAATGGTAAAGAAGCTGCCTGCAGTGCAGGAACAGTCTCTTAGGTTGCTGGAGTTCTAAGCATAAATGAAAGCGGTCAGACCTCATGATCATAAGAACGCAGTATGGCTTTATCGTTTCACCTCGTCCTTCTGATCTGGCTCTCAGAGATCCTCTATTTTAGAATTGTTTGGACTTGGGCTGGCCAGCACAGTGGCAACTAGTGACAAGTGACTTTGGGACCCTTGAAATGTGCTGTGAGGATAACACTTGCCCTTCATTTTGAAAACTTAGTATGTAAAAAAAAACACATCTCATTCATTTTTAGGAATGATATCATTTTGAACATATTGGGTTTAAAATATACTATTTAAATGAACTGGGTTTCTATTTTTGTTTGTTTGTTTTTTAATATTTGTTAGGTCCTAGTTTGCGGCCTGCAGTATCTTTAGCCAACTCTTAAGTTTTGGCATGTGGGACCTAGTTCCCTGTGTGCTTAGTTACTCAGTCATGCCTGACTCTGCGGGGATTCTCCAGGTAAGAATACTGGAGTGGGTTGCCATGCCCTCCTCCAGGGGGTCTTCCCAACCCAGGCACTGAACCCAAGTCTCCAGCATTGTTGGCAGATTCTTTACTGTCTGAGCCAGCAGGGAAGCTCAACCAGGGATCAAACCTGGGCTCCCTGCATTTGGAGCATGGAGTCTTAACCACTGGACCATGAGGGAAGTCCCTCTTTCTACTATTTTAATGAGGCTACAGACCATTTACAATCACGTTTGTAGCTCTCATTACATCTCTATTAGACAGGACTGGTTCAGAATCCAGTTAGTTTTTGATACATACCCATTTAGCTTTGGATCTTTGGTGTTCACACATCTGTTCTCACCCCCCAGAGGCCCATCCCAGTGTGCACTCTTCTTAACTTTAGTCTCAGAAGTGAGTCTTTTGCTGGTGAGTGAGCCCAGCCTACCCCCAGCAGACTCATCTCAACCCCTCTACAAGCTATTTCCTACACAGACTTTGGGCAAAAGGGAAATCATTTTATTTCTTTGAAGAAAATACCCTCCTCAATCCAAATGGACATTCCACACTGTGGGGTTTTTTTTAAACTGAAATTTGGATTAGAGTAAGGACTGAATTGTCAAATTTGGCAGAACATTTCTTTCTAACACCAATGAGTCTGTCAACCACACTATAAATAAATATACGATTTAAAGCCACTGATGTCTTCCTCGGTGTCTTGGCTGGACAGAGCAGGAACTGCTCATAAAGAGAAAGAGAAGACGTTAGCAAAAGCAGAATTTCACTAGACTTTATTCTAAAAAAGGCAGTTTTTTTTTTTTTTTTTGTACTGTGAGGAAGTGTACAGAAAATTATGTGCTCGGTGGATTCAAGAGAGACTTATTAGATTGATTTTGCTGCTGGATGCTAAAGGGCAGACAGAAGGGAGACAGAGAGGAGAGAAGGAGGTATAAGAATATATTCTGTAGGGTTTCATTACTGAAGAATATACTCTGTGCATCAACTTTTTATTTTCTAAATGAAAGGTTTTTTTTTCTATTTTGGTATTTGGTTAATAAATAATGAGTTTAATTTTATGGTATATTAAAATTCATTTGGTGTCATATTGAGCAAAAAATGTAGAACAGGATATGCTGCTCATTCATTTTTGTTGTAAATTTTATTTAAGTTCATGTTGAGCTTGTAATTGGAGCTCATAATGAATACATCCTATGAGATACAGAATTTTGGATTCACACCTTTTTATAGCTATTACTGAAACACAAAAACCTTATTTAGGATTTTTGTTTGAGTCTGTTGTTTCTAGTAATTGTTGTTGTTGTTCAGTTGCTCAGTCATGTCTGACTCTTTGTGATCGCATGGACAGAAGCATGCCAGGCTTCCCTGTCCTTCACCAAGTCCTGGAGTTTGCTCAAACTCATGTCTACTGAGTCGGTGATGCCATCCAACCATCGCATCCTCTGTGGTCCCCTTCTCCTCGTGCCTTCAACCTTCCCCAGCATCAGGGTCTTTTTCAATGAGTCGGTTCTTCGCATCAGGTGGCCAAAGTATTGGAGTTTCAGCTTCAGTGTCGGTCCTTCCAATGAATATTCACGATTGATTTCCTTTTGGATGGACTGGTTGGATCTCCTTGCAGTCCAAGAGACTCTCAAGAGTCTTTTCCAACGTCACATTTTGAATTAAGAGGTTATTATTCTAATTTTTTCCAAGCTGATTTAGAAACTTTCGATGCATCCTGATTTTTTTGTTGTTTTCCATTGTGTCACATGAAATACCCTAATATCCCCTTAAAATGCAAGTGATGGGTAAGAGAACTAACATTTTCCTTGAAATCACTTTATTGTAGTTACTTTATTGTGTCTGGGAGCAGTGATGGATTTTTCTGGATGTCATCCAAATGTCTTTACCGTGTTTAACGTTATAATAGGAGTCAAGTCTCTTTTTTTTCCACCATAATTTCAGCTCTTGAACATATTCCAGAATATATGTGGTACACTGTTTGATACTGCAGTGAAGACACTGGTTGCCTGCCTCCCAACCTCTCCTGGGGGTTAATATTAGGAATTATAATAAGTAAATGAAATATAGAGCCCATTTCCTGACCTCACTCATGACCTACTTGAAAAGGCCTCAAATAACACTGAGAAAAAAATAATACAGATTTATTTTAGTGCTTCTAAAGTTAATTGTGATAATGGTATTTCTCTGCTAGGTAAATTAACTGCTTTATTTCACATAAAAGCCCAGATGTAGTCTTGCTGACTTCAATCTACCTAATGCGTCATTAACACTGAATCAGTATTACAGTCATGGAAGTTGTTATTATTGCAATTCAATCTCAACTTTAATATCACATTTATATACATCTGAATCATAGTTGAACTAGTAATAACTATACGTGCTGAGGACTGCTTTACATCTAATTCTGTCTGAGGACTTTTTCTGGCCACTGGAGTCTGATTGTTCCAACAATACAAAGGCTTAGCCAGAAATGCCAGAGAACGAAAACCCTCAGAAACTGCCCACAACCCACGTCAAATAGGAGAGTGGAGGGATAAATCTCACAGCTTCCCTGCCCCTTCGTTAGTTTAATTTTGATGCATATTCTGCTCCAGTGCTCTATAAACTCTACCACTAGGGGATATTGTTAAAAATTCATGTTCTGGTTCAGGAGATTTGGGGTGGAGCTTGAGAAACTGGTGAAAATCCACTTTGAGTAGGAAGTCTTAGAATCTCCCAAGGTCCCCAGAGAAATCAAGTGCCACTTGCCTTCAGTAGGAAGTGGGCTGATTAGTCTCCTTTAGTTTTCTTCTCTTTCCTGTTTCCTATGGCTTCATTCTCACACTAGTGTTTCCTTCCTGCATGTGGACACTTATCTCAGGATCTGCTTCTGAGGAACCCAAATCAATAATATACCTACACATACAGTACATACCCATACTATGGTCTGCCTACCTAGATCCTATCTATATTCTGTCTATTTATCAATCATATATCTACCCATCTTCCCATCCACTCACCCATCTGTCTATCTACCTATCATCTCGAACAGACCAACCCAGTGCGGTTTCTTAAAGAAGGCAGACAGCTGAAGAGCTAGAAGAGAAAGAATAAAGAAATCTGGGAGAGAACAGAAAGAGTAAGTTGATGATCAACAGCTAAACTGACATTTTTGTACTTCTATGCAGCTGTCAAGAGGATCTGAGGTCTCGGGACTCTGGTTAAACAGAAGACTGGGCACTTAGCTATGGCTGCGTAAATGGTGCCTCTTCGGAAGTCCACAGAAGGACAGCCATTCTGCTAGGAAAGGTGAGCGAGGACATTTCACCCGATTCTATCACTCAGGACACGCTGTGGGGAGGGTTGACCATCCAGGTCATGGAAAGAAGGTAGGTCAGATGTTAATCTTAGAAGAGACTGAAAGCAGCAGAGGCAGAGGGACACTCGGCAAGGAGGCAAGGGAGGCCCTGGCACACTTGGTACTTGTGGGTCAGCTCAGCCGAGGAGAGGAAGATGGGTGAACAGGCTTTGCAGATGGTCACCCGGGAATCTTTACTGACTCTGCAGCTAATACAGCATGCAACGAGTGCTGCTTATCTTGCAGGATCTGTGGGAGCAGGATTGAGGGCAAAGTCAAAATCACATCCCATCTTTGCCACTTCCTGGTTATGTCCCCTTAGCACGTTCCACAAACTCTCTAAGCATCAGTTTTCCCATCTATATAATGGAGACATAATGCCTATCTCATAGCATTGTGATGAAAGTCAAAGGAGCTGTTGTGAATAAAGTAACTTGGGTTACTATAACCAGAGGATAAGAGAACTGCCCTTATATTGGAAATATACCCAAGAATGCTGGAGAAATGGGTGCTGATTTGACCAGATTCAGCTATTGTGTACACATAGGCGCACACACACATGTTTAATATCTTGCTTGTAGAAAGCCATTAGAGTGACAATGCCCTGATGATGTAAGTCGATCCCAGCTATGACAGCCGAAAAATCCCACCATTGCTCTTAGCTATGCATGAAATCCCTCTGTGAACTCTCTCTTCCAGCAAAGCAAACACCTGTTTCTGATGAAATGCAAAAGGCAAACTTGGTTTAAAGCTCTTGTTCCCCCTTCTTTCAGGAGTCTGTGATCCCTGCAAAGATGGGTCCTGCCGAGGTCAGCTTGGGCTTCCGAGTCAGGCCATCCAAGTTCTCTTAGGACGCAGGCTCAGTCTTGACAGTGTCCTACCGTATCTGAGAGTCTGGGGGCTGAAAGAGAAGAGTCACTTTGCTTTTATCACCAAGACCCACGGATCACAGCCAGTGGTCTCAGCGTTTGTGGCGGTTTCTCTCCAGGGTCCTGACAGGGTGGTATCCTGGAAGCAACATTTCAGAAGGCCAAGGACATGTCAGCTCTTAGGACTGCACGGAAGAGAATTAGTCCTTGTTATCACCATTGGATCCCAGCGGCTCTTTCATCTCAGACTTGTGAAAGCAGCTTCTCCTAACTGAGTTCTGCCCCAGTCTCTTAATGAGCCAAGGAAGGGAGATGCTGATGGAACTCACAGATGTGGTTAGACCTCCCCAGCAGCAGTCTGGTCAGAGGTCAGCTGGTCTCTTTCCAGTAACAGGTGGCCCTTGGCCTCTATTTCTCAAGAGAGCTTGAATCAAGAGACATTCAGGGTAAAATGCGGTCACGTTGCTTTTTATGTTCTGTAAAGCCTAATTTCTGAAAGCTATTTGACAGCTGACTTTTTGATAGAAACTTGCAGGAGTAGGTGTCAGAGGTCTCAGAAGCAAAGTCTCTGCTCTTTCAGTCATGTGAGCTCCCCTTGTTTCAAATTTCAGGATGTCACAAAATATACCACACACACACTTTGTCTCATACAAGCTAACATACATGAGGAAATGTGCAAGCAATCAGAAAAGGAAGCACAGATAATTTATTATAATTATGAATAAAATAAATGAAATCTTCTTTATACCATGCTGCTGTTATGAAGGATAATCATGTTAGTTAATCAGCATGCTGGACCTGAAAGTAGTCCCTGTCTGTGATGAAGCACGAAATGTTTGTCCTTCGCCCTCCTCCTTTCCAACCGGAAAAATAAAAGATTTGTAATTCACACATACTTGTGAAATTCTAATACATTTTAAAAGAATCGATAGGCAGCAAGTCTAATCTGAAAGACTCATATGGAAACCACTAGCCACAGAAATCTAAGTGGTCCTAATTCACAAAGAGACTCAAGCATTCCCTGCTTGGGGGGAAACAGCCCGCATGTCGACCTGACATTCATGCAGAGTGCAAAAAGCGTGAGTCGCTCAGTCGTGTCCAACTCTTTGTGGACTCTCACCCACCAGGACTATAGCCACAGACTATAGCCCACCAGGCTCCTCGGTCCATGGGATTCTCTAGGCAAGAATACTCGAGTGGGTTGCCATTCCCTTCTCCAGGGGATCTTCCCAACCCAGGGGTCGAACCCCCAGGTTTCTGGCACTGCAGGCAGATTCTTTACTAACTGAGCCACCAGGGAAGCCCAGAGTACAATCCCAGAGACCGTGGGACGTTACCTAGAGCTCCAACGATGGCATCAGAAACACAGACATTACATCTGACAATCGCGTGGTCCAACACGGCTGACCTGGATGGACTCTTTCAGTACCGGCCTACTCTCCCGTATGTGTAGGGGTTCAGCAGGGTGCCCACCTAGGGATACAGGCATGCGTGTTCCCCATGCATACCTTTTAACTTAAGAGTCATATTTGTAGCTCCCCTAGGGGGTGGCCCAGTCTCTTGTTTGGACTGGAGCACACAGACAGCAGCTGCAGCCTATCAGTGAGATTGGCTGCTGACAGGAAAAAGCATTAACAATTTCATCGGGTCTTACAGATCAGTAACAACAGCACACCCTTCCCCAACTGGTAGCCACCACGGTAGCTGTAGTGGTTTGATTGAAGTCCGTATTTAAAAAATGTTTTAAACATGGCAAAATATGGGTAACATAAAATTCACCGTCTTAATCACTTTTAAGTGCAGTTTTAAATCACTTTTAAGTTCAGTTGTTTTAAGTACACTCACGATGCTGTGCAAACGGTCCACAGAACTCTCTTTATTTTGCAAAACTGAAACCCTGTACCCGTTAAGCAATAACCCCCATTTCCTGCCTCCCCCAGCGGTGGGAACCTCCATTCTATGTTCTGTCTCTGAAGGTGACTCCTCTAGGTGTCTTACATAAGTGGAATCATGCTACATTTGTCCTTTTGTGAATGGCTTATTTCACTTAGCATCACGTCCTCAAGGTCTGTCTATGTTATATAGCATGTGTTAGAATTTCCTTCCTTTGAAAGGCTGGATAGTATTCCATTTATGCATATACCACATTTTGATTATCCACTGATCTGCCATGAACACTTGGATTGCTTCTTTTGGCTTTTGTGAATAATGCTGCTATAAACATGGGTGTATGGAATCAGCACTTCTAATTACAACAGGAAAGGCTCAGATTCCCTTTCATGATGAGCTTATGAAGTGGAGGGTTCTGTCTGATCCTCAAAAAGTGGTGTTTTATGGACAGTGTAAAATTGGTTCATTTCAGGAAGCCCTTTTGGCCCACTATCCTCACTGATACGGCTGAGTGGGGATTGGGAAATCTATGGGCATGGAGCAGAAAAGAAGTTAATTGGTCTATAAATCTATCTCAGTTTTAATCTCTGTCTCCTTACCACTGAATGTTCATTGTTTCAGCCAACAGGCACCAAATGAGAAATATTACTCAAGAGTTCTACCTTTATTGGTACAACAGTATTGGCTAATTCTTGCAAAGTGCCTAAAACGTTCCAAACAACATTCTTAACTATTACACTATGAGTATACCTGTTGTACAAGCAGGAAATGAGTCAGAAAGTAGCAAAGCACCTGGCCCAGAGTACACAGCTAATCAGGGTATTTGATCAATAGCAGTTTTACTCTAGAATTCATGCATTTTACCATCACACCACATGTATCTCATTCTTTCCAATATATGAATAGGTGTGTGTAGGTGTATGCCTATAATAAATATTTTTTGACTGTCACCAATGAAAGAAGGAGGGCTTCCCAGGTGGCACTAGTGGTAAAGAACCACCCTACCAATGCAGGGGAAATAAGAGACATGGGTTTGATCCCTGGGTTGGGAAGGGTATGGCAGCCCCCTCTAGTATTCTTGCCTGGAGAATCCCATGGACAGAAGAGTCTGGTGGGCTACAGTCCATTGGGTCACAAAGAATTGGACATGACTGAGGCAAATTAAATAACCCTGCTTATTCAATTTACAGGCAGAGTACATCATGCAAAATGCTGGGCTGGATGAAGCACAAGCTAGAATCAAGATTGCCGGGAGAAACATCCATAACCTCAGATATGCAGATGACACCACCCTTATGGCAGAAAGTGAAGAAAAACTAAAGAGCCTCTTGATGAAGGTGAAAGAGGAGAATGAAAAAAAGTGGCTTAAAACTCAACATTCAGAGAACTAAGATCATGGCATCCCATCCCATCACTTCATGGCAAACAGATGGGGAAACAGTGAGAGACTTTACTTTGGGGGGCTCCAAAATCACTGCAGATGGTGACTGCAGCCATGAAATTAAAAGATGCTTGCTCCTTGGAAGAAAAGCTATGACCAACCTTGACATCATATTGAAAAGCAGAGACATTACTTTTCCAACAAAGGTCTGTCTAGCCAAAGCTATGGTTTTTCTAGTAGTCATGTATTTGGATGTGAGAGTTGGACTATAATGAAAGTTGAGTGCTGAAGAATTGATGCTTTTGAACTGTGGTGTTGGAGAAGACTCTTGAGAGTCCCTTGGACTGCAAGGAGATCCAACCAGTCCATCCTAAAGGAGATCCGTCCTGAATATTCATTAGAAGGACTGGTGGCTGAAGCTGAAACTCCAATCCTTTGGCCACCTGATGTGAAGAACTGACTCATTGGAAAAGACCCTGATGCTGGGAAAGATTGAAGGTGGGAGGAGAAGGGGATGACAGAAGATGAGATTGTTGGATGGCATCACTGACTTGATGGACATGAGTTTGAGCAAGCTCTGGGAGTTGGTGATGGACAGGGAAGCCTGGTCTGCTACAATCCATGGGGTCGAAAAGAGTCGGACACGACCAAGCGACTGAACTGAAATGAACTGAAGCACCTTAGCACACACGCAATGAATTAAGGCACATTAGAACTCCAAACAGATATTTCTAAAAAATGACGCAACAACTTAAGATAGAAAATACTCTGGTTTTATAACTGAACACAACTTTGAATCCTAGCTCTCCCATCAACTGTCTGGTAATGTTGATGTTATTGTTTAGTCACTAAGTCATGTCTGACTCTGCGACCTCATGGACGGTAGCCCACCATGCTCCTCTGTCCATGGGGTTTCCCAGGCAAGAATACTGGAGTGGGTTGCCATTTCCCTTTCCAGGGGATCTTCCTGACCCAGGGATCGAACCCTCGTCTCCTGCATTGACAGGCAAATTCTTTACTATTGAGCCACCTGGAAATCCCTTGGTAACACGGACCAAGTGTTTCATCCTCTTGACTTTAGTTTCCCTACCTGGAAATGAAGCAACATAATATCTACTTGACTTAGTTGTCAACCTTTAAGGAAATAATGTCTATAAACCCCATATTTCTTCAAGTGGGAAAAGGGCTCCAAATGCCAGGCTCAGGGGCATGTTAATGGGCTGCCCCTGTACTCCCATCCCCTTTGCTCCAGAACACCATGACTTTGTGCACTCATCCTAAGTCAACCTGCACCATCGACACAGGAAATGCTGCCTCCAAGCCTTGACCCCAGGCTATCGCTGTTTAATCCTGTCTTGACAGGCTTATTGTCAGATTCTTGTCTGTTCCCTTGATTTGAATTTTTAATGGGGCAACAATTTGATGAGTGAAAAATGTTTATAAATCCACTACTTTCCTGATAAAACAAGACTCCCATGGTAGCTAAGATACTGTTTCTTCAGTGAGCTCAGTTGATTCAAGAATGGTCATACTTGGGAGGCTAGGCCTGCACCCAGAAAGACTTCTTCAAATTGCCCCCAGACTCTCTGCTTTGAAGACACTCAGGGAGGCACCAAGAGAGCCAGTGAGAGGCACACATATCCAGGCCTGCCAGCCTCAAGAGAAGACTCCAGACAGCAGAGAAGGAGCTTCTTCATAGAGATGGAAAGACAGTGTAGGTCTCCTTGTGGACATACTTCATCGTTACACACATATATGAAACAAATATATGCCTCATGGAGTTTCTCACTATATTATTTTAGATGAGTTTAAGGTTCAGAGCAAAACTGAGAGGAAGATACAGAAGCATCTCATATAAGCTACACACGCACAGACTCGCCCAGTCAACCTCCCCACCTGAGTGCTACATCTGTTATGGTTGATGAACTTACACGGACACACCGCTGTCACCCAATGGCCAAGGTTCGAGTTAGGGGCTCACCTTTGCTGTTGTACATTCTATGGGTTTGAACAACTGTAAAATGGTTCTGTTGGTAAAGAATCCGTCTGCCAGTGCAGGAGCAGCTGGTTCGATCCCTGGATAGGGAGGATCCCCGGGAGAAGGCAATGGCACCCCACCCCAGTACTCTTGCCTGAAAATCTCATGGACGGACGAGCCTGGTGGGCCACAGTCCATAGGGTCACAAGGAGTGGGACACAACTGAACGAGTAAACCACCGCCACCGTAGTGACATAAGCCTGCAATGTCTAATGACAGTGGAAGCACAGGTTGCTTTTCCTCATGTTCTCCCTTGTTTATTGCCAATGACGGGAAATCAAAAGGCCAGTATCCAGATGAGCAGTATGGAGGTGCTGGTGCTTTCCAAAGGGGAAAACTAACTGCAGAAACGACCATTTTCCAGGGCTGGATCATCATCTCTGACTTGTAAGAAGTGGCCCCCAGCTCTGCTTTCATGCTGCAGCTCAGGATTTCTGACGTCTTTTCTCGAATAAGTAGGTCCCTCCTTGGGAGCGGGTACAAGGTCTCCTGCCAACTCTTAAGTCGGATCATGTTGTCCCCTGAGGCCAACTCTGCTTATGACTGAACTATTCAGTTACTGCTCTAAAGCACTGTTCTCACATTTTAAAGGGTAATTACTGAACATTTGCATTTTTTTAAGTTCTCAGAACTGCTTTGCTCAGTTATCTGCACTATTTGCTGTGAGGGCATATTCTCAGTGTGGAGATGAAACCAAGTGTGAAATAGGGGAGCGACTGGTGAAGAGGTGAAGGTGAATTTTGGTTCAAGCTGAGAATTCACAGGCTTTGGTCCACTGAGCCATATTTCCCACACTTACTATCTGTGAAACAGCAGCTGTGAGGTGGAACTCTGAGAAATATGCTCAGTAAAGTTCAAGATTTTAAAAGAATCAGTCCCTCCCTTCCCCTTCTTCTTCTTTAAAAAAATTTTTTTTTCACCTCCATTTGGCTGCACAAGGCCTTAGTTACAGCACATGGGATCTCTGATCTCTGTCACAGTCTGTGAAACTCTTAGTTGCGACACGTGGGATCTAGTTCCCTGATCAGGGATCAAACCTGGGCCCCCTGCCTGGGGAACTCAGACTCTTAGCTACTGGACCACCAGGGAAGTCCCCCCTTCTTCTCATACAGTATCTGTCGTACTCCTTGCAGCTACTTGGACTTCTCAGCTTGAATACCTTGAGATGGGGAGATCACTACCTCATAAGCCACTCATCTCAGATCCAAGTATCTCTTCTTGATGGAAGGTGTTCCTTCTTTAGGTAAAAATCCCAGGTGGTGCTGGATTCTACCTAAAGAACCCGCCTGCCAATGCACAAGCCACAGGAGTCGCATTTTTGATCCCTGGGTCGGAGGGTTCTGGAGGAGGGCATGGCAACCCACTCCAGTATTCTTGCCTGGAGAATCCCATGGACAGAGGCGCCTAGTGGGCTACAGTCTGTGGGGTCGCACAGAGTCAGACACAACTGAAGTGACTTAGCACACACCCTGTGTCCCTAAGAGTGTGCTCCTTGGTCCTTGAAACTTGGCCAGCATCTTGGGACAAAGAGTTTTAGAAGCAATTTTTAAAGGGGAAAATGTTGCATGCCTGAGCAGCTAGATCATTGCCTCTGAAGTTCATGAGCCTTATTCATATAATTGATAAATCAGGTTAGTTCTCTGTTTCTCAGGGAACCATCACTTTGCTTTTTACCTCTGTCATTTTCTTTGGTTTCTCCCTGCATCTTCCTTCTCTTGTAGATTTTTCTTTGTCTCTCAAGTTTATATTTCTCCCTGTGATGCTTTTCTATTTTTATCTTTTTACTTCTTTTTCCTATTTGCCTTTCCCCTCAATATTAATGAATATTTATTAGACACCTATTTCAGATTAAGGAATGTGCTTTGTTCAGTCACTAAGTCATATCCAACTCTTTGTGACTCCATGGACTTCAGCATGCCAGGCTTCCCTGTCCTTCACTATCTCCCAGAGTCTGCTCAGACTCATGTCCATTGAGTCAGTGATGCCACCCAACCCTCTCGTCCTCTAGTGGGCTAGGTACATAAAGAAGTATAGAGAAAGCCTCTGCCCTTCAAGAAAATGAGCTCGTCTGTAGAGTCTGCTATCTTTTTTAATTAACCACAACAGAAAACAGTTATTTTCCCTGGCTTTGTCTTTTGTTCTTCATAGTTAGTTGGGAAAAAAAGCAAACTGAACATGTTCTATCTCTTATTGGAAGGAACAAAATAAAAATCTAAGTGGGCTTATTTTTTGTGCCTTTATGTGACACTCAACTTTTCACTTTTTACGTCAATGGGACTTGGCTGAAAAACATGTTTTTCTCCATACCTGCATCACTCCCTTTTCTTTGACATGACAAAAATGTTAGGAAAAGGCTCAAATACTCTAGAGACCCTACTGGTTTTTCTATGTTATCAGTAAGCAATGCTGAATGATTGGCTTATATTCAACCTGTTGGTTCTTCATAGAGTGAATTGTTTGAAGCCAGTGGTCCTCAACTTGAGCCTGCCTCAGCATCACCTAAAAACCCAGTCAAAGCACCCATTTTTAGGTCCTACTCCCAGAGTTTCTGATTTGGCCAATCCGGGGTGAAAGTGAAAGAGTTACTCCCTCAGTCATGTCTGACTTTGCGACCCCATACACTGTAGCCTTCCAGGTTCCCCTGTCCACGGGATTCTCCAGGCAAGAATACTGGAGTGGGCTGCCATTCCCTCTCCAGGGGATCTTCCCGACCCAGGGATCGAACCCAGGTCTGCTGCATTGCAGGTGGATTCTTTACCATATGAGCCGCCAAGTCCGGGAGGGGCCGGAGAATTCGTTTTTCTAACAGGTTCCGGAGCGAGGCTGCTGCTGGCCTGGGGACCACATGCCAAGAACCACTGACTGAACTGAACCTTGAGAGTGAAGAGCAGCTTTGCCAGTAGGGGACTGGTGGCAGGGCTAGTCACTTTTGCTCATTTTTAGGGTTCAGAACAGTGAACCTTAAAAAAGTTTTAAATAAAAATATTTTAGATACATTGTTCTTACGGACATGTTTTCTGTATGAGTGAGAAGGATCGTCCTCCAGAACCTCAGGACTTCAGCCTCCGCCAGGACCCCAAGGGCAGGAGGACCCTCCTTCATGCCCCTTGGTGTGCAGAGCCCCTCTCTTACCATGCTGTGTACCACTAGCCAGGTTTTAGGTCAGCTCTGAGATACTGTTTTTCTCTAAGCAAAGGAGCAAAAACATGAGCATGACTCGGGTTAAAAAATGTTGATTTTTAAGGACCCGCTCTCACTGGTTTTTGTTTTCTTTAATTTAAAGATATCTAACCTCCGCAAACGATCCTGCTGTGACTTTTGCTGACATCATGTTTGTCTGAGTTTTGGATTCCACAGTAAGATCATGATTTAAAAGCCAAAGAAAACAGTAACCTTAAAAGTCAGAGTTTCTTCTAGACCAGGGCTGTGGACAGACCAGCGGTGGCGGTGTGGGCATATGTATCTGTACACGCGTGTGTGGTGTGCGCACATCCTTGCAAAGCACAGGTGTGTGGGGGGAGGAGTGCAGAGCTCTGGAACATGCAGATATGTTAGCATTTCAAATCCCCGAGGATCAGAACGATAACTGGGCTTGATGACACAGGGAAGAGTTCTAGAATTTAAAACTCCTACAGATCATAGTTAAATGTTATTCAGTGAATTTAAACCTCCAAGAAAACAATTCTATTACTTTGCTGGTTTCCATTCCAATCTGTAATAGCAAACTTATTGATCTGATTCTCAAATGAGAACTTCTTTGATGTTCTGAGTTACACTGTAAGTTGTTGTGGTACTTCCCGTCTGAACTATAAAAAATTCACTGTGAGTATTGACAATATTTCACTTACAAACATTATACTATCTTTTACAATTTATTCAGCAGACTTACCTTCAGACTCAGTTTAGTGGTGCAAGGAACACTTCATCTCAATTTATTTAGTCTTGTCTATGGGTACAATTTGGTCCCATCACTTCATGGGAAATAGATGGGGAAACAGTGGAAACAGTGTCAGACTTTACTTTTTGGAGCTCCAAAATCACTGGAGATGGTGACTGCAGCCATGAAATTAAAAGACGCTTACTTCTTGGAAGGAAAATTATGACCAACCTAGATAGCATATTGAAAAGCAGAGACATTACTTTGCAAACAAAGGTCCATCCAGTCAAGGCTATGGTTTTTCCAGTGGTCATGTATGGATGTGAGAGTTGGACTGTGAAGAAAGCTGAGAGCCAAAGAAGTGATGCTTTTGAACTGTGGTGTTGGAGAAGACTCTTGAGAGTCCCTTGGACTGCGAGGAGATCCAACCAGTCCATTCTAAAGGAGATCAGCCCTGGGTGTTCTTTGGAAGAACTGATGCTAAAGCTGAAACTCCAGTACTATGGCCACCTCATGCAAAGAGTTGACTCATTGGAAAAGACCCTGATGCTGGGAGGGACTGGGGGCAGAAGGAAAAGGGGATGACAGAGGATGAGATGGCTGGATGGCATCACCGACTCAATGGATGTGAGTCTGAGTGAACTCTGGGAGTTGGTGATGGACAGGGAGGCCTGGTGTGCTGTGATTCATGGGGTTGCAAGGAGTCGGACACGACTGAGTGACTGAACTGAACTGAATTGATGGGCACGATTGGAGAAGACAATGGCACCCCACTCCAGTACTCTTGCCTGGAAAATCCCCTGGAGGAGCCTGGTAGGCTGCAGTCCAAGGGGTCGCTACAAGTCGGACACAACTGAGCAACTTCACTTTCACTTTTCACTTTCATGCATTGGAGAAGGAAATGGCAACCCACTTCAGCGTTCTTGCCTCGAGAATCCCAGGGACAGGGGAGCCTGGTGGACTACGGTCTACGGGGTCGCACAGAGTCGGACACGACTGATGTGACTTAGCAGCAGCAGCATGGGTATGATAGCAGTTGGACTGGGCAGAACAGGAGAGATTCTTATACACACGTGTGCCTGGGAGAGAGGAGATTTAAAATGTTACAACCACAGAACAGAGAATGGGATGTCCCCACTCTATTCTGAAGTACCTCTGTAATTTTCCCAAGATGAGAATATCACAGCAGGCCACTTCATCTGTTGTCTTCTTTGGTCTTTCAAAGAACCTCTGTTTCTGAGATAAAGACAGAGACCCTGGAGACAATCTAACTGATGAGGAACGTAATTCCTTGTCTGAGAACCAGGCTAACCCAGAATAAAGTGAATCTTGTTCTCCTTGATGACCGTTAGTAACCTGTGCATTATTGAATCTTGGATAAATATCTGAACTTATCAAATTCTGAGCACCTGAGATCAGATTTCAAAAACTACGAATGCACAGAGCTTTCCCTCATATATTCTGGTGTAAGGTATGAGGTAAGGCTGAGGCTTCAGGATCTTTTTAAAGCTTCTCAATTGATTCTAGTGCACAGCCAGGTTTGGGAACCACCCTGGTATGAGAGAGAGAAAGAGAGAGAGAGAGGCTTCCCCGGTGGCTCAGATGTAAAGCATCTGCCTGCATTGTGGGAGACCCGGGTTCGACCCCTGGGTTGCGAAGATTCCCCTGGAGAAGGAAATGGCAACCCACTCCAGTACCCTTGCCTGGAAAATCCCATGGAGAGAGGAGCCTGGTGGGTTGCAGTCTATGGGGTTGCAAAGAGTTGGACACAACTGAATGACTTCACTTTCACTTTTCTGATGAGAACACAGAGGGGAGACCCATTGATCTTCCAGGAGAAAACGAGGTCTGGGAAGATTTCACACAGAAGGTAACACTTAAGCTGGACTCAGAAGCATGAATATGATTTTGGCAAATGCACAAGCCATTTCTAGGTAGAGAAGAAACCACAGTAGGTCCTGGGAGGTGTAAGAATTCAAGGCAAGTTTGGGGAGGCAGGGCAGCACGCTGTGATCACACAGGGCTACATCAGATGATCTACGGGGAATGAGAAGGTAAGAAGGGAGTTTCGAAAAGAAAACTGGCGGCCAAGGACACACTGTCCTGAGTGCTACTTAAGAAATCTGAATTTTAGTGCAGGCAGTGGAAAATCATCAACAATTTTTATTTTAAGGAATGATTTTTTTTCCAAAAAAGAATCTATATTCTAGAAGTGTAATTTGTGAAATACAATGAAAGATAAAGTGAAATAAAAAGAGACGGAAAGCAGAGTCTTCATTAGTGGGGCTATCCAACAGACCAGAAAATAAATAGTCTGGGTCTGATTTTAAAAAGTGGCAGCGAGGCACTTCCCTGGTGGTTCAGTGGCTAAGATTCCAAGCTTCCAATGCAAGAGGCTTGGGTTTGATCCCTGGTCAGGAAACTAAGATCCCACATGTCACATCAGTTCAGTTCAGTCGCTCAGCCAAGTGGCTTGAGTGACTTGACTGAGTGACTTGCACTCATCCAGCTATAAGCCCCTCCAGGGTAGAGGTCATGACTTATTTGTCTTTATGTTCCCACAACAGCATAATTCCTGCTTTATAGCAGGTGCCCAATGAATTCTTATTGAAAATACTCTCTTCTCTTAAGGAAAGAAGAATTTGGATCATCTTCTGAGAGTAAGGGAGTAAAGAGCAGGGTGAGAACTTGAGAAAAGAGGTTGAGTTCAGAAACCCCAGTGCTGGAGAACGGGAAACTGGCCGGCTAAGGATCTATGTAAGGATTGTTGGGTAAAAGTCTGTGCCAGTGGAGACAGAGGCTTATCCCATTTGTGTAAGGGCAGCACGAGCAACGAGAAGGTAATAATGATGCAGGCACTGCCTTGTGTATGCTTTGTGGGCTAAGTCACTCAGTCGTGTCTGACTCTGCGACTCCCGACTCTCTGGACGGTAGCCCACCAGGCTCCTCTGTCCGTGGGATTCTCCAGGCAGGAACACTGGAGTGGGCTGCCAAAGATGCAGGCACAACCTTATAAGAGCAAAAATCCAAGTTGAGGCTTTCAGAGAGATTTGCTCTGTGAATTCTCTGAAGACTGTGTCTCACGCATTGGTGAGCTTGGAGCCCTGAAGTCAGGTCAGCCCCCCTCATCCTAAGAGACACCCTTCAGTGTGTCTGAGAAAGGGATGTATGTGCTGTGACCGCCTCCTCCCGGTCCCCTGGCACGGGAACAGTCAGAACCCCCACTCTGCTGGGAGAAGGTCACAGTCCAAGAGGACAGGTAAACCAGAGGTCGGGGCACACAGGGCTTCAAGGATGCCAACCGGCTTTGCTGCGTTGGGAGATTTCTCACACTCCCTGGGCCAAGTCTCCTGTTTTGTAACAATTCAGTCAAGGGTTTTTACTGAAGTAGACAAGCATGAAATGCATTTTCCAGAGAAGTTTCCGAAGTGGGGGAAAGTTCATGGCTCAGAAGCACCAGTGGGTAATGAAAGGAGACTGCGAACTTCTGTTTTTCTTTATAAAAAAGAAAAGTAAGAGTTTTCCAGGTTTTAAAACCTAAATCTAAAGCTTGTGCTGTGTCCTTGACTTTTAGCCCACCTTCTTCTCTAACTCTGATGTTGCAAGCTTATTTGAGGCTGCTTCAAAATCCCCCAAGAGGGTGACCGCGGCGCCAGTCGGCACCAGGACACTCTGGAAATGCATGCAGGCTGGCTTCCCTGTTCAGGGACCTCAGCTCTGTGACTCCCCTCCAGCCCAGAGTCACAGCTACCCAGAGGGACTCACTGACAGCAGGCAAATCTAGCGAAGGCTGCTTGCCTTAGCCGGCTGGTGAGCCCTCATTATAAGTCCTGATTAAACTGCTGTTTATTGTCAGGAACTCATCTTTCCCTCACCTAAAACCAAATGCTAGCTTTAAGGATGAAGAAACAAAACTAAAACAAATCTGGCCATCACTTTCTGCTTTGGGCATTAACCTATTCAGCCCGTGTCTTTGATATGCAATCAAACACAAATGAATGTTAGGTTCCCAGATTTAGGAGAAAAAAAAATTAATAAAAGTACAAATACAGCTTTATAAAACAAGCCAAGTGAAGATGCTTTGACTCATCCTAGTCCAGCACCTACCCAATCTGCTGGTTCTCAGATCTAGTTCCATTGTCTGACCTTGAGTAAGATATTTACTAAGTCACTGAGACTCAATTATCTCTATTTTTTAATTGATGGATAGTTGCTTTACAGAATTTTGTTGGCTTCTGCCAAGTATCAACATGAATCAGCCATAGGTATACATATGACCCCTCCCTCTTGATCAATTATCTCTAAATTGGATTAGTAACACCTCTTTGGAAGGGTTATGAGAATTAAGTAACATATATAAAGTATGGAAAGTGAAAAGTGAAAGTGAAGTCACTCAGTCATGTCCGATTCTTTGTGACCCCATGGACTGTAGCTTACCAGGCTCCTCTGTCCATGGGATTTTCCAGGCAAGGGTACTGGAGCGGGTTGCCATTTCCTTCTCCAGGGGATCTTCCCAACCCAGGGATCAAAGCCGGGCATCCCACATTTCAGGCAGACACTTTACCATCTGAGCCACCAGGGAAGCATTAAGCATGGAACACCTTGATATGTGTCTATTTCTGTTCCCTTCAAACTGCCTCTTGGAATTACTCCTGTATCTCTATTAAAATAGCCATACCATCTGGCAATCCCACTCCTGGGCATATAGACAGAACTCTAATTTGAAAAAGATACATGTACCCCTGTGTTCATAGCAGCACTATCTATAATAGCCAGGTCATGGAAACAGCCTAAATGTCCATCGACAGATAAATGGATAAAGATGTGCCACGGGTGAATTCTGACCATTGTTTTCTTGCCTCTGCAGCCCAAGAGGCTGAGCTCAAGTGCTTCCACCAGCTCAGGAATGGACCCTCCTCAGCAAACTCTGCCTTCCTCTCCTTGTCCTTCCTTCTTCTTTCTTTTTCTTTCCTTCCAGTAAAGAAGTATTTTATACCAACTCTTTTATCCTGCTCTGCAATGTCTTATATTTACCATTTCTCTACTACATTTTAGAGGTACTTCTTTGACATTTTTCAAGAGTGTCAAATGCAATGTCTTCCCCTGACTCTTCGCTTTTGCAGGCATTGTTTCAAGTCAGGATTTAGAATTGCTGAGTTGTATGTTTGAAGCAAAGCACCTGTGAGTTGAAAATTTGTTTCATTTTTTACTTTAGAATTATACACAAAATTTTTTTATGATACAATGTGTCACAAAACACAGATGGTTCAGCATCCATTTATATTATGAGCTCATAGCATTACATCAGTGTTTTATAGACACAAGTTCATACCCCAAGGTTGCAATGAGTTTCACATCAGCATCTTTATTTTGTAATTCTTAAGAAGAGTTAGTGTTATGTAATCCTAAGACCACTGTACTTGAAATAAACAAAAATGTTAATTTTGTAGCATTTTTAGAATCTTGATAATTGAAAATCACACATGGGCAGCCCTAACTCTTCCATAGCACTTCGCATTCCAAATTCAGATAAAATAAAACTCACAAAGAAGACAGAAAATAGAAAAATTAAAATTTGCTCATGAAACTCTGCCGGCTCTCCTAACTGAATCTTTGATTAAGGGATACACAGCTGCAAAGCTAAGACTTAAAAGCCAGGATCTTCTAATTATTAAGTTCCACATCTTCTTTGAACAAAAGCTGCAAATGTCACATGTTTCTTCCTCCAATGGTCAGATACCTTACCAAGGAGTAGACTGGCAGACAATCAAGAAAAAAAAATGGCTTGAATAATCTTAAAACCTGATTCATTCATTCAACAGATACTTATTGAACATCTACTGTGGCTAGGCATTTTTCTAGACGGCGGTGGTGCAGGAATGAGTAAGGCAGAGCAAGTCTTAGAGAGCTCACGTTCCTGTGGGAGATGGGTGATAGCCAATGAGAGACAGACAAGCCTGTAATTACAGCCTGCAGTCAGGGCTTTCGTGGGGATGAACTGGGTGTGCTGATGAGAGAGAGCACGTCCTTTGAACAGAGTCGTCAGGAAGGTTTGATCTCACGGGCTATCAGTTCAGTTAGTTCAGTTGTTCAGTCGTGTCAGACTTTGCGACCCCATGAATCGCAGCACACCAGGCCTCCCTGTCCATCACCAACTCCCGGAGTTCACTCAGACTCACATCCATCGAGTCGGTGATGCCATCCAGCCATCTCATCCTGGGTCGTCCCCTTCTCCTCCTGCCCCCAATCCCTCCCAGCATCAGAGTCTTTTCCAATGCGTCAACTCCCCGCATGAGGTGGCCAAAGTACTGGAGTTTCAGCTTTAGCATCATTCCTTCCAAAGAAATCCCAGGGCTGATCTCCTTCAGAATGGATTGGTTGGATCTCCTTGCAGTCCAAGGGACTCTCAAGAGTCTTATCCAACACCCCAGTTCAAAAGCATCAATTCTTCGGCACTCAGCCTTCTTCACAGTCCAACTCTCACATCCATACCTGACCACAGGAAAAACCATAGCCTTGACCAGACGGACCTTAGTCGGCAAAGTAATGTCTCTGCTTTTGAATATGCTATCTAGGTTGGTCATAACTTTTCTTCCAAGGAGTAAGTGTCTTTTAATTTCATGCAAACAGAGACTTGACAAATATGAAGGTGCCCTCTGAGCAAAGGGATGAAGGGAAAGCACCCTGGCATACAGGAGGCACAAGAAGACAGCCAACAAGGCTGGCAGAGAGGAAGTGAGGGAGAAAGTATACTCTCAAATCATGATTTCCACCATACAAGTAAGAGCAGGATGTGAATCTGGAAAAATCCCATTGAATCATCAGCCCAATATACAATATGCAATCAGGCTAATATACAAAAGGAAATGTGTTGTATGGAGACTGATGGGTAAGGCAAACTTAGCATATTAAAAAGCAGAGACATCACTTTGTTGACAAAATCTGTATAGTCAAAGTTATGGTTTTTTGTGTAGTCATATACAGATGTGCAGCTGGACCATAAAGAAGCCTGATTGATGCTTTTGAATTGTGGTGTTGGAAAAGACTCCTGAGAGTCTCTTGGACTGCAAGGAGTTGAATCCAGTCAATCCTAAAGGAAATCAAGTCTGAATATTCATTGGAAGGACTGACGCTGACGCTGAAGCTCCAATACTTTGGTCACCTGATGTGAAGAGCCGATTCACTGGAAAAGACCCTGATGTTGGGAAAGACTGAAGGCAAAAGAAAGGAGCAGCAGAGGATGAGATGGTTAGATAGCACTGACTCAATGAACATGAGCTTGAGCAAACTTGGAGACCATGGAGGACAGAGGAGCCTGGCGTGCTGCAGCCCATGGGGTCGCAAAGCGTAAGACATGACTCGGCAACTAAACAACAATCGGTGTACATTACTGGTGCAGCGTGGACAGAGTGAATAGAGAGCTTGGCACCCCAAGTGTAATCTAAGATATCTGTTCCTACCAGTTCCTAAAGACCAGTGCTTAGGTCTTTAGGGTGGTGGGCTCAGTTCAGTTCAGTCACTCAGTCGTGTCTGACTCTTTGTTACCCCATGAATTGCAGCACACCAGGCCTCCCTGTCCATCACCAACTCCCAGAGTTCACTCAGACTCACATCCATCGGGTCGGTGATACCATCCAGCCATCTCATCTTCTGTCATCCCCTTCTCCTCCTGCCCCCAATCCCTCCCAGCATCAGAGTCTTTTCCAATCAGTCAACTCCCCACATGAGGTGGCCAAAGTACTGGAGTTTCAGCTTTGGCATCATTCCTTCCAAAGAAATCCCAGGGCTGATCTCCTTCAGAATGGACTGGTTGGATCTCCTTGCAGTCCAAGGGACTCTCAAGAGTCTTCTCCAAGACCATAGTTCAAAAGCATCAATTCTTCAGCGCTCAGCTTTCTTCACAGTCCAATGGTGGGCTAGACAGATACAAATTTTAAAGACAGCTTCAAATGTGTGCATGTGTGTGCTAAGTTGCTTCAGTGGTGTCCGACTCTTTGTGACCCTACAAACTATAGCCCGTCAAGGTCCTCTGTCCATTGATTTCTCCAGGCAAGAATACTGGAGTGGGTTGCCATTCCCTTCTCCAAGGTATCTTCCCCATCCAGGGATTGAACCCAGGTCTCCTATATTGTGGGGAGATTCTTTACAGTCTGAGCCACCAGGGAAAATCCATTCAAATGTGTGATGAATGTTAAATTCCTGTTGGAAGTAAACATTGCTGCTGCTGCTGCTAAGTCGCTTCAATCATGTCTGACTCTGTGCAACCCCATAGATGGCAGCCCACCAGGCTCCCCTGTCCCTGGGATTCTCCAGGCAAGAATGCTGGAGTGGGTTGCCATTTCCTTCTCCAATGCATGAGAGTGAAAAGTGAAAGTGAAGTTGCTCAGTCGTGTCCGACTCTTAGCGACCCCATATGGACTGTAGCCTACCAGGCTCCTCCATCCATGGGATTGTCCAGGCAAGAGTGCTGGAGTGGGTTGCCATTGCCTTCTCCAAAACATTGCTACTATTTCAATTATCAATGGAAAGTATTTCTGACTCTGTTATGTGACTAAGATTAATTCTCTACTCCCCTTGGTGGATATTGTGACATTCTTAATCTCCAGATTGCTCTGTGGAATAGCATTCTGAAACCATTATATGATAATTTCAGGAGTCCCTAAGCATTCCATTATTATTTTAAAAAATAAAAATAAAAGAAATAACGTTAAGTTAAATCCTTCGCATCTACTTATATCCACTTGCTCTTCCTAACTCGGGGGTGAAAGAACGGTCCTCGTCCTTTCATCAGTCAGGAAAAGCACGACTTCTCCTCCTCCTTCTCTTCTCTAGACTAAACATCCCCAGTTCCCCCAATGCTTTCTTTTTGATCTTCATTTCCAAACTATTTATCACTTATGCTCTCTTCCCCTGAAAGTTCTCCAGAGTTCCAAATAGTTGAGCCACACAATGATGAAACAGCTCCAAGGAGGTTTAAGTGATTGCAGATAGAAGCAACCAGGACTTTTTTCATCTTCCCTGAAACAAAATCCAGGGAAGACAGTTTCTTTCTTTATAACTTCACTTTCTTTTGGGGAAAGCAGTAGGTGAAGGAGGAATTAAGTGGAAGACATTGGTTTTGCATCTGATCTAGTTACTCTAAAAGAAATTTCAGTATGAAGAATTTTTATTTTCAGTTAGAACAAAATGCATTTTGTTTATCACTTTAAAAAGCTAATTTGAAAGGTTTAATATTAATTAATTCACATATCATTTGCTGGTAACCACACAGGTAGCAGTAGCAGCAAAGAATCTGCCTGCCAGTGTAGGAGACCTGAGACTGGGGTTTCATCCCTGGGTTGGGAAGACCCCCTAGAGAAGGCAATGGCAACCCACTCCAGTATTCTTGCCTGGAGAATCCCATGGACAGAGGAGCCTGGCGGGCTGCAGTCCATGGGGTCTCAAAGAGTTGGACACGACTGAAGTGACTTAGTACAGCACAGAACACAGCGTGCAACTAAGAAAAATTTTCAGGGGCAAGACCTTAAAAGTTACTCTAAAGGTCTGTTAAAAACAAATGAACAAGCAAAACACCGATTAAAAACAGAACTCTGTTTCCTAATACACCTTTTCCGGCAGCTGAACTGTCTTATGCCAAGGTCAAATCCTTGATCAGAATGCTTGTTTGGATCCTGTTTTTAAGGAAGCGCTACATTTTGTGTCCTATACTGGTCCTTATGCATCAGGCCTGTTTTTATTTCTTCTCTGTGTGATGAAAATGAATGTAAAGTGCAGTTTCCATGCCCCCCACACCCCTGCCCCAGCGTCTGATCTGGGCATACTCGTGAGCAGAAGAAGAATCGCGGACGGTCGGGGCAGACTTGATCGGCAGTCTCAGCTTCCTATGTCGGTGTTAGTGACAGGCAGGCCAGGCCACCAGCCACCAGGCTCATGGCACAATGCCTGGCACCGTGTCAGTCACACCAATCAGTGGAAACAGGTGCGGAAGCTTGAATTTCACCTGCAGAAGTGTGGGGAAAATGATGGGCTTTCTGAGGAACAGCCTGTAGGCATTTCCCCCCTCATTTAACATCGGGATTATCCAGGGATTCCAACAACTTAAGCTCAGTTAGCCATGTTTCAATTCAGATTCAAAAGCTTTCTTTGCCTTATCTGTAAATAAAATACATGGGAGACAGCCACTCAAAGAGGGAAGTCAGAGATTTAGAGCAACGAGAGTTGCTGGGGACAGGAAGGCGACAAGACAATGAGTCTTGAGCTTCCCTAAAACTCACAGAGCTGTGCTTTGAAAAGCTTGTCATCTGAAACCAAGACGGGGTGGAGACAGACAATCAGTCAGCATTCTGAGCCCCTCACGTTAAAAAAATAAAACTAAAAATGTACCCGTGCTTTAAAAAAAAAAAAAAGCAGATACTAAAACTAAAATAAAATTGAATTACAAATCAAACTCTCGCAGCTGTCCCAGGTTTGTTGTTGTTGTTGTTTTCATCAAAGGATGTTCTGGAAGACAGTCAACAAATCAGAGATGAAAGAGTAAGATCTCCTTGGTTACGTTTGGACCCATTAGTCCAACATGATTCCGGGTATTTAAAAATCATGCTGAAGTCACTTTGGAAAGCCTACAACCAATCGTTTTTCCCAGTTAGCAACAAAAAATGGGAGTAAGAATATGGAATGACAAGTCATCAGCAAGATAGCTCAAGAGTCACTGGATTTTATAAGAAGCTATCAAACCATCGAATCATCTCCCTGCCCATTCCTTTCACACAACGGAGTAGATTCCAACTCTGCTCATTGCTCTTTTCATCATCTTCCTGTCTCCTTTCTGGAAATGCACCTAAGTCAGATTCAGGGATGTGGTTGGTGTAAGTCCTCTGGACCAAGAAGGAGGACCCCTGGGGCCTGGACCTACCACCGATCCAAGCTGGGTGACACCGGGCCTCAGATTCTTCAGGAGGAAAGAGAAAGAGTTGGATCCAGTGGTTAGCCAGGGGGTGGCTTAAACAACAGAATGTATGCTCTCCTTGTTCTAGAGGCTGGAAGCTCAAGATCTAGGCATGGGCTGGTTTGGTTTCTTCTGGAGTCTCTCTCCTTAGCTTGTCTTCTCCCTGGCTCCTCACATGATCCCCTCTGTGTGCCCGTCTGTGTCCTAATCTCTTCTCATAAGGACACTAGCCACACTGGACTAGGGCCCACGCATATAACTTCATCATCACCTCTTTAAAAGTCCCATCTCCAAATACGGTCCCGTTCTGAGGTACAGGGAGTTAGAACATCTGAATTTTGGGGGAGGGCAATTGAGCTCCTAACCGTCCCCAGGGTGCCTTTCGATTCCAGAGTTCTATGATTTCTTTTCTCCCTCAAATATTTTCATTAATCTTCCCTTTTGTAATGTGGAGAGACCCATCCTGTTATCTTTACAGACTGCAAGGAACTGAGGTTGCACTTTCAGGCTGCCTGTAGTCTTAAGCTACTCCACAGGGTGAGGATACCATTCCAGAAAGTAGGTGGCCAGGTGTGGATTTTCTGCACTTTTTCTCAAGATGGGACCATTGACCCTGTGCCCACTGGAGACTCTTTGTTAAAGGATCTGGCACTGTGAGAATTTTCTAGAATTTCTTTCTGTAAGGATGCCAACACTTGCACCTTACTCTGCCTTTCAGACTTAGCATGTGCTGGTTACATCCTTTCAGATGGTAAGAGACAGAGTTGTGCTTGGGTTCTTTGAAATCATTTATCTTCCTATAAGGATACAATGACAAGTAAGGTAGACCAGACTCTCAGGAGGCTCTGCAGAGGAGGCATTGTTCAAAATACTGTGAAGTTCCAAGGTTCTAGCCACCTTGTTTCTTCAGGGAAGATATCCGTGGTTCTTTACCTCAAGTGATCCTGGTAACAAAGTGCACCTTCTGTCTCCTCCTCTACTGCTCCCTGAGTCTCCCCGATCTTCTTGACACAGAGGATGAGTGGGTTGACCAGTTGGCAGTCAGTACACTCTGCCTCTGCTGGACTGAGCTCTTCTACCAAACCACCGCATTCGCCATTGGTTAGCTTAGGGAATGCTGGCTCCTGTCAGCTGTCTACGTCTGGTCCGACCAACCTCATCATGAGGCCACGTGGCTCTAAGGTGACCAATGGCCGGGATTCCCTCTGAGAAAACATCCGATGTTCCAGGTGCTCCAAGACTTCAGAAAAGTAGAGAACAGAGCCAGCAGGCAACTCACTACTTCCAGGAGATCTCACCTCTTTCCTTCCATTTACCAAGAAGCTAAGGAGTAGTTTATATCCATTGTCTTTACTGCCTCACCTTCATCCTCTACTACCCTAACCCTTGATATTTTTGCACACTGACTTCTGAGCCCACTTTCCTTAACTCTGGAAGAAATTACCTTTCAATTTTAATATCCATTTGTCATTTTCTCCTCAAACTTGCTGCTGCTCTTAAAACCATTGGTTGACCTCCCCTACTTGCAAAGCCTCTGGCCTTGGCTTCTGTGACTGCATTATTCGGGGGGTGGAAGGGGGACCGTAAGCTGCAGGGCCAGCCTTGGAGTCAGTGCACCTAGACACGAATCCAGGTTCTTCCCACTACTCAACATCCATGCAGCTTGAGTGTGTTAAGTCTATTCCATTTAATACACTTCTTTTTGAGTACCTATTATATTTGTGATGACTGAGTAATGGGGAGAAATTCCAGATAGATAAAACCAGAGCCTGGATTTAGATGAATGAAGTAAGATATGTGCAGACACTTAAACCTTACTTCTTGTACCCTAGTGGACACTAAGATCTATTGATTCCACCTCCACAGTGTTGTGTGTTAGTCGCTCAGTTGTGTCCGACTCTTTGTGACTCCATGGACTATAGGGATGTCCCAGGCAAGAATACTGGAGTGGGTTGGCATTTCCTCCCCCAGGGGATCTTCCCAAACCAGGGACTGAATCTAGCTCTCCCGCATTGCAGGTGGACTCTTTACCATCTGAGCCTCTAGGGGTTATTGCCCTCATGTATTCCTCTTCTTTATTACCATTATCCTGGTTGCATTGAGCTTCCCTGATGGCTCAGCTGGTCAAGAATCCGCTTGCAATGCAGGAGACCTGGGTTTGATCCCTAGATTGGGAAGATCTCCTGGAGAAGGGAATGGCTACCCACTCCAGTATTCTGGCCTGGAGAATTCCATGGACTGTATAGTTCATGGGGTTGCAAACAGTCAGACATGACTGAGCGACTTCCACTTTCACTGGTAGCATTCCCCATTACCTTTGACCTGGCTTAGCAGTTAACAATGGAGCAGGCAATGGCACCCCACTCCAGTACTCTTGCCTGGAAAATCCCATGGGCGGAGGAGCCTGGTAGGCTGCAGTCCATGGGTTCGCTAAGAGTCGGACACCACTAAACAACTTCCCTTTCACTTTTCACTTTCATGCATTGGAGAAGGAAATGGCAACCCACTCCAGTGTTCTTGCCTGGAGAATTCCAGGGACGGGGGAGCCTGGTGGGCTGCCGTCAGTGGGGTTGCACAGAGTCGGACATGACTGAAATGACTTAGCAGTAGCAGCAGCAGTTAACAAACTGAGTTCTGAGAAGTTTCTGGATATCACAGGGAGATTCCTCAAGGACATTCTGTAGGTGATAAGGCAAGAAAGTGGTGTGCCCCTCACAGAGTCCATTTCTGTGTCCTCATTGAAACAAAATCAGTTGTGTGTTTGTTTTTGGAGAAAACATTTTGTATTTTACTCAAAAAAGAGAAACCCACATATTGATTCTCTCACACCATGAAACCCTATCTTCAGAGTACCGACCCTAAAATCTACTTTATAGTCGGCTTTCAGATTATTCAAAATGAAGCACACTTTTGATCATGTCATTTTTCCATTGTCTGGAAATGCACTACTAGATACGGTAGCCATTAGCTATATGCATGCACGCATGCTAAGTTGCTTCAGCCGTGTCCAACTCTGTGTGACCCTATGGACTGTAGCCCACCAGGCTCCTCTGTCCCGTGGGATTTTCCAGGCAAGAATACTGCAGTGGATTGCCACGCCCTCCTCCAGGAGATCTTCCCACCCCCGGAATAGAACCTGTAACTCATGTCTCCTGCACTGACAGGCAGGTTTTTTTTACCACTAATGCCACCTGAGAAGCATATATGAATCCAAAAGTGACTGGGTATATGTATAACTGATTTGCTGTACAGCAGAAACTAACACGGCGTTGTAAATCAACTACACTTCAGTAAAAAAATGTTTTAAAAGAGAACAAACCTTAGTGCAAAAAACATTAAGCAATAAATGAAACCAAATTAAAAATCCAGTTCATTAGTTGCCTTAGCATATTTCAAGTGCTTGCTAGTGACATGTATCTACTGGCCACCATATTGCACAACTCATATTTGGAACATTTTCATCATTGCACACATTTCTGTTGGCTGGAACTGGCCTAGCTCACCAGATAAAAATTTCTGACTTTGATTTAGGACTTGAATCAACTCTCTCTAGGCCCCTCTGTTGCTGTTTTCCTTCATGTAAGGATCCAATCAGACTGAACTGTTCCCAAATATTCACTTTCTGCCTCCATGCCTCAGCGTACCCAGCCGTGCCCAGGTCGTCCATTACTCCATCCTTGGATGCCCAACCCTACTCCCCACTGGGGGGCTGTCCTCCACAAAGCCCCTTAGAGTTCACAACTCAAGGTCATTTCCTTGTCTTGTGAATTGTCATAGGGTTTCACATGAAGCGCCCTAATGTCATCTACCACCATTTTTTCACAGTCAGAATCAGTGACCTGGGGACCCAGCCAGGTAGCCTCTGACCAGTGCAGTGGGCGTGGCACACCCACTACTTCAAGTCTACAAAGTGGCTTGAGGGAGACTTAGGGCTTCTTGGGCGTCCCTGGTGGCTCAAACGGTAAAGCGTCTGCCTAAAATGTGGGAGACCAGAGTTTAATCCCTGGAGAAGGTCTCCTGGAGACAGAAATGGCAACCCACTCCAGTACTCTTGCCTGGAAAACCCCATGGATGGAGGAACCTGGTGGGCTACAGTCCATGAGGTCGCAAAGAGTCAGACATGATTGAGCGACTTCACTTTCACTTTCTTTCGAGGGCCGCAAAGAGTCAGACATGATTGAGCGACTTCACTTTCACTTTCTTTCACTTAAGGCTTCTTAGCAGCATGTGTATGAAACTCTCTGGAAATTTCCATTACTAGCTGGGAGGAACTGGAGATACTCTGAGGTTCCCATAGTCCACAATTTGTGGTTAAATTAAAGAGGGCAACGTTTGCTATTACTGGAGTGTCATAGGAAAGTATGTTACATGTATTAAAACAAGCACTGAGCACCAAATGATAAGACTTCGCCATAAGCAGTACCCGAAAAGCAGTATCACTATTTACAGACACGTGTTAGGTAGAAACATCATTCTACTACCTTCACTATATATTTGTGTTTGTACTGGCTTTGTTTTAACCCCTATCAGTTCAGTTCAGTCTCTCAGTCGTGTCTGACTCTTTGCGACCCCATGGACTGCAGCACGCCAGGCTTCCCTGTCCATCACCAACTCCCAGAGCTTACTCAAACTCACGTCCAGAGACTCGGTGATGCCATCGAACCATCTCATCCTCTGTCGTCCCCTTCTCCTCCTGCCTTCAATCTTTCCCAGCATCAGGGTCTTTTCCAGTGAGTCAGTTCTTCACATCAGGTGGTCAAAGGATTGGAGTTTCAGCTTCAGCCATCAATCCTTCCAATGAATATTCAGGACTGATTTCCTTTAGGATGGGGCTGGTTGGATCTCCTTGCAGTCCAAGGGACTCTCAAGAGTCTTCTCCAACACTACAGTTCAAAAGCATCAATTCTTTGGTGCTCAGCTTTCTTTATAGTCCAACTCTCACATCCATACATGACTACTGGAAAAACCATAGCCTTGACTAGATGGACCTTTGTTGGCAAAGTAACATCTCTGCTTTTTAATCCCCTTATGATGGTGATTAAAACAAAACAACAGGATCTGAGCTGATCAAATCTTGTGCTTGATCATCAACATGGTGGGTCAGCTAGAGTTTGGGCTGTCATTTCTGGATGCTCTCAAAGAATCATCTCTTCAGAGTACAGTTCTCTCCCACCCCAGCCCTCTTTGACTTACAGTCTACTGGGTTGCAGAGTCCTGGCCTCATAGCACAAGGCTCTCATCAGATAAACCCCCAACAACCCACCTTTTTTTATTCTTAAGACCCTGCCCCATCAAGCCCCAGTAGTACTTGAGACACCCTGGGGCAGGGCCAGCTTTCAAGACTTACTTTGAGATGGGCAGACTGTTATCATCGCTCAGGCTACCAACCTCCTCAGGTTACTATGAATGATTATGGGTAAAGTCTGCTTTGAATTAGTTGGAAAGAGGGGTGAATTACAATGTGTTTGCTTCAGGCAATTCATTTCAAGGCTCTCGTTTCCCAAATTTCCTGCAATCATAATCATGGCCCATTTTCACAGCCACTAGACTATCAATCCTGTGTAAATAAGATAAAGAACTAGGAAAAAATAAGACCTTTAACATCTGTGAAAGTGGTGATACAAATATTACTCGGGACCCTGGGAACCAGTACTCAGAATTACCGTCTCGTCATCAGAAGCTGTGACAGAGAAACCGCTGTTGCTGTTTCTAGATACGGTAAAGACTAGCTGCACTGTTGTTTACAGTAAAGACTAAGTACAATGTTGTTTAGAAATAACAGGTTTGCAGAGCCCTTCTCCTTTTCAGGGATTAAAGAAAATACAACCTGCTCCACATTTAAAACAGAAAAAAAAAAGTGTGAGTGGGGTATTTTCTCGTTCTTTTTCTGCACATCCAGTACGGAGGTAGCATTATTCATGTTTTCTTGTTTTTTTTTTTTGAGACTGTGCTTACTACAGTTTTCTAAACCGTCTTCCTTATGTATGCTAATTCACTGGTTTTGAATTCTTGTTCGGTCAAGTCCACCTTTTGAAAGGGATAGTGGAAAATTGGAGGCGGGCGCCCCCTGGTGCCTCGGCTAGAGAACTGCACCTGCCTGTCTGAGACCTTCACATCAACGGATAAGCGTGCCCTCTAGTGCCCAGAAACAGAGTTAAATGCTCATTGTTGTTCACTTGTTAAGTCCTGATCCACTCTTGCGACCCCACGGCCTGCAGCACACCAGGGTTCCCTGGCCTTCACTATCCCCTGGAGTTTGCGCAAACTCATGTCCAGCCCACTAGCTGGAAAAGACCCTGATGCTGGGAAAGATTGATGGCAGGAGGAGAAGATGACGACAGACGATGAGATGGTTGGCTGGCATCACTGACTCAATGGACATGCTGCTCCTGCGGCTGCTATGTCGCTTCAGTTGCTTCGGTCGCACTGACTCTGTGCGACCCCATAGACGGCAGCCCACCAGGCTCCCCCATCCCTGGGATTCTCCAGGCAAGAACACTGGAGTGGGTTGCCATTTCCTTCTCCAGTGCATGAAAGTGAAAAGTCAAAGTGAAGTGGCTTAGTCCTGTCAGACTCTTAGCGACCCCGTGGACTGTAGCCTACCAGGGTCTGCCATCCATAGTACTCTCCAGGCAAGAGTACTGGAGTGGGTTGCCATTTCCTTCTCCACTCAATGGACATGAGTTTGAACAAACTCCAGGAGATGGTCAAAGACAGGGCAGCGTGGCGCGCTGTAGTTCATGGGGTCGCAGAGTCGGACACGACTGAGACTGGACAACAACAAGCATGTCCACTGGAGTCAGTGATGCCATCTGACCATCTCATCCTCTGCTGTCCTCTCTCCTCTTGCCCTCAATCTTTCCCAGCACCAGGGTCTTTTTCAATAAGTTGGCTCTTGGCATCAGGTGGCCAAAGTATTGCAGCTTCAGTTTCAGCATCAGTCCTTCCAGTGAATATTCAGGGTTGATTTCCTTTAGGATTTGACTGGTTTGATCTTCTTGCAGCCCAAGGAATTCTCGAGAGTCTTCTCTAGCACCACAGTTTGAAAGCATAAATTCTTTGGTGCTCAGTCTTCTTATGCTAATTACTAATTAAATACTCATGAAAAATATTAAAACTACAGAATACTAACATTACAGGGGAAAAGTGACCAATTGTGCCCTAACTATGAGGCAAGCACTGTGCTGAGGACCAGGTGAGTACTGGTGGTTCGGCTGTGCATTGTCTGTGCTCAGCCACTCAGCCCTGCCTGACTCTTTGAGACCCCCCTGGACTGTAGCCCACCAGGCTCCTCTGTCCATGGGATTCTCCAGGCAAGAATACTGGAGCGGGTTACCATTTCCTACTCCAGGGGATCCTCCCGACTCAGGGATCGAACCCGAATCTCTTGCATCTCCTACATTGTCAGGAGGATTCTTGACCACTGCGCCACCTTGGTTGAGCACTGCAGGGGGACAAAACATCTCCTAATGCAGTAACTTAAAACATCAATCGTTTATTATCTCGCCCGGTTTCTGTGAGCCAGGAATTCCCGAGCAGCCCTGCTGGGTCCCTCATGAGACTACCGCCAGATGCTGACTGGGGCATCTCTCAGATTTGTTTGCTCACCTGTCAGGAGGCTGAGCTGTGAGATGGGAAGAGCTGGAGCTGAAACACGCAGCATCACTCCCTGGCTCTCCATGAGGTCATAAACAGCAACACAGCTTCCCCCTGGCTCTCTTCTTTGGGACCCAACCTGAAAGAAATCTGGCTATTCCAGGGAGTCAACAGAGGGTCTACAGAGAGACAGAGCCCTGTAAAGTTAACATCAACTCACAGAAGATCTATATATTGCAATTTACTCCTGCCCAGTAGAAAAAAAGAAATCCTACAGATTGACTTTACAGGGCATTGATCAGTTTCAATCTAATGTGTAATCTCATTTCAGCATTCTTTTCACCTGCTGACTAGATATAATAGATCTTCCTCTCCTTCTTTATACTATCATTGTCATCATGCCAGTTCCTACTTTAATGTGTTAAATAAATCTTTGCCAGTTGTGTGTGCACACACACAGATACACACATCAGCATCTTGGTAGAAAGCACAGACGGAGTTCTTTCCAAAGGGCAGGTATGGCCATCATGGAGAGGTGTTACTTGGGTCTCCCTTCAAGAAAGAACTAGCAGATGAGCAGTGAGAGGAACAGCTGGCTGACAGCCTTGACTGAAGTGCCTCTGCTGGGATCTATCACCGTGACTGAGCTGAGGTCATGCTTTTCTTAGGCAGTCTGGAGCCAGTGAATGAACTCAGTGGAGGTTATACTGAATGTAATCATTCATATGGTTGGATTTAAAGCTACAATCTTGCTACTGTTTTGTATCTATTCTGTTTGGTTTGTCTTGCTTCTCATTCCCATTTTTCTTTCTGTTTTCGGGTTAATAGAGTATTTTTATGATTTTGTGATTTCACTTTAAATCCTGTTTCTTATTTTTTATATCTCTTCTATAATTTTCTTTGGTTTGTATAATATATATTATATATTATTAACATATATTATCAATTATATTATTATATATTTATATATGTGTATATAAATATATTTATAAACATAGTATATTTATATTATATTATATAGTAATATAAGTACAATATAATTATATTATAAATTATTGTATATTAATATATTTATTCATATGTTATATTGTTATACATATATACACATATTTATATTATAAATAGTATATTGTATATTATATAGTATATAGTATATATTATTAATATTGTATTATACTGTATATTAGTTATATATAATAATAAACCATATAAATATAAAATTATATGAATATATAATTATAAATATAGAATTAATATATATTAATAATATTATATATTTTATATATGTATCTTTAGGCTTCCCTGGTAGCTCAGTGGTAGAGAATCCATCTGCAATGCACGAGCCTCAGGAGATATGGCTTCAGTCCATGGGTCATAAAGATCCCCCGGAGGAAGGGACAGCAGCCCACTCTTGTATTCTTGCCTGGAGAATCCCATGGACAGAGGAGCCTGGTGGGCTACAGTTCGTACAGTTGCAAAGAGTGGGATGCCACTGAAGCGACTCAGCAAGCTCTCATGCACGCATATGTATATATCTTTAATTATTCACAGCCTACCTCAAATAACAGAGCACTCCACATGTAGTTTAAGGATCTCACAACCTACATCTACATACTCCCAAGTTCTCCTTCCCATCTTTTGTACTATAGTTTTCATAAATTTTAATTTATATAGTCTATAAACATGTACTAAAAGATAACTATTTTTACAGCAATTATTGATTAAATAATGTCTTTTATATTTACTTTCTATATTTCCTCTAGGGAAACAGAACTGTTAAAACATCTACATTTATTTATCTCCATAGGAAACAGAACCATCAGATATCTATATCTATACATCTCCATATCTGTATCTATCTGTCTCTATAAAGAAAGCTGAGTGCCAAAGAATTGATGCTTTTGAACTGTAGTGTTGGAGAAGACTCTTGAGAGTCCCTTGGACTGCAAGGAGATCCACCCAGTCCATCCTAAAGGAGATCAGTCCTGAATATTCTTTTGAAAGACTGATGCTGAAGGTGAAACTCCAGGACTTTGGCCACCTGATGTGAAGAACTGACTCATTGGAAAAGACCCTGATGCTGGGGAAGATTGAAGATAGGAGGAGAAGGGGATGACAGAGGATGAGATGGTTGGATGGCATCACCGACGCGATGGACATGAGTTTGAGTAAGCTCTGGGAGTTGGTGATGGACAGGGAAGCCTGGCGTGCTGCAGTCCATGGGGTCACGAAGAGTCAGACACGACTGAGCAACTGAACTGCCTGATGTCTCTATACCTAGAGAGGATTCTGAGGAACTGTGTCACACGATTATAGAGGCTGAAAACTTGCACAGTCTGCTGTCTGCAAGCTGATTGTGGAAGGCACTAGTGTAATTCCAGTTTGAGTCTGAAGGCCAGAGAACTGGGGGAGTCAGTGGTATGAATCCCAGATCAAGGGCAGAAGACTGACGCGCCAGCTCAAGCATGCAGGCAGAAAGCAAAAGGGGCAAACTCTCTCTTCCTCAGATTTTTATTTCAGGCCCTCAGTGATTTAATGATGATCAGACACACCGAGAAGGGCAATGTCTGGTATCACTGAGTCCACCCACTCAAATGCTAATGTCACCCAGAAGCACCCTCATAGGCAGACCAGAAACAATCTAACACCATTTGGCTCCGTCTAGTTAACACAATTAACCATCACACCTTACTCTTTAGCATTTCTATGATCTTCATTTCTTGTGTACAGTTAAGTTTCTCGTATTGTAGTCCTTCCACTAAAGTACTTTAAATTTTCTTTTTAGCTGTTGGGTAATGAATTCTCTCAGCTTTTGTTTGTACAAATCAGTATTTGACTTAATTTCTGAAAGGTGTGGAATCCTGAGCTGGTAAGTTTTTCTTTTTTCTCTCAGTTATTTTAAAGATGTCACTCCATTATATTCTGGGATGAGAAATCTGCTGTCATTTTATTTGGACTGTCTTCAAGACTTTCTCTTTGTCTTTGGTTTCCCGCAGTTTAACTGTCATTTCTCTAGGTGGATGTCTTTTTCCTCACATTTCCTGTGCTTCCTGGATATGCATTTTGAAGCCTTTCCTTATGTTAGTTTTGTTAGCGCTTCAAATATTATCGGTCCCATTCTTTCTCTTTTATTTCACTTATATGGCATCTAACTTCTCTCACTCTCATGCTTTGACCCATGTGTGACAGTGCCTACATCCTCAGTAGGGCCTGTCTTCTTTAAATTTCAGACTTGGCCATCTTGAAAACTTAGTTCTCTGATGGGTTCAAAGAGAGCTATACTTTTACAGTTTATCTTGTATTTTCTTGTTTTCATGGTGGAAGTGATGTTCTCTTTTTAAAATATAGTTTTTTATATCCTTAAGAGAAACCATAATTTTTAATTTTTCTATAACTTAACATTTAAACAAATGTTATAAGAATAGTAAAAGAAATTCCTGCTGCTGCTGCTGATAAGTCGCTTCAGTCGTGTCCGACTCTGTGGGAACCCATAGACGGTAGCCCACCAGGCTCCCCCATCCCTGGGATTCTCCAGGCAAGAACACTGGAGTGGGTTGCCATTTCCTTCTCCAATGCATGAAAGTGAAAAGTCAAAGTGAAGTCGCTCTGTCGTGCCCGACTCCTAGCAGCCCCATGGACTGCAGCCCACCAGGCTCCTCCGTCCATGGGATTTTCCAGGCAATAGTACTGGAGTGGGTTGCCATTGCCTTCTCCGAAAAGAAATTCCTAAAAAACCTTTATTCAGATTCATCAGTTATTTATATGTGCCTCATTTGCTTTATCATTCTCTCTCTCTGCCTTTCTCTTTATATATATTTCTCTATCTATATATGTATATTCATATTTTATGAATTATTTGAGAACTGGTTGGAGTTATTATACCTTTTATCCTAACTACTTTAATGGATTATCTTTGTGAGAAAATTTTCTTATAAACAATAGTATATTTATCACAATCAAATCAATATGCTTAACAATAAATACATATTTCATATTTATTTCATATATATAAATAAAGCCTATAATACACAGATGGACTTTTTCAGAATTGCCAACCCATATCCCTGCAAAAAGCACTCCTATTAACTAGAGCTGAATAAATTGCTAGTATTTTCAGATAAAACTTACATACATTTAAATGCAAAAATCATAAGGGTTCAATTTACTGAGCTATAACATTTTGCATACTCCTAATATCACACTGAAATGTCATCTCTTCCTTTGAAGACTGCCTGGGTTGTTTCTACTTGCAGCTTGAACATTTCTCTATTATAAAACTTACTGCAATTATTTCTCTGATGTCCACTAGACCATAAATGCATGAAAAAAAAGGGACAATGTTTCTTGGGGCCCCCAGTTCCAAACAGTATCTGGTATATAACAAGGTATCAATAAAAGTTTGCTAAAGAAGCAAAATGACTTTGGAACAGATAGCCTGCAGCTTTAAATAAGGGAGCTGTATAATTTTAAAGTTAAGATCTGCTCACTGTGTCTACTAAATCACCAGTAAGGAATGTATGATAAGAATTGTCAAGACATGAAAGGGAGAAAAGACAGCAGTTGGAACACAAATAAATCATTAGCTTCCTAAAACTCCTTACAAAGACAGGAAACTCTTTTTAATCATTCATGGAGCCTTTAAAACTGGTGGGTGGTACAAATTGCCACCACAATATTTATATAGTAAAACCTTCAGCTTTTATAACATGTTTAAAAGCAAATGAATGTTACCTGTCCAAAACCTAATGGAGAACATTTTTATAGTTCCTGTTTGATATTCTGACACCTGAGATTTTCTATTTTCAACTGTCTAAAAGCAGTGTGTAATCAAATGTGTTGACACACAGATATTTCTTTGGTATCACTAACTATTTTGACCAAGGGATAGGTTACATGAATTGAAATCTGATTACGTGGTTGCTTCTGAGTCATGTCAGGAGTTGCTCTTCTTTTTCTTAATTAAAAAACTCAAGAGAAAATATATACTCTTTTGAATATAACTAACTAAGTAAATGTTTTTAATTCCTGTGAGAGAAATTACCACAGAGGAGTTCTATGATATATTCAACTCACAATGGGTTTATCGGGACAAAACCTCATTGTAAGTGGAGAAAGGTATATAAATCCAAAGTATATAGAATGAAGGAAATAGTAAAGAAAAGAAACCAATGAAATAGAAAACATAAATGACAGAGAAAATTAACACAACAATTTTTTTTCTTTTTGAAAGAATAACAAATTTGAAAACCCCTACCTGGGTTTCCCTGATGGCTCAGATGGTAAAGAATCTGCTTGCAGTGCAGGAAAGCCAGGTTTGATTCCTAGGTCAGGAAGATCCCCTGGAGAAGAAAAGGGCAACCGGCTCCAGTATTCTTGCCTGGGAAATCCCATGGAAAGACGAGCCTGGAGGCTACAGTTCATGGGGTCACAAAGAGACACGACTGAACAACTAACACTTAAGCCCTACATAGGCTAATCAAGAAAAAAGAAAAACCACTAACACCAGGAATAAATGTGTGAATATACTACAGATGCTACATATATTATTAACAATTTGATGTTAATAAATTCAACAGCTAGATGAAATTCCTAAACAATGCAACTTACCAAAACAGACACAACAAGAAATAGGAAATATTGCTGAAAATACATTTATTAAGTAAATTGAATTTGTGATTGAAATCTTTCCTCAAATACATCAAGGTCAGATGGTATCACTGGTGAACTCTTTTAAACATAAAGGTAAGAAAAGGTATCAAACTTACATAAATGTTTTCCAAAACAGAAGATGAGGAAACACTTTGCTATGTATTCTATGAGGTCAGCTAGACCCTGGTACTAAATCTGACAAAGTCATTTTAAAAAAAAGAAAGAAAATTAAAACACCGGTCGTTTCCAACTGGCCACCTAGTCTGGTTTCCTTTTCCCTCCCCCAACAGGCACACACACTGCGGGGAGGGAAGGGAAGAACAGGTTAGCTGGTGGGTGACATCATCAGACTGTCCCCAGCTGAACAAAGAAGTTGATGTGGCCCCATGTGACTTTCTTCAGGTTCCTGCAAGATCTAGACAGAAGTCAGAATTCGGCGAAGAAATGTAAGATACACGACTTAGAAGATAAACCACTTGATCTGCTAAGCAAACATTATTGCCAAATGCCTCAAGTAACTGATGGCTTGTAAAACGAGTACTTATTACTCTAAGAGAGTTCTTTGAGATTATGCTATGCCAGCAGTCATTGATGTCACCAGTCATACGAACAACCCACATGGGGACACTGAAGATGAATAAAATAATGGAGTGATCATGAAATCAGAAATACAAACAGAAAAAGGAAATGGGAAAATTCTGAACTGGAACAAACACAAAGGAAGAAAACCTATAGCAATCCTCGGAACGCTGATGCAGAAGAAGAAGGTAAAGAATAAGATTTTTTTATCCTTAAATTATGCAGAGAATAAGGTCAAAGAGTGCCTAAAATCTTTATCGGAAGTTCAGTTTTTATAAAGCGCATGTCTGGGTTAAGATGAAGCTGACAGAAATCTCAAAAGGTCTCTTTTCTCCTGCTGGCATGCAGAGGCTTTTCTGGTGAGGCAGTTCTGAGAAAGTGCTTTGAGACAACGGCAACTGGCACATCCATCTTTTTGAAAACACAGCAAAAATAGGTCCTGGAGATGGCGAGAGTGTCACCAGAGAGAAATAGGAAAGTGAGAGACTCACCTCTTCCATTATCACTGATCATAAGATGGGCATAGCCGGGGAAGAGCAATCACCAGTATTGGTGAGGTTCATCAGGGAATCAAGGTCACAGTGAGGAATATGGGCTCTCTTCCTTCAGAAGCTGATGCAGACATTTTAGCTGTGAAATTTCACTCCGTGCTAATGGAAGAGCAGGGGACAAGCACGCACTGATGCAGTCTGGCTTAGATTATGTCTAGTGGACTTTCTCCCAAATGCAAGTCATGCTGACTAGACTTTTAGGGAATAACCCCATGGTATGTACACAGTCTATTTTTCCTCTACCTTAAATATGTAGTTGTCGGAAGCAGTGTCTGTTGTGGGAATTATCTGCTGTTTTGTGAACAATTAAAGATATTTGTTCTTTTTTCTGTTGATCACAACTGCTTTAGAGCTCAACAATGTAATATCTGTTCTCTTTTAGAACAGTGAGGGATAAAAGGCAAATGAACCAAAGCAAATTTGCCATTCTCCATGAATAGCGGGTATAATGCTTTTGGAATTTTTGTAGAACTCCTGCAAAGATTTGCTTTATGTTTAGATGATATAAATAATGATACAAATGTTAGCTAGAATAACTTTATAGCTGGTTGAGCTTTTGTTCTCTGTAGTGCACTGACAGATTTTTCATTTTAATTATCATTGTTGTTCATCAAAATGTCCTATTTTTTAAAAATAGCCTTTGGGAAAATTTCCAGGGCCATACTTCCGATATTTCTTTGCTGCCAGCACCTTGACTGCTGAATTGCATTATATGAAAGGATGGAAAATATCTATGTTTATTGTAAATTTTGATTTGAGGAGAAAGCCGTGATGCAGCACCAGACTTGATTTTAAGTGGAATTTCCTAGAACTTCCTTGGGGCTCAGCAAGATAATCTCCACTAACCCTTGAGAATTACTGTAAACAAATACTTGCTGTCCCAACAATGAGGCACATTACTCAAGACCTTACAGATATTTTCTTAGAATAGCACCTCACCATTCTTAAATGCTTATCTCTTACAGCCTCAGTTACAGAACAGCTCACACTCAACACCATGCCAACATGTACCAAAGTGACTAACCCACTCTCAACACACTCTCTGCCAACCTTTGCTGTTGGTGCTGCGTGCTAAGTTGCTTCAGTCATGTCTGACTCTTTGCAACCCTATGGATTGTAGCCCACCAGGCTCCTCTGTCCATGGGATTCTCTAGGCAAGAATACTGGAGTGGGCTGCCATGCCCTCCTCTCGGGGCTCTTCCCTGGATTGAACCCAAGGATCGAATCCAGGCCTCTTAGGTCTCCTGCACTGGCAGTTGGGTTCTTTACCACTAGCGCCACCTGGGAAGCAGGATCAAACAAAACACGGAGGGAAAGACATAGAGCATCCATTAACCATGTACAAAGCCCCCTACCTGTCTCACTTCAATTTTTTTCTTATTATTTATATATGGCTGAAGGACTTCTCTGCAGCTCAAATCGTAAAGAATCTGCCTGCAATGCAGAGTTCAATTCCTGGGTCAGGAAGATCCTCTGGAGAAAGGAATGGCAACCCACTCCAGTATTCTTGCCTGGAGAATTCCACGGACAGAGAAGCCTGGCGGGCTACAGTTCACGAGGTCACAAAGAGTCGGACACAACTGGGCAACTAATACATACACACATGCATGGCTGAAGATCCCATATATTCTTCCTTGATGAAGTCTGAGAATGAAAGCAGTGAAATTAGATGACAGCATCTTAAGCATAATTAAGAAACATTTCAACAGACCAGAGGTCAAATAACTTTAACATAATCCTTGATATAAAATATGATCTTAATTTAATGGTAGAAACACATATCAAACGATACAGTTAAGCCAGAGTTTCCTCCAAGTATTTTTCAAAAACCACTGAAAATTTCTAGAAGTTTTAAAAATTAGTTTTATCCTTACAGTTGATAGTTGGAAGAAAAGCTCTAAGGTGCATATAGGCCATTTAATCACTGAATATTTGCTTCTGGACCTTCCACTGAATGCATTAAATGTTGATAAACTACCTGATAAGTGGCCACGTTTTGAACTTTTAGTCTCCAAAGACCTCTCATTTCAGAAGACAGCACTGAAAGACCATTTCATTTCTCTGTGACTTCTCTTGGTGATACTCTGGGGACATTTTAGTTGAGTCATTTAAAATAGAACATTACTACTGCCACAAATCAAATGATGAGGTATTAGTTTCCAATTCATTTACTTCTTCTTTGAGGAAGTAAATGTTGGAGAGGCATGGGGAGAAGGAGTATATTTCATAAAATACTGCAATAAAGCTCAGGACTGACCACTGACTAGTAAGTGTTTCAGTATGTGATTAAAAATCTGTAATGGGCAGTTAAGAAAATTACCAATAAGAAGAAACTCTGAGCTCACCAAACAAGGACAGACTGCAGTGTAGATTTTGTCTCCATTAAGTGAGTGTAAAGAAAAAAAAAGAAAACTGAAGATCAAATAGAAAACAATCTACTGTGGTTCTACTTCTGGATGTTATTTATTAATACAATCATTTGTTGAATTTATTCTTTAACTGAGTCATAGTCCTTCTAGCAAGTGTACATTGAACACTTTTGTTTCATGGTCAAGATGGAATCATTAGCCAAAGTACTGACCATCTATTAGTTTTCTTTCCATGACCATATCTACTGCATTGTCTTGATTTATAAAAGTTACCTGGGAAAAATAGAGGTCTTTTTTCTTTTAGAGGAATAATACAGAAATTGTTGCTGCTATTTTGATGAGAAAAATTTTGTACAATGTGTTTTAATCTTTCTAAATGTAAATTTTCTTTTCTTAAAGCAAATTACACAAAAAACCCTCTATAACCATAGATGCAAACTCCTTAATGAGATATTCACAAGTAGAATCCAGCAATATATTAAAAGAATGATATACCATGACAAAGTAGGGTTTATCCCAGGAATGCAAGGTTGGTTTCATATTTAAAAGTCAATCAGTATTACTCATCATAGTGACAGACTAAAGGAACAAAACCATAGGATCTTCTCAATAAATGTGTAAAAAGCACTTGACAGATTTTAAAAACTCTTATAGTATTAAAATGAATTCTAAGTAAACCAGAAATAGAAGGGAACTTCCTCCACCTAATGAAGTGTATCTATGAAAATCTTACAGTTAATATAATGCTCACCGGTGAGAAAATAAGTGGTTTTCCTCTCAGACTGGACATAGGGTAAAGATGTCTCCTTTTAATGTTGTAATGGAGGCCCCAGCCAGTGGACTGGGGCAAGAAAATGAAATAGAGCATGTGTTGGAATGAGAATTCTAGGGATCTTAAAAGCAACTTAACTTGGCTTACAACTCAACATTCAGGAAACTAAGATCATGGCATCTGGTCCCATCACTTCATGGCAAATAGATGGGAAAACAATGGAAACAGTGAGAGACTATTTTGGGGGGCTCCAAAATCATTGCAGATGGTGACTGCAGCCATGAAATTAAAAGACGCCTGCACCTTGGAAGAAAAACTATGACTAACCTAGACAACATATTAAAAAGCAGAGACATTACTTTGCCAACAAAGGTCTGTCTAGTCAAAGCTATGGTTTTTCCAGTAGTAATATATGGATGTGAGAGCTGGACTATAAAGAAAACTGAGTGCCGAAGAATCAATGCTTTTGAACAGTAGTGTTGGAGAAGACTCTTGAGAGTCCCTTGGACTGCAAGGAGATCCAACCAGTCCATCCTAAAGGAGATCAGTCCTGAATATTCATTGGAAGGACTAGTGCTGAAGCTGAAACTCCAATGCCTTGGCCACCTGATGCAAAGAACTGACTCATTTGAAAAAACCCTGATGCTGGGAAAGATTAAAGGAGTAAGGAGAAGGGGACGACAGAAGATGAGATGGTTGGATGTCATGACCGACTCGATGGACATGAGTTTGAGTAATCTCTGTGAGTTGGTGATGGACAAGGAAGCCTGGCGTGCTTCAGTCCATGGGGTCACAGAGTTGGACACAACTGAGCAACTGAACTGAACTGAACTATAAGCGATTACTAGAACTAATTAGCAAATTTTTAAATGCTGCAGGGTACACTGTCAATATTCCAAAATCAATTGTTCTTTTATATTTTACTGGTTTGATGGTTTTAAAATTTTCATTCACAAAAGCAACTAAAACATAAAATATTTAGAAATAATACATGCAAGATCTCTCTGCTAAAATATGCAAAACATTCAGTTCAGTTCAGTTCAGTCGCTCAGTCGCGTCTGACTCTTTGCGACCCCATGAATCACAGCACGCCAGGCCTCCCTGTCCATCACCAACTCCCGGAGTTCACTCAAACTCACGTCCATCGAGTCGGTGATGTCATCCAGTCATCTCATCCTCTGTTGTCCCCTTCTCCTCCTGCCCCCAATCCCTCCCAGCATCAAAGTCTTTTCCAGTGAGTCAACTCTTCGCATGAGGTGGCCAAAGTACTGGCGTTTCAGCTTTAGCATCAGTCCATTATTGAGGGAAATTAAGGAAAGTCCAAATAAATGGCTATGTGTATCAACACCATGTTCATGGATTAGAAGAATTAAATGAACCTCAAAAAGAAGAACAAGTTGGAGGATTTACACTATTTCAACAAGATCCCCTGGAGAAGGGAATGGCAACCTATTCTAGTATTCTTGTCTGGAGAATCCTATGAACAGAGAAGCCTGGCGGCCTATGTAGTACATGAGGTAGCTAAGAGTTGAACTTGACTGAGTGACTAACACACACAAGGCTACATAAAATCAAGACAGTGTGGTACTGGCATAAACACTGAGAAATATAAACAGAATAGGACAGTGAGCCCAGAAATGGACTCACACTGAATCAATTAGTTTTCAACAAAGGTACCAAAGTAATACATTGGGGCAAGCAAAATCTTTTCAATGAATGCTCAGTCTTATCCAACTCTTTGCGAACCCGTGAACCATATCCCACCAGGCTCCTCTGTCCATGGGATTATCCCGGTAGGAATATTAGAGTGAAAAGTACTGGAATAAATAGATATTCAACCGGGAAGTGCTTATTCAAAAGGAACCTGGATGTCCTTCAGCTTTGCCCTTGTTCAATACACTAATCTGATGTTTTCCTTTTCTATTTACACATCAGTAATGTAGCACTGGGCTTCCCTTGTGGCTCAGCTGCTAAAGAATCAAAGCACTATTTCCACTATTAAAATAATGTTTCCACTGAAAATTTTTCCTTTTAGAAAATAACTTTTTTAAGTTACAAAAGCTAGTTTTTCATTTATGACAACTCATATGTTAAAGCATAAAGTCAAAAAAAATTACTCATGATCACACAACCCAGAAATCATCCAAATTGACCTTTGGGGTTGGTCTTTTTGTATCTAGTGTTATAAAAATTGTATGATGTATTTTTAACCTAATATTATTTTGCATATAATTTTATTTTTTCAAGACTCTGAGATTTTATTATTATTATTGTTTGCCTATAATATGACAATATTAGCTTTCAACATATTTTTATGACAGTTGTAATCACATTTCCTAAAGACATAAATTTTCATTGTAAGCTACATTTAGACTGCACTTCCAACAGACATCTATTTCTGGAGTATCTGCCAACCTCCCCTATCCAAAATGTAACTGTACTACTGAACAAGCATGACTCAGAGAAGCAATCATGGAACATTTTATTTTAAACTCTTACTTTAAATTTATTTTGTGTGTTTAGTTGTTCTCTTACCCCTGATGAAATTCAGGGCAGGTCACAAAACTGAGCATTTCAAAATTATTTTAAAATATCCTGTTACAAGGAAAACCACAGAAGCCATCTCTGGGCAGCCAAATTTATAGTAGAAAATCTGTTCCAAGGCCACGAGTGATTGTTCAAGTTCTGACAACCTGAACAAAATGGGCCGATAATGCTGTCACTCAGGAATTCCAAAATTAAGTCCAGAGGAAAGTTTGCCTACAACTAGAGCCCACATTGTGGACTGAAGACTGGAGAAACGGAGTCTTCAAAGAGGAAGAAGAAGGAAGGAAATGCAGAAAAAGGAGAAGCAGATATGAACCAAGAGCTTTTCCTGGATTCTGCCAGCTGCTTATTGCTGATTTTACTTCCTTTTACAACTCCAGGTGCATTCCTGCCTCTGGGTTCTGTGCAACCCTTCAATCATTGTCATACCCAACTTCTCACTCTTTTCTTGTCAAATCAAGTTTTTGTTAAAAGAAGCCCAAATAACACAGAAACGAAATGGACTATGGGAAGTTTTATCCCATAAACAACCAACCCTGTTCATAAACCCTACTCCTGTTCCGAGTATCCTTTGGCTTCTCCCATGGACAGAAGTCCTTCTCTCATCTATCCCCTCCCTCTGAGGGTCCGTGTTAGCTGTAAACTTGCAGTGTCCCTACTCACTCACTAGGGTGCTGACTGTATTGTTACCTAGATCATTTCTGCTCTTTTGAAATATCAGTGTCAAACTTTTATGTATACTTTCTTGATCTGAGAGAGCACATTGTCAGAAAATGCATCGGATTTGATATTCAGTGACTCCCTCAGGTGAGTTTTTAACTCTAATCCCTTTGTGTTGTTCTTAGAAAGGAAATCAAGTTTTATTTGTCTTACTAAGGAATGATGCTAAAGCTGAAACTCCAGTACTTTGGCCACCTCATGCGAAGAGTTGACTCATTGGAACAGACTCTGATGCTGGTAGGGATTGGAGGCAGGAGGAGAAGGGGACGACAGAGGATGAGATGGCCGGATGGCATCACCGACTCGATGGACGTGAGTCTGAGTGAACTCCGGGAGTTGGTGATGGACAGGGAGGCCTGGCGTGCTGCGATTCGTGGGGTTGCAAAGAGTCAGACACGACTGAGCAACTGAACTGAACTGAACTGGGAATGATCAGATCAGATCAGTCGCTCAGTCGTGTCTGACTCTTTGTGACCCCATGAATCACAGCACACCAAGCCTCCCTGTCCATCACCTTCTCCCGGAGT